>NC_143134.1:50723750-51027812 GCF_059928025.1 Delphinapterus leucas
TCAAGATTTTCAACCCAAACGGTATATACTGTTCTTTCTTTGTGTGACTCTACAGAGCATCCCAATACTGTGCAACTCTATTCATCTCAAGCCATATGGAAAGAGTTTTATGTTTTAAACAATCAGACTTGACAGCACTATTGTTTCTTTCTTATTTAATATCCCTCATCCCTGGAGCCCAGCCAGAATCTGTATTCTCTCTCTAAATTTAATTCTTATTCTTCGTACATATCACTCGTTTGTCAGGAGACAGCAACTTAATGGCATTTGTTCCTGTGGCTTAGGAGCATCTGGGTTATGTCACTTTTTTAGGTGACCTCTTAGCTCAGAGGGAATAAAGTTCTTTGTCTAATGATCTTTCAAGGGCCCTTGTCACTGGTGTTTTTGCTTTCCAGATCCTATGTTGTTTTGTAAGTGTCTTGAGATGACAAGATTTCTAGATATTTATTTGTTTCTGCTCAAAAGAGGATGGCAGTTAAAAATGTAGAAGGAACAGTGAACAAGGATATTATAAAGGAGAAACTAACAAAGTCACAGTTGTTGGTGTGTAACTTGATGGACTGACAAGTCTTAAACTCCAGAGGAAATGGAAGCAAAAGCTATGTAATGGAAAAAAAAAATGCATCTCTACATTTTGTGTCATTTCAGCTCAATTCAATTCATTCAATTCAGTTCAGATCAATTCACTTCAACATATATTTCTTTGAGCCCTCAGTGAAGAGCAGGTACTATCCTAGATGCCGAAACAACTTATGTTTCCCTAAGGTCTTATGTGGCCAAGCAAAATGGAACCACACTGTGGATAGCTTTGAGAAAGTCCCTTTGCCTCCCTGGGTTTCAGTTTTCTCATCTGTTAAAGGGTGATCTCTTCCAGTCATTCACATTACGTGACATTCCTTATGGGAAGGTTACACTATAATTGAAAGAGCACTTGCTTTAAAATTGGTGATTAATATTTTAGTCCCAACTCTGTTACTATTTAGATGTTTGCACTTGGCAAGCCACTTGGCTTTTTTGGGTCTCCTCCGAGAGATCAGAGAAAATGATTTTGAATGTTCCCTTTTTGCCATATATTTCTATTAGACTGGCTATAACCTCACGTGTCCATATTCATATTGCATGGGGTAAGTAATCAAACCATGAAGATTTTTGTTGTTGTTGTTGAACCTAATTGTTATTCTTTACTCACAGTGGTATCCATACTGGTATGGTTTGTAAACTGTGACCACACAGACATGCAACTGGTGCCTGTGGCAGAAATCATGACTTTGTGAGGAATGTCAAAAATTTCCAAAATGGATATCTCTTTGAATAGCAGAGAAGTTTCTGGTCAGATTTTAATTGGTGTGGGGTTTGTGTTTGTCAACTTGCAGCAAAGAAATATTTTATGAAATTAACACTTATACAACACTTCTGTTGTATCTATTACAGATCACTAAGTATTGTAGTTTCCCTCTCTGTAGCATCCTTTCTGCATAAGGATTTCTCACCTGATCGACATCAGGCTTTTCCATGTGACTTGCCTTGGCCAATAAATGTGAGGAGGAGTTAGATGTGCCACTTCTGAATGGAAGTTTTAAGAGAGGAAGTGAACAATTACTGGGTTCCCTTTCTCTCTACCCTGAGATAAGCAATGTCATAGGGTCTGGGGTGACATGGGACTTGGCGTGAAAACACTGTGGAGCTGTCCTGTGATTATTGTAGTGTGATCAAGGATTAATCTTAAAAAAAAAAGGCTTTGCCCAAATCCATCTGGGAGTTTGGGCTTTTTGAGCTCTAGCTGTCCCAGACTCCTTGTATGGTACCTTACAATAAACACTGCACTTTCCTTCACCACAGCACACAAAAAAGGACTAGTCTTTTGTCTTTGTAATTTGCTAGGATTTCTTTTTCTGTTGTGTTATAATCCGGTCTGCCCTGAGTACTTTGCTTGCTTCTGAGAAATACAGTGGTGAGCAAGGCAAATCTAATCTTGGGTCCTTTATGAACATTTCAGTGAAGCAAGATGTTATAGTAATGTATCATGCATATTATAGTAGAGGAAGTATGCAATTCATGCATATATTGGGGGAAGCAAACCTTGATAATATGCGTTTAAGCTGACAGTTTATAAATTAATAGGAGTGAAACTGGCTAAGGGCCAAGAGGAGGCAGAGGGTGTTAGCAACAGGAAAAAAAAACAAACAAAACTACACAGGCCAAGGCATAAGGGCTAGAAAGATCATGGGAGAGTTCCAGAACTCATCGCTGAATGTGGCTTCAAGAGAGTCCAGGGGAACAGAGAAGAAACAGGGCTGGTTAGATACCATCAATAAAAATAATATTGAGCATTGATTAACTTTGTTCTAAGGGCTTCACATACATTTTCTTCACGATTATTATCACCATTTTTATAGAAGAGGAAATTGAGCCAGAGAGAGGTTTAATAACTAGCCTGTAGTCACACAGCAGGAATGTGATTTTATCTGAAGGGCATTAGGAAATCGCTGAATGGTGTTACACAGAGGCGCCTCGTGAACAGATTCATACTTTAGAAAGATCACCCGGCTGCAGTAGGTTCCCAACTCCAAGTCCCACTCTGGGTGGAGGAAGTATGGGCCCCAACTTGTGCTTCTCTTATCAATCTGACTCCATTGACTAAACAGTTGGCAAGATGGAAGCTGATAGCCAGCTAGAGCACTGCAGAAAAGGAGGTCACTCTTCAAAAATGCTTTTTTGAAAATTAATAAAGTTTATTATTTTTTTAAATTTAAAAGATAGGGAGTGATTCACGAATTTTCATGTCATCCTTGTGCGGGGGCCATGTTAATCTTTTCTGTACCGTTCTGATTTTAGTATATGTGCTGCAGAAGTGAGCGCAGAAAAGGTGGTGTTTTGAAGGAGTGGCGTGTTCTATGCAAGGAGAAATACATTGTGGGTCTCAAGAGCATTTAGATTTGGGTAATAGTTTTAATAACAATATAAATATAATGAATTGATCCTCCCAATGAGCCCTTGTACCTAATTCAAATAATGGATGTGATGTTACATCAATATTTTGAGCATTTCAATTTACTTTTGACTGTAAAATAGATAATATAGTGCACAAGTTAAAGGCAGAGCCAAAAATCTTTAAAGCAGATTTAGCTAGTGGTCCACGTGTTCTGCCCTCCTTGTTGACTGACGTTGAATAATAGTGGTCATAATTTGCGTTTCTCTTTGTCATAAGTAGAGAGTTGTAAAGACCTCGCAGGGAGAGAGCCGTTTGTGGATGACAGTGACATCTCTGACAGTTTTCTGTGAGTTCTTTGGTATCCATCAGAAGCCTCCAGAGACTTGAGCCTGACTGAAGAGGTCCCCAAGTCAAGATGCTAGGGGCTGTGATTAATATGTATGCTCTTCAGGATTTTGTAGGATCTCTTCTGTTTCAACAGAATTCAAAGGAAGAATTGTAGGTAATTTTGACATTTCTGGTTTGCTTTCTATAACCTCCTCTATACACCATCCTTGGAACCTTGACTCTTTCTCTTTCCCCTTCTCTTTTCCTTTCCTCCCTCCTCTTTTTTCTTTCTTCTTCCCTTCCCTGCTTGCTCCTTTGACTACACTTTTTCTCCTTTTAAAACAGCCAGTGTCTGTGGCAAATAACATGCTAGAAATGAGCTGACTGCCAATATGCATAGGAAGAGTTCTTACAACAGAGAAAGGATGTTATGAGACATCGCATACTAATCTTTTCATTTTGGTCTGTAAAGACCCGGGTTCGGCCACGTTAACCCATATGTTTTAAGGAGATGCTCTTAGGTCGGAATAGGAGATTTGGGGGGTGAGAGGCAGAGATTTGCAGCTCAAGTGTCCAGGAACACAGGTCGACTCTGCAATTGTGGCCTGTCTTTAACAGCCACAGGCAATGCGTCCTTTGTGGTACCATTTCGAGGGGCAGGCTTGGCAGAGGTTTTTAATGCTACTCTTTCCAAACCAACTGTCCTGCCAGGGAAGTTGTCTGAAAAAATCAGTGCAGGTTTAGGGATGGTTTTTTTGAATTTTCCTAAAATAACCAATACTGAGTTGCCAGATTTGATAGCTCTTTTTATATATCTTGCAGCAGCTGGATCAAAATCTAATGAAGATGTTTGCATCTGACAATGGCAGGCCTTGCACGTTTCTATCCTATTTCTTGAGTGCGCAAATGCATTTCATTTGGAAACATGAAAGGCATATTTAGTGACAACTGATGGTTCTTTGTTTTTTAATTCCCAGTAATGTCTTCAGTTAGTGCTTTTGTTAACATTTTTGCATTATACAGTAGGTGACACAGGAAGATAATCAGTGTGCTGAAAGCAATGAAAGAGTTTATATCCAACTTCTTCTGCCTAGTAAATGGATCCATTTGGCATAGAAACACATTAACATCTTTACAGTGGAATGATTGTGGAAACAGGTTATTCATGGGGCCTGTGCATCTTCCTCCTGCTGCCATAAGACGTATCTTCTAGATTGGAGAAAAGGAATGAGCCATTTTTCTCCCCTTGGAACTGTAAACAAAAGTAAAACTATTAATAGATGCTGTAGCTAATCCTAAGAAGCTGCAACCGAGAGATTAAATAACGTTGTGAAGAGAGAAAACTGGAATGAAAGTGGGGGGGAGCGAGTTCCCCAATCACTGAGGTACATTAGACAAGGACAAACTGAAGGACTCTAGCTAATCAGAGGATTCACAGTTAGTATAAGAGGGGATTCCTGGTTTCAGCAAAGTAAGTATCAATTCATCTATTTCCTGAAAACTATTCTAAGGGGAAGATTTATGTTTTATTTTTTAAGTAGTAGTCAAGATGATTTTAAATGGAGTTTGGATGCCATGGTGATGCAGCTGAGCCTAAAGAGGCTGCAAGGAACTTGTGAGCAAAAAATTGTGTTTTGTGATTAAAGACACAAAACCCGGAGAACTGGGAAGCCTTTGGGTACATTCAAAACTTGAGACTGGGACCCCATTTTAATTGCCACAGAGAATGTATTATAACAAGGGGGATTGGAATGTAATTAAATCTTGTACCTGGTATATTAGAAATGGTTAAATGTCCCCGTGTTTTCTTCCTACTAATATTCTTGGACTTTTGTTCTGCCTCTCTTCAAAGAATACATGTTGATTGAGAGGCATTATGAGTCAGCCGCTCTGCTAAGGATCCCTACATCTCTTCAGATCTTTACGCAAATTGTGAAGTTGGCATTATTGAGACAATTTAGTACTATTCAAAGTGTGGTCCATGGACAGCATCATCATTATCATGACTTGGAAACTAGCAATGCAAATCCTGTGGCTCCACACCACACCTAATAAAACAGAATCTCCAAGCTCGGGCCCCAGGAATGTGTTTTAACAGGCTCTACAGATAAAGTTTGAGAAGCAACATTTTATAGTTGAGGAATCTGAAGGTCAGAGTGTTTGGGTGATTTAAATAGTAAGACCACACACTGTCAGAAAAGCAGGGTTGAATTTTGGTTTATGTCTCAAGTGGGATCTTTTACAGGATCACTGAACTATCTGGTCAGGGTCACACTTGGTCTCTGAAGGGGGTTTTTCATTAGGGAGTGGTGACTGAGAATGCTTGGAATCTATGACTAATTTGAGCTGTTTGTTCTCTGCCAGAATATAAATTCTCTTGTCTCTGCTGGTGTGCCTCACTTTTGATAGAGGCCAGACTGGCCCTGCTCCTGTTGTGTAAAGAGACCAGTAAAACTCAAATAGTGATTCGCTGTTTGGCTAAAGGGGTAAAGGATGAGATTATATGACCCCCATGTATTTCACCTATTGAAACATCATGGAGAGGACTGAATGTTGATCGTCTCTCAGCATTTTTATACCTATTAAGCTCTGGGGGAAAGAATAGATCCTGGCATGTTACAGAAGTGAAGCAAATTTATTTGAGATTGCAGATCATTAAAAATCAGCAGTGAGCGCTTCCCTGGTGGCGCAGTGGTTGAGAGTCTGCCTGCCGATGCAGGGGACACGGGTTCGTGCCCCGGTCCGGGAAGATCCCACATGCCGCGGAGCGGCTGGGCCCATGATCCGTGGCCGCTGAGCCTGCGCATCGGGAGAGGCCACAACAGTGAGAGGCCCGCATACCGCAAAAAAAAAAAAAAAAAAAAAATCAGCAGTGAATTGACCTAGATCTAGGAGTTCATTGGGTGCATGAGAATATAGACCAGCACATGGGAAGGAGGCTTATTGATGTCTGGCCCTATTGACTGTCATTCTCCATGCTTGAATAAGCATTAACTCAGACCTTTGGTATTCAGGCTGCACTGAGCCTTCATAAAGAGCCAGATTCTCATTAGGATGTGACTGCCTTTACTGGCCTAATTTTGCTTTCATTTCACCCATTTTTTTGCCCTCTTTCTTGATAGCATTTGGAAGTCATGACCCAGAGCTTGAAATATGTTATTCACTCAATAAAGGCAGGCTTTCAAAACAAAATTAATGCTGTTGTTTGGCAGCTGGTATCATGACTAAGGGGTTTCAAGGAGGGAAGAACCTCTTGCATCTTATAGACTGAGGTTCAACCCTGAGTCTGCCACTTGCTAGTTTGTATGTCCTTGGACTTGTCACGTTCAATCCCTCGGAATCATCCTCTCCTCCTGTAGAATAGGGAGTATTTTATATCTCATAGAGCGATTGCACTGATTAAACATGGGGGAACCATAGATTCAGTTTGCCCAAGACCACCCAGGATTATACCTGTTGTCTTGATGTAATTATGCATGGCATTCCCTTTCACTCTGAAAGTGTCCTGATTTAGATGATAAATTATACAGTCATGCTAATAAGATACTGTATATAATGTGTCACATCCCATTGATATTTAGTAAATGAGAGCTATTATTTGAAATATTGCCTCTGGGAGTCCGTTGTACCTTCCTACTAAGCCAGACTTAGTTTTCCTCCCTGGAAA
Organism: Delphinapterus leucas; assembly: GCF_059928025.1. Taxonomy (NCBI): domain Eukaryota; kingdom Metazoa; phylum Chordata; class Mammalia; order Artiodactyla; family Monodontidae; genus Delphinapterus; species Delphinapterus leucas. The sequence continues at coordinate 50,730,677 of NC_143134.1, forward strand.
TTGAAAGTTGGAACACTCAGGCCTGTGCCTATCTGTGCTAGAGGGTTTGAGGAGGCCGTGCTTCCCTTTCCCCCGCCTTCAAGAGCCTGGGGCAAAACTCACTGGTCACTTCTGCAGAATCAAGTGTTGCTGTCGCCTATGGATAATTGGGCCATTGCTATAGTGTTCTGGAGCTTTCAGATGACAACTCATGATTCAGCATGGAAGTATATTGCATTTATGAGTACCTACTCAATGTCAGGTACTCTAAAGCTCTGAACTTAAGATGGGCATTATTAGTTCCATTTTACACGTAAGGAGCCCAGACTCTGAGATGTTAAGAAATGTTTTTAAGGTCATACCTTTGCTAAGAGGAGAAGCTAGAAGTTAAGGTCTTGTTTTTCTGTCTCCTGAGCTCTTTCCACAGCAGTGCTCAAATGCCATTCATGAGGAATAATTCTAACACCACATGAAACGATGAGTAATACCAATCAGTTTAATATTATCCATGGCTTCCTATTTTTGACAGGTGAAGTAGACACTCCCTGTCTCAAGGAAGGAGGATATTCCTAAAACCAACCTGTCACAGTTTCTTTGATCTTAATGTTTTTCCCCCATATGCCCAACATAGATACAGCTTTTCAAAGATCATTGAGCGTCCTGGGTATAAATTGCTGCTATCCTGCTGTCTCTGCCAAACATCCCCAAATGACGGTTATTCAGAAGCAGAAGGTTTCATTTGGGCTTGATGTGGGAGGCACTAATGGACAAAAGGAGAGGAAGAGGAGAAAGAGAAAGGCAGGATGACGGTCAGATCAGACCCATCTCCGCATAAACAGGTGGAGCCTTTTTGGAGAAATCCATTCCTTCCCACTTCTCTAACCATTTTAGGCTAATTCTGACCTGCGTTAGGTAGATAAAGATAAATGTGAATTTTAAATTATATTTAATCTTCATTAAAGTAATTATCTCTCTTAATGAAGAATTTGCTGGGTTGTGGTTGTGCAATGGAGTATAAAATCCTAAGTGAATAAAATCAATTTCATTTTCAGGCTAGCTTTTCTGTCCATTAATAAACAAGGCACAGAAAATATATTTGCGCAGAGTCTGCAGCCTGCTCATAGCTCACACAAAGCCAATACCACTTACAAAAGCAAGAAATTTGGCTCTCCATTTCTTAGCCTTCATTTTTCATCCCGAAAGAGAGTTTTTGCCCTGAGGAAGTTCCATGCGTTTCCATGTTGGGGCTGTTTACTGAGCCCAGCAGTGAGACAACTGTGGGTGATATCTCATACCCAAACGACTGCTCTAATGCAATAGTGTTCGTATGGTACAGTTTACTTCATCTGAGTGCTCTGGTTTATTAATCACATAAGTATAAATTAGACTCTGGCATGCTTATGTTTCCTAATGTATGAAAATTGCTTATTTATTTCCATGCTGTTACAATGGAAAGAAACAGACTGGTTCTAAATAGCAGTGTACTGTAGTGTGAAGCAATTAAGTGAGTTATGCATGCCCTTCAGGAAGAGGAAAATGGGGAAGTGATGCCAGCTAGTCCCTCATGGCTGCTGGTCAAAGGAAGAAATGGACATGTCACAGAAGAGCAGAGACTTGTCCATATTTCACTGCAAGCATGTGAGCCTATTACTGTAGTTGAATCTCAAGATTTAGCTCTCATAAACTTGCTGATTGCCTTAGCTGCAACTTGGAAAAAAATACAAAAGAGATGAAAAGTGCATAACCCATGGGTAAGAATTAATGATGTTAATGACAAACTTCACCTTTATCTTTACTTCTCTTTCTTTTAGGCACCACTCTTCCCCCTAAAACTTGACAAAAACAGAAGCAAACCACCCTTCAAAACATTGTATCCACACATTACCACCCCTGCTGGTGGAGGCAGCTATAGTTGAGTGTAAGAAGCTGCTCTACACTTCCTTCCATGGAGTATGAATTTCCATATATTGGGTTATTGACTTATTTGTTACTTATTATTAATTAAATTACATAGTATTTATTATATGCCAGGTTCTGTTTGAAATACTTGTTTACTGAATCTTCATAACAACCCTATGAAATAGTTGCCCTTACCATTCTTATTTTACATACGTGGAAACTAAGGCACAGAGAGATTAAACAACTTGCCTAAGGTTACATAGCTGGTAAGTGGCTGAGCTGGGATTTGAACCCTGCCAGCCTGGCTCCATAGTCCATGCTCTTTACTGCCACGCCTCCTTGATTATATCATTTTTGTGTGATGAGAGTCACATCCCTGAACCCCTCAGAATTTTGGTCCTTTCTTCTGTGAAATGAGGGAGGTAACATTCACTGAGGGCTTCCTCAGGTCCATGTTCGGCTGTTTATAGATGTCATCTTATTTGACCTTTAACCCTTACATTTTACATGTGAGAAAACTGGCTCAGAGATATTTTGTAGCTTCAAGGTCACATAGAGTGTAAAGGATGGAGCAAAGTTTCAGGCTCAGGTTTGCCTATTTTAAACTTTGCATTTCTTCTCTCATATTGTGCAATTAGGGCTCTGAGGGGTCATGCGAGACAATATATGTGGAGGCAACCAACACTTACAGGCCCATTAAACACCCAATAAAAGTTGACCTTGCAAGTTCTTGGCAAATGTATAGAAAGGTTTGTTATTATTGTCAGTATCTTGGTCTGATGGTAGCAGAGCAAAGCGTTCTTAATGGGAGGATATGCCCTATAGGAGGCTGATCTATTAATAGCCAGTAGTGGTGCTTACTGCACTTATCGCTATGAGACTTTAGTTCAGAAATGGAAAAACTGATCCAGATTGCTTAATCACAAAATTATAGACCACATTCCTCTTGAATTCTCTACTAAAGATATGGCTTCTGTGGCTATCCAGGAGCTGGATAGGCAAATTGCTTTTTGAAATCTTTTTTGGATTGAGAAAATAACACAGAAGATCCAAGGACACTGCATCAAATGCCATGTACTCACTACCCAAGATGAGCACATTGTTAGTAATACTGGTTTCAGATCATTAAAAAATAATATGTAACCGCAGATAGATTAAATTCCCCTATATTCCCATTATAAATCATTATTACCTTTCCTCTTTCCTTCCTTGTTTCCTTCTATTCAACCACCATCATAAATTTTGTGAATATAAAATCCATATCATTTACTTTTTTAAAAAATTTATTGAAGTATATTTGATTTACAATGTTGTATTATTTTCTGCTGTAGAGCAAAGTGATTCATCCATGAAACAGAAACAGACTCACAGACATAGAGAACGGACTTGTGGTTGCCAAGGCGGGTAGGGTGGGGAGAGAAGGATTGGGAGTTTGGGATTAGCGTATTATTTACTTTTTAACTAATATGTATGTAACCACAAACAGCAGATGTCAATACACATATCTCTAGTTAATCCGCTGATTTCTGGATAGCATTTCATTCTTTGAATATGACAAAATTTATCAATATCCCTTTTTTTGGACAGTTGAATTATTAACAATTTTGATCGTACATAATTGAATGCTGATGTTTAGTTTTCATGATTAGGATTGTGTCAGTATGGCTCACAGCTTCATCATTAGGTTCCCATTTCTTTTTCTCTTGGTAATATCATTCCTGGATTCTTTGGCCCTCTTGCTTTGACCTGTACAGGACCTGGTATTTTGCCATCCTCCCAGATTTCTCTTCACTATCATCCTGGGACTCTCTTTCCTTTCTCTCTGGTTGGCCTGTTTCTGGGTCCCACATCTTGCTGTTCCTGTGAAAGATTGTCTGTTGTACACGTAGCGTCACCGTCATCCTTTTTTTTTTTTTTTTAATATTCTCTGCATTGCATGGAAGGAGTTTGAAACTCCTTTTTCCATAATTCTTTTTCTCATAGAATTTTGAGTTAGACCCTCCCAAAGACAAGTACTTGCACGAGATTTTTGGAAGGCAGAGGAAAAGGCGTTATTCTCTAGTGGCAGTTACATGCAGACCTAGACGAACTGCAAGCTCTTGAGAATAGCCCTGGCGGGGGGAGGGGAGCTGCAGGCAACTGGGAAGGAATTCAGCTCTTTCTCTGAAACCCATTTCGCTAGCATCACCATTGGCTGTGTAATCTTCAAATTCCCTTTATGAAAGCCCTTTCTACTTGGAATATTTACACTGATTTTTGATTGACTATTGTATTGTGTTTGAGCACACCCTCCAGTAGCTAACCTTAGACTTGATTGATAGCTTGCCGGGTACAAAAGTCAAGATCAGAAACATTTTTACCTTGGAAAATGTGTAAGGTATCTATATACTGTCTTTAAGCTTTCATTTTGTTTATTATTGGTTGTTTGTTGTTAAAAAGTCTAAGAACTCTGATATTCTGATTCTTGATTCATTTTTTCTTTTTTATGATTCTTGATCCTTTACATGTGAAATCCAGCCTCTGCCTGCTATCCCTCACGCCTCTGCCCCAGAAGCTTATAAAATTTCTCATAATGTCCAGTTTCAATAATATGAAGATTGTGTGTTTTCATATGGTCATTATCCTGGACAATCAATGGTGCTATTCTATTTGGAAACTCTTTCTCTTTAGTTCTGGGAAACTTTCCATTTTCATTTTTGGTAACTTGCTTCCTTCCCTTTTCTTTGCTTTCTCTTTCTGTCACCTCTATTAGTCATAGGTTTATGATCCTGGCTCTGTACTTACATTTATTTTTCTCCTATTTTTAAAAAAGAATCTCTTTTTCTTTGAATTTTGGAGAGTTATTTTAATTTTATTTTAAAATGTTTATACTGATTTTTAAAATTTGGTAATTGGGGATGTTCAACACTACTGATATTTCTGTATTGATGTTAAATTTAGCAATTTTATAGAACTATTTTCTATTTTTTTCCTATAAATTTTCTTGGAATTTTTAATGGATATGTATTTTTCCATCTACAAATAATGACAGTGTTTTTCTATTTTCCCTCTCAATCTTTATGTCTTTTTTTTTTTTTTGCGGGGGCCTTTTTTATTGTCTAGAAACTCTAATACAATGTTGATACTGCTGGGGAAAACAGGTATCCTTGCCTTAACTTACTGTTCATGGGAGAAGTTGTACATTTTATCGTGTAACATGTGGTTACTTTTTGCTCTCTTTGACTGCGACCCTTTGTAAATTTAAGAACAGTTCAATCCAAGACTAATTTACTAAGAAATTTAGTTATGTATTTTTTTTCATCTTTATTGGAGTATAATTGCTTTACAATGGTGTGTTACTTTCTGCTTTATAACAAAGTGAATCAGTTATACATATACATATGTTCCCATATCTCTTCCCTCTTGCATCTCCCTCCCTCCCACCCTCCCTATCCCACCCCTCTAGGTGGTCACAAAGCACCTAGCTGATATCCCTGTGCTATGCGGCTGATTCCCACTAGCTATCTATTTTACGTTTGGTAGTGTATATATGTCCATGCCACTCTCTCACTTTGTCACAGCTTACCCTTCCCCCTCCCCATATCCTCAAGTCCATTCTCTAGTAGGTCTGTGTCTTTATTCCCGTCTTACCCCTAGGTTCTTCATGACATTTTCTGTTTCTTAACTTCTATATATATGTGTTAGCATATGGTATTTGTCTTTCTCTTTCTGACTTACTTCACTCTGTATGACAGTTGCTAGGTCCATCCACCTCATTACAAATAGCTCAATTTCGTTTCTTTTTATGGCTGAGTAATATTCCATTGTATATATGTGCCACATCTTCTTTATCCATTCATCCGATGATGGACACTTAGGTTGTTTCCATCTCCTGGCTATTGTAAATAGAGCTGCAGTGAACATTTTGGTACATGACTCTTTGAATTATGGTTTTCTCAGGGTATATGCCCAGTAGTGGGATTGCTGGGTCATATGGTAGTTCTATTCGTAGTTTTTTAAGGAACCTCCATACTGTTCTCCATAGTGGTTGTACCAATTCACATTCCCACCAGCAGTGCAAGAGTGTTCCCTTTTCTCCACACCCTCTCCAGCATTTATTGTTTGTAGATTTTTTGATGATGGCCATTCTGACCGGTGTGAGATGATATCTCATTGTAGTTTTGATTTGCATTTCTCTAATGATTAATGATGTTGAGCATTCTTTCATGTGTTTGTTGGCAGTCTGTATATCTTCCTTGGAGAATTGTCTATTTAGGTCTTCTGCCCATTTTTGGATTGGGTTGTTTGTTTTTATGTTATTGAGCTGCATGAGCTGCTTGTAAATTTTGGAGATTAATCCTTTGTCAGTTGCTTCATTTGCAAATATTTTCTCCCATTCTGAGGGGTTGTCTTTTGGCCTTGTTTATGGTTTCCTTTGCTGTGCAAAAGCTTTGAAGTTTCATTAGATCCGATTTGTTTATTTTTGGTTTTATTTCTATATCTCTAGGATGTGGGTCAAAAATGATCTTGCTGTGATTTATGTCATAGAGTGTTCTGCCTATGTTCTCTTCTAAGAGTTTGATAGTTTCTGGTCTTACATTTAGGTCTTTTTTTTTTTTGCGGTACACGGGCCTCTCACTGTTGTGGCCTCTCCTGTTGCGGAACGCAGAGTCCGGAGGCGCAGACTCAGCGGCCACGGCTCATTGGTCCAGCCGCTCCACGGCATGTGGGATCTTCCTGGACTGGGGCACGAATCCATGTCCGCTGCATCGGCAGGCAGACTCTCAACCACTGTGCCACCAGGGAAGCCATACATTTAGGTCTTTAATCCATTTTGAGCTTATTTTTGTGTATGGTGTTAGGGAGTGATCTAATCTCATACTTTTACATGTACCTGTCCAGTTTTCCCAGCACCACTTACTGAAGAAGCTGTCCTTTCTCCACTGTACATTCCTGCCTCCTTTATCAAAGATAAGGTGACCATATGTGCGTGGGTTTATCTCTGGGCTTTCTATCCTGTTCTATTGATCTATATTTCTGTTTTTGTGCCAGTACCATACTATCTTGATTACTGTAGCCATGTAGTATAGTCTGAAGTCAGGGAGCCTGATTCCTCCAGCTCCGTTTTTCGTTCTCAAGATTGCTTTGGCTATTCGGGGTCTTTTGTGTTTCCATACAAATTGTGAAATTTTTTGTTCTAGTTTTGTGAAAAATGCCAGTGGTAGTTTGATACGGATTGCACTGAAACTGTAGATTGCTTTGGGTAGTAGAGTCATTTTCACAATGATTCTTCCAATCCAAGAACATGGTATATCTCTCCATCTATTTGTATCATCTTTAATTTCTTTCATCAGTGTTTTATAATTTTCTGCATACAGGTCTTTTGTCTCCTTAGGTAGGTTTATTCCTAGATATTTTATTCTTTTTCCTGCAGTGGTAAACGGGAGTGTTTTCTTGATTTCACTTTCAGATTTTTCATCATTAGTGTATAGGAATGCCAGAGATTTCTGTGCATTAATTTTGTATCCTGCTACTTTACCAAATTCATTGATTAGCTCTAGTAGTTTTCCGGTAGCATATTTAGCATTCTCTATGTGTAGTATCATGTCATCTGCAAACAGTGACAGCTTTACTTCTTCTTTTCCAATGTGGATTCCTTTTATTTCCTTTTCTTCTCTGATTGCTGTGGCTAAAACTTCCAAAACTATGTTGAATGAGAGTGGTGAGAGTGGGCAACCTTGTCTTGTTCCTGATCTTAGTGGAAATGCTTTCAGTTTTTCACCATTGAGGACGATGTAGGCTGTGGGTTTGTCATATATGGCCTTTATTATGTTGAGGAAAGTTCCCCCTGGGCCTACTTTCTGGAGAGTTTTTTATCATAAATGGGTGTTGAATTTTGTCAAAAGCTTTCTCTGCATCTATTGAGATGACCATATGGTTTTTCTCCTTCAGTCTGTTAATATGGTGTATCACATTGATTGATTTGCATATATTGAAGAATCCTTGAGTTCCTGGAATAAACCCCACTTGATCATGGTGTATGATCCTTTTAATGTGCTGTTGGATTCTGTTTCCTGGTATTTTGTTGAGGATTCTTGCATCTGTGTTCATCAGTGATATTGACCTGTAGTTTTCTTTCTTTGTGACATCCTTATCTGGTTTTGGTATCAGGGTGATGGTGGCCTTGTAGAATGAGTTTGGGAGTGTTCATCCCTCTGCTATATTTTGGAAGAGTTTGAGAAGGATAGGTGTTATCTCTCCTCTAAATGTTTGATAGAATTCACCTGTGAAGCCATCTGGTCCTGGGCTTTTGTTTGTTGGAAGATTTTTAATCACAGTTTCAGTTTCAGTGCTTGTGATTGGTCTGTTCATATTTTCTATTTCTTCCTGATTCAGTCTTGGCAGGTTGTGCGTTTCTAAGAATTTGTCCATTTCTTCCAGGTCGTCCACTTTATTGGCATAGAGTTGCTTGTAGAAATCTCTCATGATCTTTTGTATTTCTGCAGTGTCGGTTGTAACTTCTCCTTTTTCATTTCTAATTCTATTGATTTGAGTCTTCTCCCTTTTTTTCTTGATGAGTCTGGCTAATGGTTTATCTATTTTGTTCATCTTCTCAGAGAACCAGCTTTTAGTTTTATTCATTTTTGCTATCATTTCCTTCATTTCTTTTTCATTTATTTCTGATCTGATCTTTATGATTTCTTTCCTTCTGCTATCTTTGGGGTTTTTTGTTCTTCTTTCTCTAATTGCTTTAGGTGCAAGGTTAGGTTGTTTATTCGAGATGTTTCCTGTTTCTTAAGGTAGGATTGTATTGCTATAAACTTCCCTCTTAGAACTGCTTTTGCTGCATCCCATAGGTTTTGAATCATCGTGTCTCCATTGTCATTTGTTCCTAGGTATTTTTTGATTTCTTCTTTGATTTCTTCAGTGATCACTTCAGTATTAAGTAGTGTATTGTTTAGCCTCCATGTGTTTGTATTTTTTACAGATCTTTTCCTATAATTGATATCTAGTCTTATAGCATTGTGGTCGGAAAAGATACTTGATACAATTTCAGTTTTCTTAAATTTACCGAGGCTTCATTTGTGACCCAAGATATGATCTGTCCTGGAGAATGTCCCATGAGCACTTGAGAAAAATGTGTATTCTGTTGTTTTTGGATGGAATGTCCCATAAATATCAATTAAGTCCATTATCATTTAAAGCTTGTGTTTCCTTATTTATTTTCATTCTGAATGATCTGTCCATTGGTGAAAGTGGGGTGTTAAAGTCCCCTACTATGAATGTGTTACTGTAAATTTCCCCTTTTATGGCTGTTAGTATTTGCCTTATGTATTGGGGTGCTCCTATGTTGGGTGCATAAATATTTACAATTGTTATATCTTCTTCCTTGATCAATCCCTTGATCATTATGTAGTGTCCTTCTTTGTCTCTTGTAATAGTCGTTATTTTAAAATCTATTTTGTCTGATATGAGAATTGCTACTCCAGCTTTCTTTTGATTTCCATTTGCATGGAATATCTTTTTCCATCCCCTCACTTTCAGTCTGTATGCGTCTCGAGGTCTGAAGTGGGTCTCTTGTAGACAGTATATATATGGGTCTTGTTTTTGTATCCATTCAACCAGTCTGTGTCTTTTGGTGGGAGCATTTAATCCATTTACATTTAAGGTAGTTATCAATATGTATGTTTCTATTCCCATTTTCTTAATTGTTTTGGGTTTCTTATTATAGGTCTTTTCCTCCTCTTGTGTTTCTTGCCTAGAGAAGTTACTTTACCGTTTGTTGTAAAGCTGGTTTGGTGGTGCTGAACTCTCTCAGCTTTTGCCTGTCTGTAAAGGTTTTAATTTCTCCATCAAATCTGAATGAGATCCTTCCTGGGTAGAGTAATCTTGGTCGTAGGTTTTTCTCCTTCATCACTTTAAATATTTCCTGCCAGTCCCTTGTGGCTTGCAGAGTTTCTGCTGAAAGATCAGCTGTTAACCTTATGGGGATTCCCTTGTATGTTATTTGTTGTTTTCCCCTTGCTGCTTTTAATATGTTTTCTTTGTATTTAATTTTTGACAGTTTGATTAATATGTGTCTTGGTGTGTTTCTCCTTGGATTTATCTTGTATGGGACTCTCTGTGCTTCCTGGACTTGATTAACTATTTCCTTTCCCATATTAGGGAAATTTTCAACTATAATCTCTTCAAATATTTTCTCAGTCCTTTTCTATTTCTCTTCTTTTTCTGGAACCTCTATAATTTGAATGTTGGTGCATTTAATGTTGTCCCAGAGGTCTCTGAGACTGTCCTCAGTTCTTTTCATTCTTTTTTCTTTATTCTGCTCTGCAGTAGTTAGTTCCACTATTTTATCTTCCAGGTCACTTATCCGTTCTTCTGCCTCAGTTATTCTGCTATTGATCCCATCTAGAGTATTTTTAATTTCATTTATTGTGTTGTTTATCGTTGTTTGTTTCATCTTTAGTTCTTCTTGGTCCTTGTTAAATGTTTCCTGCATTTTCTCTATTCTATTTCCAAGATTTTGGGTCATCTTTACTGTCATTATTCTGAATTCTTTTTCAGGTAGACTGCCTATTTCATCTTCATTTGTTAGGTCTGGTGGGTTTTTATCTTGCTCCTTCACCTGCTGTGTGTTTTTCTGTCTTCTCATTTTGCTTATCTTATTGTGTTTGGGGTCTCCTTTTTTCAGGCTGCAGGTTCGTAGTTCCCGTTGTTTTTGGCGTCTGTCCCCAGTGGCTAAAGTTGGTTCAGTGGGTTGTGTACGCTTCCTGGTGGAGGGGACTAGTGCTTGTCTTCTAATGGATGAGGCTGGATATTGTCTTTCTGGTGGGCAGGTCCACGTCTGGTGGTGTGTTTCGGGGTGTCTGTGGACTTATTATGATTTTAGGCAGCCTCTCTGCTAATGGGTGGGGTTGTGTTCCTGTCTTGCTAGTTGTTTGGCATAGGGTGTCCAGCACTGTAGCTTGCTGGTCGTTGAGTGAAGCTGGGTCTTGGTGTTGAGATGGAGATCTTTGGGAGACTTTCACCATTTGACATTACGTGGAGCTGGGAGGTCTCTTGTGGACCAGTGTCCTGAAGTTGGCTCTCCCACCTCAGAGGCACAGCACTGACTGCTGGCTGTAGCACCAAGAGCCTTTCATCCACACGGCTTAGAAAAAAAGTGAGAAAAAGTAGAATGAAAGAAAGAAGGAAAGAAGGAAAGAGGATAAAAGAAAATAAAGTAAAGTAAGGCAAAATAAAATAAAGTTATTAAAATAAAAAAATAACTATTAAGAAAAAAAGTTTTTTTTTAAGTAAGAAAAAAAAAAAAACAACGGATGGATAGAACCCTAGGACAAATGGTGAAAGCAAAGCTATACAGACAAAATCTCACGCAGAAGCATACACATACACACTCACAAAAAGAGGAAAAAATAATAAATCTTGCTCTCAAAGACCACCTTCTCAATTTGGGGTGGTTTGTTGTCTATTCAGGTATTCCACAGATGCAGGGTACATCAAGTTGATTGTGGATATTTAATCCGCTGCTTCTGAGGCTGCTGGGAGAGATTTCCCTTTTGTCTTCTTTGTTTGCACAGCTCCCGGGGCTCAGCTTTGGATTTGGCCCCGCCTCTGCGTGTAGGTCGCGGGACGGCATCTGTTCTTCGCTCAGACAGGACGGGGTTAAAGGAGCCGCTGATTCGGGGGCTCCAGCTCACTCAGGCCGGGCAGAGGGAGGCGTACGGAGGCGGGGCGAACCTGCGGCGGCAGAGGCCGGCGTGACGTTGCACCAGCCTGAGGCTCGCTGTGCGTTCTCCTGGGGAAGTTGTCCCTGTATCCCGGGACCCTGGCAGTGCCGGGCTGCACAGGCTCCCTGGACGGGAGGTGTGGAGAGTGACCTGTGCTCGCACACAGGCTTCTTGGTGGCGGCAGCAGCAGCCTTAGCGTCTCATGCCCGTCTGTGGGGTCCGCGCTTTTAGCCGCGGCTCGCGCCCGTCTCTGGAGCTCCTTTAAGCATCGCTCGTAATCCCTTCTCCTCGTGCACCAGGAAACAGAGAGGGAAGAAAAAGTCTCTTGCCTCTTCGGCAGGTCCAGACGTTTTCCCGGACTCCCTCCCAGCTATCCGTGGCGCACTACCCCCTGCAGCCTGTGTTAATGCCGCCAACCCCAGTCCTCTCCTGGTGCTCCCACCGAAGCCGGAGCCTCATCTCCGAGCCCCGCCCGCCCCGGTGGGTGAGCAGACAAGCCTCTCGCGCTGGTGAGTACTGGTCAGCACCGATCCTCTGTGCGGGAATCTCACCGCTTTGCCCTCCGCACCCCTGTTGCTGCGGTCTCCTCCGTGGCCTCGAAGCTCCCCCCACTCCGCCACCCGCAGTCTCCGCCCGCGAAGGGCCTTCCTAGTGTGTGGAAACCTTTCCTCCTTCACAGCTCCCTCCCACTGGTGCAGGTCCCGTCCCTATTCTTTTGTCTCTGTTTATTCTTTTTTCTTTTGCCCTACCCAGGTACGTGGGGGGTTTCTTGCCTTTTGGGAGGTCTGAGGTCTTCTGCCAGCGTTCAGTAGGTGTTCTGTAGGAGTTGTTCCACGTGTAGATGTATTTCTGATGTAACTGTGGGGAGGAAGGTGATCTCCGCGTCTTACTCTTCCGCCATCTTCCCCTACTCCTAGTTATGTATTTTAAAATAATACAAGAATTTGATGTCAGCAGTTTTTTTTCTGCACCTACTGAGATGACTATTTACTTTTGCTTCTTTGTGCTATAATTCATGATGTATTTCTTATTTTTCTATTTTTGAATAAAGATGACGTATTTCTAAAAAACTATTTTGGGCCTACTGTGTTAAGAGATATTACAGACTTTCACTTCATTCTTTCTTTGTGTTTTTTAAAAATCAGGTTTTAATATATTTAAATATTATATATTTTAATCATAAATTATCAACTTTTAAATTTATTTTTTGATCTAATGTTTTGTAGTAGTATTATTAATATCTTTTAACTATAACTATGCTTCTAACATTTTAACTCCTAATATATATTTTTACATTTTTCGTTTATCTTTGATAAACCTTTCCAGAGGTTTGCACATTTTATAGGTCTTGGCAGGAAAAAAAAATTAAAAACAACAAAAAAATTTGTGTTTATTTTCTTGAATTTTTGCTTTTATCTTTATTATTTCTTTTCTTCTAAATTTACTAAATTGTACATTTTACTATTTTTTTCCTGGTAGTTAATTTGAATGCTAAATGGATTTATTGTCAATATTAAAAAAAAAAGGAAAATTATAGCTATATATTTTCTTCAAGAATTTATTTGGCTGCATTGTAGAATCTTGAAAGGTGGACTTCCTGTTTAAAATTAATTTCAAAATATTTGAAAAATTTTCTTGTACTTTCATATTTAACTCATGAATTAAAGTACATTTTAATGATCTAAAAGTTTATTTTATCTTTTCTAAAAGTATCTTTTGTTGTTTTCTTATTTACTAGCATTTATAGTTAAAAACTCTTAATGTATTTATTTTAGTTGAAATTTTTTTGTGTGATTTATTATATAATCTATTTTCAGAAATAGGCTCTAAATATATTTGTTAGATTAAGCTTAATAACTGATCTATTAGTTTCTGGTGTGTATTTTTAAATATCCCACTATACTTGTGGAAGTAACAATTTCTTCTAGTAATTCATTCAGCTTATTCTTTATATATTTTAGAAAATGTTGTTAGATGCTTACCAGTCTATAGTTGTTTTATTTATTTTGTGAATTTCTGTCTCCAGTTTTATGTCATATCCCTCTAGATTGCTACTAGTGCATTTTGCTTTCAATTTTGTTTCACCTAACAGTAATATTGCTCTGCCAGTTCATTCATTCATTCATTCATTCATTAGCAGTTTTAAGAGGCAAAATGTATAAAAAGTAAATTGCATATATTTAAAATATACAATTTGCAAAGATCTCTGAAATCCTTACCTCAGTCAAGAAAGTGGACATATATCATTTCCCAGAATTTCCCTGTGCCCCTCTGGAATCATCCCCTCCTGGATTTCCCTGCCTTCTACCCTGACAACTACTGATGTACTGTCACTATAGGTTAGCTTGTATTTTTCAGAATTTTATATAAATGTTATTATACATTATATAGTCTAGTTTGAATGGCTTCTTTCACAGAGTATAATTATTCTGAGATTCTTATTGTTTGCATTCTTACTGTTGGCACCAATCTTGGTCTTGTTTTTCTATTCAGTCTGACAGTCTCTGTCTTACTTGAGGTGTTTAGACCATTTACATTTAAAAAAAAATTGTTATTGGAGTATAGTTGATTTACAGTGTTTAGTTTCAGGTGAACAGCAAAATGAATCAGCTATAAATATACATATATACACTCTTTTTTAGATTCTTTTCCAATATAGGTCATTACAGAGTACTGAGCAGAGTTCCCTGTGCTATACAGTAGGTCCTTATTTGTTATGTATTTTATATTAATATATAGCAGTGTGTATATGTCAATCCCAATCTCCCAGTTTATCCCTCCCCTCTTTTCCCCCCTGGTAACCATAAGTTTGTTCTCTGCATCTGTACATCTGTAAACAGACTGTATTTCTGTTTTGTATGTAAGTTCATTTGCACCATTTTTTTTAGATTTCATATATAAGCGATATCATATGATATTTGTTTTTCTCTGTCTGTGTTACTTCAACCGGTATGACAATCTCTAGGTCCATCCATGTTGCTGCAAATGGCATTATTTTGTTCTTTTTTTAATGGCTGAGTAATATTGCATTGTATGTATGTACCACATCTTCTTTATCCATTCCCCTGTCATTGGACATTTAGGCAACCTAAATGTCCATCAATAGACCATTTACATTTAATGTCAATTTGTAAGTCTACCAACTGGCTATTTGTTTTCTCTTTGTCTCACCTATTTTTTGGTTCCCTTTTTCTCTTTCACTGCCTTCTTTGGATTAATTGAATATTATTTATAGTTTCATTTTACCTATCTTTTTGGCTCATTTGTTATAATTCTTAATTATTTAAGTATTTGCTTTTGGGTTCAAAATATACATACTAAACTTTTCAGTCTACCTTGAAGTGATATTATACTGCTTCATGTATGGTATCTAGATTTTATTTCCCTTATTACGTTTTAAAAATATCCATATTTATAGTAGGACTTCTAATGGTCTACTTTTCATCTCTCTCTATTCTTCATTAACATCTGCCTGTTTTTAGCTTACAATTTTTATAATTTTTATAGATCATATTCTTTATTTGAAGACATTAAGCCTGTTTTATGTCAAGGTTTTTCTGAGAGTTTTCCATTATTTCCATTTTGTTGGGGCTAAATTTATCTCATTTATTGTTAAGTTTGTGGCTATCTTTCTACATGTTCGGAGTATTTTTTAAACTTTTTTCTTCCCTTATCTAGCAGGCAGATACTTGCATCCACCTGGTTTTCCAGTCCCTCAGTCTCATATTAATGGCTCAGGCTCCTATTGTGTTTCAATTTTAATCTTAAGGAAGATGCAGCCCCTGGACCAGAAAGCAACTTGGCTCTCTGTATTCTTTGTATCTGTTATTCTTTGTATCTGTTCATGTATGTGTGTGTGTGTGTTTTAACACAGTGGTTTTCAACCACATTTAGTTCTAAAAGCACTTGGAACTTTTAGTCAGCCTTCTTCTTCAGGAGGGAAGCTTGCTCTGGCCCTCAGTTCAATTAGTGATTCTATCTCTATTTCATATAAAGAGAAGTGTTGTGTTTTTCCCTGTTACTGTGCAGCAATGCAAGAATTAAATGTATAGTTACTTTTGTCTGCTTGCAGACCTGGAGCTCAGCAGGCTCGTGGCTCCATCCCTGCTGATCATTATGAGTTTCTATTCCATTTCTTGTTCACTGTACTATATATCTAATTTGGGGCCCTAAATATGTCTTTAATTTTCATGTTAAATATTTTATTTTTCATTTTTATTTTGGACCAGTACAAGGAGAAACTCACAGAGTCATAGTTATTTAGAGTTTCCTCTCCTTTTCTTTCCCAAGACATTGATGGTAAATAGTTTCATTCTTATTACAAAAATAAAAAAAATCTATAAAGTCACCAAAAAGTGAGTGGAACCCACTTTACTTTGTTCCTAGAGAATCTTATTTATGCTTAGTCCTTTCCTCAACTCCATATAAATTTGCCTTTTGGTGTAAGAATTTGAGAAGCAGAAAATCAATTATAGGTCTGGTATGACCTATACTGTAGGGTAGTTAGGGATGATTGGTAGTGTTTTTTTTTTTAATAGTTATATTTCAAATTTAAAATCAAATTGAACTGGAAAAATAAATTACAGAGACATGCCATTCTCTCTGAGCAAAATAAGCCTTTCCAATACAGTAGAAACAAATCCAAGTCTTCCTGGGGCATCCTGGGCCTCTCTCTAGGATTAGTACTTTACCTCTTATATTTCTTATTGCCAGTCTCTGCTTTCCTCTACCAGTTGGGGCTCTCACAATTATGGAAATTTTTAACTTAGAAGAAACAGTTTGTTGTTTGCTTCCATCCTACATAGTGCTGTGATGTGTCCCTTTTTACCCTCAGATAAGCTGGAGATGGAGGGAAAGAAACACCTCATTTTTGCTATTCTCTTTCCCAACAAACACTCACATCCTCATTAAAGCTCCACAAACATGACAACACCTGCATCGGGCCACCTGCTTCTGTTTGTGTGACACAAATTCTTCTCAGAGGTGACATTGGAACTACTACGATGCTTCTGAAGATACAAGGGATTCTTGATCTGATTTCCTTTAGAAAGGAGTTGCTTGCCTTGATAGAATTTAGGCCTTTATATTTATATTCCTAATAATTTAAGAAAAAAGCTTAGATGAAAGGTGAAAAATAAAATCTTCATTTAAACACTGACCTATTTAGTGATGATTAATAAGTGATTTTCTAAGGTGATCTGAATATTTAGCTGTTCACTTTTTTTTTTTTTTTTGCGGTACGCGGGCCTCTCACTGTTGTGGCCTCTCCCGTTGAGGAGCACAGGCTCCGGACGCGCAGGCCCAGCGGCCATGGCTCATGGGCCCAGCCGCTCCACGGCATGTGGGATCTTCCCAGACCGGGGCACGAACCTGGGTCCCCTGCATCGGCAGGCGGACTCTCAACCACTGCGCCACCAGGGAAGCCCATAGCTGTTCACTTTTGAGGAGTTTCCAAGAACCTGGATTCTGGAGTCAGGCTATCTGAGCTCAAGTGGCTCTGCCATTTATTAGCTGTGTGGCCTTGAGCAATTTACTTAACTCCTCTGTGCCTTGCTTTCCTCATCTAATATTTTAGACTGTAGCTATATTATATGATGTGGCATGTATTTAATGAATTAATATATGCAAAACACTTATAACAAAGCCTAGAGTATAGTTAACATCTAGTAAATGAAAAATTTTAAACGTTTTATCGTCTATGATGTGTTAAGCTTTAGGCACTAGGGATACATTAGGAAGCATGATACAGAAGTTCTCTGCTGTCAAAGAGCTTCCATTTTAGTGGAAAAAACATTAGTAAATAAGTGAAACAAGTAATCAAGATAATTACAACTTGTAATATGTGCCATGGAAGTAAAGAAAATAAGATTCATAATTCGTAATACTGGAATTGAAATTGCTAACTGAAGTTGAGCAAAATATAAACACTTCTCAGATTATATCAGATTCTCGGAACTATTCGGCCTGAGGCCATATAAGAAGTATGGATGGCAGTAGCTCCAGAACTTGAGCCTAATTCTGTGTATACCACGCTCTTACGTTGGAGAATTGTGTGTTTATCTTTTGTCACCCTCTTCTATTACCATGGACCATTCTCCCTGTAAGGATTTCCCCTTAGACCACTGATCCTGATTATTCTCAATGTAACAATTTTCATATAAGTGAGATCACTTGCTTCCAAATTCACCATTGCAGTGGGCTGCAGTCCACATCAGGGCTGCATCAATATTATTTTATCTGATATTTTTTTCTTGTATTATGCTTGATTCCAATAGGTATATTTCATAACTGATGAGCTCATGTATAAAAGTAATAGAAATGGGATTGCTTCAGGAATATAAATATAAGCATATAAAATTGTGTAACTAAAAAATGATGGTGTCCTTTATTTTGCCTATTGTGCAGATGGTGGACTCATAAGACCCCAAATGATAATACTTCTGAACCTACAGTTTATTTTCAGAAAAGGACACACAATAGCAACAGCATATTGTGTTAGAATAGCAGTAAGGATATTCATTGGAGCCAGGGACTGCTTCATAGCAAAGGGTTTGATGAAGCTGGAAGTCGGCTTCTATTCTACTTCCGCTGCAGGGCCATATCAGATGTGCCTTCCTTCTCAGATCAGGAACAAATTATGTGTGCGTGGAAAGCCTCAGAACCAGAAAGCCCAAGATGGCGTCTCAAGTGTGGCTTATACTCCTGTTGGGTACGTAGGTACATTATTGCTATATGACCAGACCCAATGGCAGAGTCCTCTGGGTCTCACCGAAACTGCATGCAAACCATCAATCTTGCTCTAATTAATAAACAATGCTGATGGGCTAGTACAGATGGGCCCCAAAACTTGTTCCAAAACCACACTATTAAAAACTGCATTTCATGCCTTGACCAGATGTCGGTGCCATGCATGTGTTTCAGAAAAACAGATCAGACCAATTCCAGGCCTGCTGGAATTAACCCTCTTAGCACACCTATTTTAATGATGAGTTAAATCTAATCCCTTCAAGGTTTCTACAGTTGCCTCTATATTTAGTATAGAAAAAAATCACCACAGATTTCTGAGTAAGAGTATTGTATAGAATATAAATGTAGCTGTGCTCTGAGGAATATGGATAGTAGAAATACAGAGTGATGGATTTTAACTGTTTTCTATTAAAATTCTCAGAGTATTAAGAGATTTGGGAAGACTTAAAAAGAGAAAACACCGATCTCCAGACATCACTGAGGGTTCATTAGAACAAGTCACACCACAGAAATTTATTTTCTGATGTCTAAATAATACAGCAGTCTGCTGCATATTCATAATCATTTTAATTTGCAAAGCATTTGACAGAGAATGTTGTGATATTTTTGTGGATAATGTGGAGTAATATGGTATAGACAAATGGAACTTATGTCTGGTGGAAAAACTGTGCCCAATTTGTTTTTGTTAGTGAATTGGTACTAACGTGGGAGGAGATCTCTAAGAGTCAGGCCACATAAGACCCAATGAGACACAAATACGGAAGAGATAGTTAATATGCTCCAAAGATGCAGAGATGGTAATAACCTGGGCCAAAATGATTAAAACTGCATTTGATTGGCATCTATCTGTCATTTAACACTGGCTACTATTTATCAGATACTTCCTAGATGCCAGACACTGTGCTGGCCTTTATAAGTGTTAACTCACTGTGTCTTTATAACCTGATAAGGTAGGTATTCTTACTGCCTCTGGCATCTAGATGTGCTCACCAAGGCCCAGGGAGCTTAAATAACTTGCTTGAGGTTATACAGCCTGTAAACGGTGAAGACAGGTTTCAAACTCAGGCAATTTGATTCTAAATCTCATAGGTCTCAGTTGGAATCAAGAAAAGGATTAGGAAAACCTGATTGATAATCTTAACAAAATATTTGAAGTATACAACATGCTTAATATAAACCCAGTGAAATATCCTCTACAGCTATTGAAAAACAGGCTGCATTGATTTTCCTCCCTCTTTTCCCCCATTCATTCACATTGCTTTAAGAGTAGGTAATAAATTCTGGGTTTTTTTTTGTTATCGCTTTGCTGAAAAACTTTTGATAACTCTCCATTGCTCACTAAAATCCTTTTGCTCAACTTTCATTTTAGCCTCATCTCCCATTTTCCTCCCCACACTACACAGTAGTCCCTTTGGGCCAGGGGTCCCCAACCCCTGGCCCTGGACCAGTACCAATCCGCGGCCTGTTAGGAACTGGGCCACACAGAAGGAGGTGAGCTGCGGGAGAGGGAACAAAGCTTCATCTGCAGCTCCCCATTGCTCCCCATCGCTCCCATTACCGCCCGAATCACCCCCTCCCCCCTCCCCATCGGTAGAAAAACTGTCTTCCAAGAAACCAGTCCCTGGTGCCTAAAAGGTCGGAGACTGCTGCTTTAGGTTATTTCTGTTTGCTCAAACTTGTCCTGGATCTTCCTGTTCCTTTGCAAATTAAACTATTGAAACCTTATCCTTCTTTAAAGTCCCAGGTCAAATTCTCTCTCCTCCAGGGGTAGCTGAGACGCTGACAGAACTATACAAGAGTAGAAATTATTGTCATGATAATGATGTATAAATTATTTATGTGCCAAAGGATACCACACTAGGAAGTATTTGATAAATAGTAGCTAGTGGGTTTTTTAGTTCAACCACCCGCTGAGTCTTAGTCCTGCTTACTCTTGAGAGAAACTGGACTCACATATGCTGGCCTTTTATACAAAAATGGATAAAGCCCAAACACAGTCTATCTAAGGCTGTCACAAAAAAGTCACCATGAACAGCTATTTGTGCTGTCACGATGCTTTCCCGGAGTACTATAGCCATGTAATGGGCCCCAGCTATGTAGTCCTACGTGATGTCCTCAGGGTTTTAGAAGTGGAATATACTGAGTGTCTCAGAAGCCTATCAGAGTTGTCAATAACCTGTACCTGGAAATTTTCCACATGAGTTTTTCCCCAAGAAGTTTCTTAATCTTGCCCCAAATGCCCCAGCTCTATGAATTATTTTTGCCATCTGTTTCTTATATGATTCAAAACACATAGTTATCTATAAAATAACACCGGACACTTAAAAAAAAACTTGTAGAAAACATTCTGTCTCAATTCCAAGGATAGATGTGATTCTTTTTTTTACTGCAACACCCATCAGGAATTGTCTTAGATTTAACTAGACATTTATTTTTATTTTATTTTTTAATTGAAGTATAGTTGACATACAATATTGCATTAGTTTCAGGTGTACAACACAGTCTTTCAACATTCATATACATTATGAATGTTATAATCAACATGGTAAGTTTAGAAACCATCTGTCATCATACAAAGTTATTGCGGTATTGTTGATTATACTTCCTATGCTGTATATTATATACCTGTGACTTATTTATTTTATAATTAGAGTTTGTACCTCTTAATTCCCTTTGCCCAACTCCCCACCTTTTACTCCTCTGGCGACCACCGGTTTGTTCTCTATATCTGTGAGTCAGTTTCTGTTTTGTTTGTTTGTTTATTCATTTGTTTGTTTTAATTTTTAGGTCCCACATATACGTGAAATCATATGGTGTTTGTCTTTTTCTGATTTATTTGACTTAGCATAATACCTCCAGGTCCATCCATGTTGTCATAAATGGCAAGATTTCGTTCTTTTTAATGGCTGAGTAATATTCCATTGCATATATATACCACATCTTCTTTATTCATTCATTTATCAATGGACACTTAGGTTGCGTCCATATCTTGACTATTATAAATAATGCTGTTATGAGCATAGGGTTGCAGATATCTTTTCAAATTAGTGTTTTTGTTTTCTTTGGATAAATACCCAGCAGTGACGTTGCTGGGTTGTATGGTGGTTCAATTTTCATTTTTTGAGGAGTCTTCATACTGGTTTTCATGGTGGCCACACCAACAGTTCACAAGCGCTCCCTTGTTTCCACATCCTCACCAATACTTGTTATTTCCTGTCTTTTTGATAATAGCCATTCTGACAGTGTGAGGTAATAGCTCATGGTGGTTTTAATTTGCATTTCCCTGGTTATTAGTGGAGTTGAGCACCTTTTCATGTGTCTGTTTTCCATACGTATGTCTCCCTTGGAAAAATGTCCATTTGAGTCCTCTGCCCATTTTTTAATTGGGTTGTTTGTTTTTTGATGTTGAGTTGTGTGAATTCTTTGTATGTTTTCAATAGTAACACCTTAATGGATATATGATTTGCAAATATCTTCTCCCATTCAGTAGGTTGCCTTTGTGTTTTGTTGCTTGTTTCCTTCACTGCAAAATTGATGTTGTCTCATTTGCTTATTTTTGCTTTTGTTGCCTTTGCCTGCGGAGACAGAACCAAAAAGTATTGCTAAGACTGATGTCAAAGAGTGTAGTGCCTAAATTTTCTTCCAGGAGTTCTACGGTCTCAGGTCTTACATTTAATTCTTTAATCCATTTTGAGTTTATTTTTGTATATGATGTAAGAAAGAAGTTCCGTTTCGTTCTTTGGCATGTAGCTGTCCAGTTTTCCCAATACCATTTGTTGAAGAGACTGTCATTTCCCAACTGTATGTTCTTGGCTCCTTCACTGTAAATTAATTGACCATATAAGCATGGGTTTATTTCTGGACTCTCTATTCTGTTCAGTTAATCTGTGTGTCTGTTTTGTGCCAAAATCATACTGTTTTGATCACTATAAATTTGTCATGTAGTCTGAAATCAAGGAGCAAGATACCTCTAGCTTTGTTCATCTTTTTTAAGATTGCTTTGGCCTTTTGGGGTCTTTTGTGGTTCTATACAAATTTTAAGATCATTTGTTCCAGTTCTGTGAAAAATGCCATTGGTATTTTGATAGGAATTGCAGTGAATCTGTATGCTTTTTCTTTCGGTAGTATGGACATTTGAACAATATTAAATCCTCCAATTCATGAGCAAGGTATATCTTTCCATTTATTCATGCTCTCTTTGATTTCTTTCAGCATTATCTTATATTTTTCTGAGTACAGATCTTTCACCTCTTTGGTTAAATTTATTCCTAGGTATTTTATTCTTTTTGATGAAATTGCAAATGGGACTGTTTTCTCAACTTCTTTTTCTGATAATTTGTTATTAGTGTGTAGAAATGCAGTAGATTTCTGTATATTGATTTTATATCCTGCAACTTTACTGAATACATTTGTTAGTTATTGTTTAAACTTTTGGTTTTTGGTGGAATCTTCAGGGTATTCTACATATAGTATCATGTCATCTGCAAATAGTGATAGTTTTACTTCTCTTTTTCCAATCTAGATGCCTTTTATCTCCTTTTCTTGTCTGATTGGTGCGGCTAGGACTTCGAACACTAAGTTGAATAAAAGTGACAATATTGGGCATCCTTGTCTTGTTCTTCATCTTAGAGGAAAAACTTTCAGCTTTTCACCATTGAGTATGATGTTACCTGTAGATTTTTCATATATTCCCTTTATTATGTTGAGGTATGTTCACTCTATACCCATTTTGTAGAAAGTTTTTTTTATCATAAATGGATATTGAATTGGTTGTATGCTTTTTCTGCATCTCGAGATAATCATATAATTTTTGTCCTCTGTTTTGTTAATGTCATGTATCATGTTGATTGAATTGTGGATATTGAACCATCCTTGCATCCCTGGAATAAATCCAGCTTGATCATTGTGTAATATCTTTTTAATGTATTGTTGAATTCAGTTTACAAATATTTTGTTGAGGATTTTTGTGTCAGTGTTTATCAGGGATATTGGCTTGTAATTTTCTTTCTTTTTTTTTTTTTGTAGTCTTTATCTGGTGATGCTGACCTTATAGATTGAGTTTGGAAGCATTTCTTCCTCTTCAATTTTTGTAATAGTTTGAGAAGGATACTTATTAACTCTTCTTTAAATGTTTGGTAGAATTCACCTGTGAAGCCATCTGATCCTATACTTTTGTTTGTTTGGAGTTTTTTTTATTATTAATTCAGTTTTATTGCTAAGCATCAGTATGTTCAGATTTTCTATTTCTTCCTGATTCTGTCTTGGAATATTGTATGTTTCTAGATATTTATTCATTTCTTCTAGGTTCTCAAATATGTTGGCATCTAACTGTTCATAGTAATTTCTTATGATCCTTTGTATTCTGTGGTATTGGTTGTAGCTTATCTTTCATTTCTGATTTTACTTATTTAAGCTGTCTCTTTTTTTCTCAGTTGAGTCTGGATATCAATTTTGTTTATTGTTTCAAAGAACCAGCTCTTATTTTCATTTACCTTTTCTATTGTTCTTTTAGTTTCTATTTTATTTATTTATACTCTGATCTTTATTAATTCCTTCGTTCTGTTAACTTTGGGCTTTGTTTATTCTTTCTCTGGTTCCTTTAGATGTAAGGTTACATTTTTTGAGATTTTTGTTGTTTCCTAAGGTAGGACTGTATTGTTACAAACTTCTTTCTTAAAACTGCTTTTGCTGCATCCCATAGATTTTGGAGCTTGTGTTTCCATTTTCATTTGTCTCAAGGTATTTTTTTTATTTCCTCTTTGATTTCTTTGTTGACCCATTGGTTGTTTAGTCACCTGTTGTTAACCTCTACT
The DNA here is from genome assembly GCF_059928025.1 of Delphinapterus leucas. NCBI lineage: Eukaryota > Metazoa > Chordata > Mammalia > Artiodactyla > Monodontidae > Delphinapterus > Delphinapterus leucas. The sequence continues at coordinate 50,754,825 of NC_143134.1, forward strand.
TGTCTGTGTTTTTTTTCTTCATGTAATTGATTTCTACTTTTATGCCACTCTGGTGAGAAACGGTGCTTGGTATGATTTCAGTCTTCTTAAACTTATTGAGACTTATTTTGTGGCCTAGTATGTGATCTGTACTGGAGAATGTTCCATGTGTACTTGAAAGGAATGTGTATTCTGCTGTTTAGGGGTAGAATGTTTTATGTATATTTGTTTATCTTATCTAATATGTTGTTTAAGGTCAATAGTTCCTTATTGATTTTCTGTCTAGATGATCTATCCATTGATGTGAGTGGGGTATTAAAGTCCCCTACTGTTATTGTATTTCTGTCAATATCTCCCTTTATGTTTGTTAATATTCTCTTTATGTATTTATGTGCTCCTATGTTGGGTGCATAGATAATTACAAGTGTTATATGCTCTTGATTTATTCCTTTATTGTTAAGTAATGCTTTTCTTTGTCTCTTGTAACAGCCTTCAAGGTCTATTTTGTCTGATATAAGTATTGCTATCCCCGATTTCTTTTCCTTTTCATTTGCATGGAATATATTTTCCCATCCCTTCCTTTTCAGTCCGTGTGTGTCTTTAGATCTGAAGTGAGCCTCTTGTAGGCAGCATATATATTCGTCTTGTTTTTGTATCCATTCAGCCACTCTATGTCTTTTGATTGGAGCATTTACTCCATTTACATTTAAGGTTATTATTGATAGGTATGTACTTATTGCCATTTTGTTAATTGTTTTCTGTTTACTTTTACGGTTCTCTGTTCTTTTTTCCTTTCGTTCTCTTCTCTCATGGTTTGATGACTTTCTTTAATGTTGTATTTGTGTTCCTTTCTCTTTATTTATTTACTTATTTTTGTGTATCTGTTATAGGCTTTTGGTTTGTGGTTGACATGTGGTTCATATATTATGACACATGTATATAGCAGTCTGTTTTAAGTTGGTGGTTGCTCAAGTTTGGGTGCATTCTAAAAGCACTATATTTTACTCCTCCAGGCTACCATGTTTATGTTTCTAATGCCATATTTTACATATTTTGTGTATTGCTTAACTAGTTATTTTCAATATAGATAACATTACTACTTTTGTCTTTTAAACTTCATACTAGCTTTATAGGTGGTTGATCCACTACCTTTACTATTTGTTTGCCTTTGCCAGTGAGATTCTTTATCATTTTCTTGTTTCTAGTTATTGCCTTTCCTTTCCATTTAAAGAAATCCCTTTAACATTTCTCTTAAGGATGGTTTAGTGGTAATGAACTCCTTTAGCTTTTGCCTGTCTGGGAAAACTCTTTATCTCTTTTTCAATTCTGAATGATAACCTTGATGGGTAGAGTATTCTTGGTTGTATGTTTTTTCCTTTCAGTACTTTGAATATATTTTGTCAGTTCCTTCTGGCCTATAAAGTTTCTGCTGAAAAATTGGCTGGAAGTCTTATGGATATTTTCTTGTATATAATTAGATGTTTTTCTCTTATTATTTTTAAGATTCTCTCTTTAACTTTTGACATTTTTATTATCATGTGTCTTAGTATCTTCATCTTTTGGGGACTCTCTGTGATTCCCGGACTTGTATATCTGTTTCCTTCACCAAGTTACGAAAGTTTTCAGTCATTACTTCTTCAAATACCTTTTCTGTCCCTTTCTTTCTCTCTTCTCCTTCTGGGATCCCTATAATGTGAATGTTAGGAAACAGTGTTGTTCCAGAGGTCCCTTAAACTATCCTCATTTTTAAAAATTATTTTTTCTTTTTACTATTCCAATTCTGTGATTTCCACTACCCTGCCTTCAAGATTGCTGATCCATTTTTCTGCATCCTCTACTTTGCTGTTGATTACCTCTAGTGTATTTTATAATTTCAGTTATTGTATTTTCCAGTTCTGCTTGGTTCTTTTTATATTTTCTGTCTCTTTGTTGGAGTTCTCATTGAGTTCATCCATTCTTCCCCCAAGTTTGGTTAGTATCTTTATAACTATAACTTTGAACTCTTTATCTGGTGAATTGCTGATCTCCATTTTGTTTAGTTCTTTTCCTTAGGTTTTGTCTTGTTCTTTCATTTGGAAGGTATTTGTCTCTTCATTTTACCTAACTCTATGTATTAGGTTTATCAGCCACATCTCCCAGTTTTGAAAGAATAAGTTTGTGTAGAAGCTGTCCTCTGGGCCCAGTGATACACTCCTCCTTGGTCTCCAGAGCCAGGATCTCCAGGGATGTTCCTGTGTGGGCTGCAATGTGTCATCTTGTTGTGGTTTGGCTGTGATTGCTGTGTGCAAGCTGGTTGGCTTGGCTTCTGGCCCAGATATCGGCAAGGCCTGGCTGTGACTACTGCAGGTGTGCTGACGTACAGGGGTGATTCCCAGCATGACTGGCTGTGAGACTTGGCCAAGACTGCTGTGGGCATGCTGGCGTGCCAGTCTGGTCCCCCAGAGCAAGAGACACTTTGGAGGTGTCACCTGGGGCAGGCAGCTTGGCTGGAGGCTGGTCCGCAGGGAAATGCTTGGGTGGGGTGCACAGTGTTAGCCAGGGTGATGGAGAGTGACAGAAATGGCACCTGCCAGCACTGGGCCAGCTAGGTGGAAGGAAAGTTTTAAAAAATGGTACCCACCAGTGCTACTGTCCCTGTAGAAAGTTCCACCAGATCCCTTCCCCTCTGGGGGAAATTAGCCAGTGAATCTCCTTCGTGTAAGGCCTAGGTGTCAAACTTCTGCCTTGTACTGGGACTTGGAGTGAGTGAGTTTACACATGAGACTTTCAAGAGTGGAATCTGGTTTCCCACAGCCCTCTGGCCCTCTTGAACATAAGTCCCTCTGGTTTTCAGAGACAGACATTATGGGGGCTCATGTTCCCAGTACAGGTGTCCTGGGCTGGGGAGCCACATGTGGACCTTGGACCTCTTGCTCCTCAGGAGGGACCTTGGTGGTTGTGATAGCGCTCCTGCTTGTGGGTCACTGCAACTTGGAGGGGGGTGGTTCTGATTAGACTGTGACTCTGCCCCTCTTACCCATCTCAATGTGGCCTTTTCTTTATATCCTTGGTTCTAAAAAATATTTTCTGCTAGTCTTCAGGTTTTTATAGAGATAGTTGTTCTATATGTAGTTGTAGTTTTGGTGTGTCTGTGGGAGGAGAGCTCAGGATCTTCCTACTCTGTCATCATGATCAAGGCTCTTAACTAGACATTCAGACTCACCAGACTTTCATAAGCTACCCTTGACATTAGTCTAATCAGAGGATGTAGGATAAAGCCACAGCTGGAGTCCTTGCAGCAGTCTGTACAGCAGTCTACACAGCTACCCATGGTCAACTCCCTTACAAGGAAGTGAAATCCACATTGAACTGCTGCCTTGGCTTAAAATCCTTATGCCTGAGAGGAGCCAGGATCTCTTGTGACATCTCCATGGGCATGGCTTCTAGATTCCCCACAGAGGACAGACCAGAGTCACCACATTCAGAGAAGCCCAAAGTTTGGCATCATATCAGGGATGTATTGTTCTCTCAGGTTAGATTCAATTTATCTCGCATTTTTTTGGTCATAATCGATGTTGCCCAGTAACATAGTTAACACATATGATCTTTGTTCATTTCCAAGGAAACAACAAGGAAGTGAACCAAAAATCAGACCCTCACATAGAAGGGGTAAGTTTTTGACCCTTTGCCCCAACTTAGGGACTTTTATAACTGCTAAATTTCTGAATTTTTTAACTACTTTAATATTTTTGGGTTGATTGCTAGGAAATTTGAAGCACTGTGACTAGAAGGCAAGGTACAGAGTGAAGGATTTATGATCACCTAGCATTCATTTCCTTAGGTGATAGTTGAATGTCGTATCACTTACAACTTTTTGAGGTAGTATAAAATAGTAGTTTCACAATTTTAAGGAACTTTTTGAAAGGTAAATACTATAGTTTCCCTAATTACAACAATGACTGTGAGCCAAATCTCTTTAATTATGCTATCTCATGGAATCTTCACAATGATAGGAAGTAACCCATTTTATTAATGTGACATTGGGACTCAGTAAGATTTAACCATTTGTCTGTTTACTGTAGGCAAACCCATACATGTTATTAATCAGATGATTTGAGGTATCACTTCTTGTACTAAATTAAGTGTACATGATTTTCAAAGGTTGTACAATTTTATCATATTTCCATTTAACATTATATCATAAACATTCCCAATAAATTTACCTAGCTTTAATGATCACCATTTATAAATACTTGCATACTCTTGTAAAATATTAAAATAAAATAATTTACTTAACAATACCCTGTTCTCACACATATATTTTATTTCTATTGTTTTAATTCCATAGTTAATGTTTCCAGGACATCTTCTTGCATATAATTTCATTTTTTGAGTGGGGGACAGGTTGCTTTCTAGTTATTCCTTTCACAATTTCTTCTGTTGTAATGCAGAGAAAATGATCATCTCTTCTGAGATCTGATAAAGCACATTGTATTGTGCTAATTTTACCATGATTTGACTTTTTTATATTTAAATTTTTACTCCGTATGAGATACTTTACTTTTCAGAGAAAAATACGGATGACTTTGTTCTTTTTCATATTGCTAACCCAAAAGTTCAGTTCATATTTAAAATAATCATTTTCTACTTATTTTCAAAAGTGTAATTGTAATATAGAATGTTCTTATATATATTTGGGCTAGTTCTAATCTTTCTCTCCTCTAATCCACTGTAGAATATATCCATTTCAATAGTAGTGACATGGAGTTTTATTTGTTGTTTCTGTATAACACATTCTATTACCTGCTAAGGTAGCCCTTCCTTTCCCCCTATGCACTGTTGATGTTATTTTAGTGTATTACATGCTATTTTCCTTGTTTATTTTTCAAAATAAATTTCAGAATCATTTGGCTAAGTTTCACACACACACAGACAAAAGTCTTTATCAGATTTTAACTGAGTTCCATTAACTCTATAAATTAACTAGATTAGACATGATTGCAACATTTAGTTCTCCTTTTCTGGAATAAGTACACTTATCTACATTTTTCTCTCTACTTCTCTCTCTCTGTCTCTGTCTTAAACTTCATTTATTTTGCCTTTTTCTTAAACTGGGTTATTCATACCTCTTTAATTATTTCTTTTCTTTTCTTTCTTTCTTTTTTTTTACTTTTGTTATTCTGAATGAAACACCTTCTAAAAAATTTTTGTTTAATTTCTGGCTGTACCAGCACACCACGTATAATTTTTTTGTGTAATTATTTTACGTTCATGCATTTATATATTTCTTACTATCTCAGAAATCTTAGCAGTTTTATAATACTTTTAGGTATATTACAATAATTTCAAAAATAATTATTTTTTAAATTTCTAATACTTAACTTGATAATATTAGTTTTCATCCTTACTGAATTTCCCAGAACTCTTCAAGTAACTCTTCTTTTCCCCTCTTCAAGGGGAGGAGGAGAGGAGCCTCAGATTGCCTGTGTCCAGTTCATTGGTCATCCAGCAGTCACATCCTCTCAATTACTTCCTCCATCAGATCTCAGATGTTCTCAGAGATAGAAGCATCACAATGTGCTATCAATACAATAGCTAATTACAATGACTACTATGAATTGAATTGTGTGGTAGTGAGCGTTCATTCAGAGTTGTTCCTTTTTTCTTGTCCTGGGGATGGATTCCCTGTGGATGGAACACACTTGCCTGCCACACTGACTTTGGGGGTTGCCCATATGACTCACTGTGGCCAATTAAAGTGTGCAGAAGTGATAGTGTGTGAGGTCTGAGCAAATTTCCTCCAGCTTTCTCATACTTCTGCTGTCCACAGTGAGAAGAGCATACCCGAGACGTGCATTCTTCTTTCATCCTGAATCTCAGATAGAGAGATTTATGGAGCAAATCTGAACCCAAACTACACATGGGAGCCAAGTGCAGTTGAACTGGGCAGGTAGGCTCGAACCCATTCAGCAGAGCCACAGACAACATGAAGATTCGTGAACAAGAAGCAAATGTTTGCTCTCGCAAACCACTGAGATTTCAAGATAGTTATAGCTTCCTTTTTTAAGCAAAACCTGACTAATACAAGTGTCTAATTTCCTAGGTACTAGGAGCTCTATTTTTGTTATTTTAACCCTTCAAAGCTATTATTATAAACTATTATAACAATATTATAATTATTAAAATAAAGTGATACTAATATCTCAATGTTATAAATGAAAAGACAGGCTCAGAAGGATGAAAAAATTTAACTTATGCCATGCAGGTAATCTGTGGTTTAATTGACATTAAAATCTGAATTGTGTCTGAATCTAACAGCTGTTTTCTTTCTACTTCTTGCAATATATTTAGGAAGGGGTTCTTAATTGTTTTCCTTGTGCCCATTAAAGAGCCATAGTCAAATATGCTTCATGTTCTGACAGTCAGAAGCTCTTCTGTATTTGGAAAAAGAGATGTTAGCTTTTTGAACTAAACAGCACTTTTTGAGTATGACTATACATAGGAAGGTGTTTGCAAATGCATAAATTTTGCCTGTTAATGAATTATAACATAAAAATGTACATTGAAGTTACTTCGAAAGTGCAATCCATGCGAAAGGATAATATGTGGCCACCATAGGCAATAAGTGGAGATGAGATGAGAACATCATTCTGTTACACTTACATTAGCTCTAATCACATTTTGTAGCTGATGCTCTTATGAGGGCTGCCAACTAACATTTTAGGTAAATGAAGATCTAGGATATATAGCCTTCAGAAAGCAGGCACCTCTCCTGTCAAATAGGTAATTACAGAGGCTATGACTCCATTAGGAAAATGGTGGCCAATCAATGTAAACGCTAAGAGCTCAGATCCTTTGTAATTGATTGAGAGATTCAATGACTTCAATGCAATTGAGTTTCAAATCTAAGAAGCAAATATTTGGCCAGATGGCTGCCATGAATTCCAGAGGGAGTGTATGAATTTTAATGAGAGAGATGGCTACACAATTTGAGTCACATGTGCTAATACTGAATGAAATATGCAGATCAATATTGAAACTGCAACCTGGGGTATCCAAGCTTTCATTTGTTATATCCTAATACTCATGTTTATTTCTGCAGGTATGCAATTGCTTATCATACAAGTTCTAGAGGAACTTGTTAATGCAAATCACAATTGATATTTGGGATTGTAGCCTACTTCTTATTTCTGCCAAGATGACCCATTACATAGTTTAGGATAATTCAGAGGTTCTATTTCAGAAGCATCCAGTTTGTGCAAGCAAGATACATTTAGAGTTATTCATTCACTTAGATCCTATGAATAAGATGCAGGGATTGGGAATAATCCATAGATGAATCAGACATGATTCTGTCCTAGAAGAGCTTAAAATAATTTATTTAGCTGTGCATTTATGTGTACTTTCTCTATATGTACTGTATAGCACAATAAAAGTGTACAAAAGATATACAAGAGCTAAAACATATATTTCTATCAGATTCTGTAGAATATGTTAAATCTATGAACGTATTATTTTCTCCAAACTTCCATAGCAACCTTAGATGATAGATGATGTTACTTTTTCACCATACAGATGGAAGAACAAGACAGCTAAAAAAAGTTTATGGTCACAGAGCTGGGAAATAGCAGAGCCAGGTTAAGAAACCTAGATTTGCCTGCCTTCACCCAGAGCTCTTAAGTCTATGCTAGTAAAAGCTTAAGTCCCTTTGAGGAAGAATTGTTTCTGCCGGTTGTGTCAGTGATGTTGCAATGGCTAAATCTTCTGATCCAGCTAGTGATGCTAGTCGTTCTTAAAGAGACGATGATCCTATTCTGCTGGTATTGGGTCTCTTGGTTCTCAGCCAAGGGATTTCCATGGAAACTTGACTGGGGCTTCTAAACCGTCAGTTGGGTTTATCCACAGTGTCCTCTTTAGAGCCCAAGTGTGTCCCGGGGTGGGGGGGCACTGGGTCCCAACTAATGGAAACTTCTAGTTCTCTTTTCCTCCTTTGACTGCAAGGAGGAGGCATATTGCTCTGTGGCTCCATGGTTCTGTTATTTCAGGAGCTTGGTTGCTTTTTTCTACCATTGGGTCCTTTTCTTCTCAGAAAGTGCTCTTCCCCCAGTTCTTTATGCAACTTGTTCTTTCCCTGCTCTGCACCAGAGCTTGGAACTCCAGGGGATGTTGGGAGAAACAGACTTGGCCAAGCTATGGAGACAAAGATCCTTTTATACTTTTCTCCATAGTGATGGGCACAACTTGCCTTACCATTTTGCAATGAATGCCATCCAAATGATTCTTCCAGAAAATAAGGATTTATTTGGAGGTCATTTGCTGGCTCTATTTGTAGATATAGAAGTGGCTGGCATTTTCAGTTCTCACCTCTCTGGTTTTAAAAACAACAGTTTGCCTCACTAGGCATTCTGCCACACATCGTAAACAGTGAGGCTCTGCTTTAACCCAAAAAAGTTCTATCAACAGCTGTTTGTGTCCTTCAATGACTTAGTATTCAGTGAAACAAAATAAAACTGCACTGTGCAGGCCATGGTAATCAGTATCCTACTGTGCTGGCCACACACAGTCATTCTCTCCAGCTGTGCACATCACATTAAATTCATTCATTTAATGACGTTAAAAATGAAATGGAGCACATCTGGGGGCATGGGAGCTGGAATCCACATTAGGAGAAATAATTCAAGGAATTGGGCATGTTTACAGTGGAGAAGTGGAGACAAAAGTAGCAGGATGGCTCCCTGAGTCACGATGGGAGGATCTGCCAGGTGGTAGGTAGAGGAAGATCGTAGCTGAATGCGAGTAGATTTTAGCTAATGTACCAAGGGAGATGTCCTGCAAAAGAAATGGACTGCCTTAGGAGCCGTGAGTGCTGTCATTAAAGGTGTTTAAACGCTGGGGATTCAGCCATCCGTTACAGAGGTTAGATACAGGGTATACAATATGGGCATAATCATATGTGGACTCGTCTCAGAAGTCAGCAGCTACAGTTTCCATGGGAAATATCTTCTGAGCTTTAATCAGTTAACGTAGAACTTTAAGACAATGGCCCACTTGAAATTGGGAGTTTCATATATAAAATTTTATGTTTTCTATGACTAGGAAAAAATGGGAAGAAATTTTTGGATTACATCACTGACCTAGGAAAGAAATCTAAGGCTGAATTGGTATTCAAAGTTTTCAGGCATTATAAAACTTGAGGCTCAGAAAAGAGCATGGGGGTTTTATTTCTTTATTTCCTTAATCATGTTAGACAGTGTCTTTATTTTTTAACTCTCTTGCTAAATTGTATCGCTGCCATGATATGCCACGTGAAGTCCATAAGAAGTCACTTTGCCGTTGAGTCAATAAATGATGTGGCCCAGACCAGTTTAACCCAGAATTTGATCAAGAATTTGTGCTTTGAGTGTTACGTGTGGAAAGAAAGAAAATATGCTTTGAGACCATGCTTTCTGAAAACTGGTATTGAGTAAACACAGCTTTCACTTACCAGAGGAAGTCCTTTAATGATATAAAAGTGGGAGCACTCCAAGCTCTCTGATTCCTGCTTTTCTGACCTATTTGGTATTGGAAGTTAAAGAGGCTTGGTTTTTCTAATCAGTTTTATCTCAGTAATCTCTGACTTCAGAGACAGCAGTAACAGAACTAACTGGGCAGAAAAAAATTCCCCTGAGAACCATTTCAATCTGTAAACCCTTGGTAAGCAGTTTAGCACAAGGATCTTCAACCCTGGAGGAATCATATCAAGGTTTAATAAACCTAAGCCACAAAAGAGACTTTTAGATCTGCAAGATCTTATTTGAAGGCAAAAGTGAAGACAGTGGGGGGGGGGGGAAGTAGACTTCTGGTTTCAACTGTAGAACAAAAGCCATTGATGGTTTTATTTTTAAACTTAATCACAGCTTAAAAGAGTGATAATTCACCTTAGGTTTTAGATTTTGTTGTTGTTGTTGTTTTTTTGGCACTCTCTGTGCTGGATGACCTGAGCTGCTTACCGTCTTAATCATATACCTATGAGTAGGTGGATTTGCAAAACAGAAGAGTAGTTCTCTCTTTCCAGGACAGGAAAAAAGTTAGATATGGAAATGTGAGTTCCTTTGACTATAGTACCCAATTCCTGTGCTTCTCCTGATTGAAAGATCCATATTTTACATTTGTAATGCGCAAAACACAAAGGTTTCACATCAAAGTTTTGGGTGGTTTAAATGATTTCTTGAGTCTGATCACGAGGGGGTTTCTTCCTCTTTGAAATTTCCACCATTTACAGTCTAGCTCCAAATATTACAAGCTCTGGAATGACTGCTTTTATACTCAGGTTTTAGATATGTCCTTTTCTACTTGTGTATGCATTAAGCATTACAAGCAATACAGAGTCTTGGTGAAGTTTCCCTCTTAAGATGATTCCCTGGGAGTAAGGTATAAATGAGGGGAGAGAGGAGGATGGGAGAGAGGGTGAGCAGGGTGATGGATAAGTCCAGGGGAAAAGCTGGAAGTATTAAAAAATAAATTGCAGCTTAGTTGCGTTGTTTAGATTAATTCCATACTGTTCAACTTACTCTTGACTATAGGCATTTTACCCAAGCCTGTGACTGTATCATTGTCTTACTTCTCAGCAAGTCTGTCAGCTGGGATCCTACATTTTATAAACAATTTATAGAGGTAACCATTTCCTTTGTGATTGTTTTTCAGACTCCAGGAGTGATTAGATTCAGGGTATCCTTTTTAAGGCTCATTTATATAAATGAGGCAAGTCAAAGTGACAGGAATATATGGAGGGCAATAAGACAAATGATCCTCCGTTTTAAGCACTGGATGGTCCTTTACAAAAGAAGTTTCTTATGTGAGTGAATTTATAGCTGGCCTCCAAAAGACTAGTCAGCCCCATCTGATCACTTTAATGCTTTCAAAATGTCTCCTACTTTCTATGTTTTGGAATAATTTCTGGTATAAGTTTAACAGTTCTGAGGCCACTCTTGAGTACTTATGATATGCCAGCCACTGTGCTAAGCGCTTTTGTATGAATTACATCCTTTAATCCTCATAAGAGGGTCATCATTTAATCACATGTGTTGGGTTCTATTATTATTTTGATTTTATAGATGAAGAAGTCACTGAGGCTTGGAGAGGTGAAGTTGCTTGCGATCGTAGGAAAAATGCTCATACAGCTGGTACACTGAGCAAAGCCCGAAGGCCAGGCAGCCTAGCTAATCACTCTGCCCCACTGCCTCCTGATCAATTATTTCATTGACCCGTTCATAGATGATGGGAAGGTTCAAGTATATATTATATATCTTTACCTATGTATACGGTATATATACATGCATATGCAGTATAATCAGTATTTTCATGATATTTCCTGTCAAAGTTTACGACTTCTTTAGGGGTATATTTTCCTCTCCAGTAATAGGCTGTGTGTACTTTTTAATGAAACTAGACAAATAAATGTTGTCCAAATCTCCCTTATGGCAAGTGTGCTCTATAAGCTTAGTTCCGGGTCTAAAAGAGGTATTGTTTTATTTTCCCTTTAGGCCCTTCATATTTCCCCAGGGGCTGTGTCAGCTTGCTCCTTTCACAGGCGGAGACTAGGAGGAAGACTGCGCTAACAACTTTTTAACAAATTAACAAACAAAAACAACGGTTGATTTTGAGACCACTTATGAATATGAACTAAGATTAGGTTGTGCTTTGGCAAATGTTTTTCGGTTCGTGTGTGCACGCCCGTGTGTGCCGGGGCACATATATTTTTCACAGCGCAAACATTCTGAGTATTTTTTTCGTTTCCAGGCACATTCAAGTAGAGTATAACACGCTGTATGCCTTTCTTCAAGAAGCTCATTGATAAATGTACAATACCTTTATATTTTTATTTATTTTGCGGTACACGGGCCTCTCACTGTTGTGGCCTCTCCCGCTGCAGAGCACAGGCTCCGGACGCGCAGGCTCAGCAGCCATAGCTCGCGGGCCCAGCCGTTTCACGGCATGTGGGATCTTCCTGGACCGGGGCACGAACCCGCGTCCCCTGCATCGGCAGGCGGACTCTCAACCACTGCGCCACCAGGGAAGCCCTTTATATCTTTTTATTTAACACGTACTCCTCCACCCCTTTCCCATGCATTTGCCCTGCTCTTGGAGCCTTTTCTTCCTTTTTTTTTTCCCCATTGGTAACTCTTATTTATTCTTTAAGAACCAGCTTGGGCAATCTCTTTTCTGGAATGCCTTCCGCCATCTTGCTCCTGCCAACTTTGCCCAGACTAGTTTGGGTGAATGCCCTTCTCTAGGCTCCACAGTAAATCAGAGGATAGCTTCTCTGCCATAACTATTCTCATGCCACTTGAGTTATCTGTCCACATGTCTGATTCCCTTTCCGGGCTTTTAGCTCCTTGAGCGCACCACTCTTGTTTTTCTAATCTCCACAGTTCCAGTGTGCTGCAGAGTGACAGGTGATGGGTGTCGGTGAAAGTTTGTTGAAGCGATGTTTAAAGATACAACTCTCAGTCTCTTCAGAAGTCCTTACTTCCCTGACCTCCTATGGCAGGTACAAACTACCACTTCCTGGGAAATTAAGCATGTTGCTCTGGGAATCTCCCTTGTGTTACTGCTGTTTAAATCCTGTAGTGTTATTGAATGTTTTCTCTATGTTCTCAACTAGATTTTGAACTCCTTGGAGGTAAGAGGAAGATTTTCAATTTGGGGTGTCCTCAGAGTCCCCCCAATACTGCTTTGTACCTATTATCTTCTTGATAATGTTAGTTCGTGAATTGTTAAAACACTTCAAAAAGCAGCAAACAAGAGCTCCTTCCAAAGTACATATTACAGGGCAATTGCCTTTTCACTCTCCATCTCTTCAAAAACTGGGTATGTTATGTGATTACAGGGACTTCAGAAAAGCCCTTTTATTTCTCAAAGGAATCACAGGAAACTCACAGTGCGAATGGATTTCACTTGCTTTTTTTTCTTATAGAAAGATAAAACCCAGTGACTGTGGATATCCTCTTCATTTGGGGGCCTCACTTTCCTTATCTGTAAACTTGGCGTAATAATATAGTTTCCTGATAGGGGCTGTGATGAAGGGTAAATGGGATAATGTATGCAAAGCACGTAATGGCACCTGGAACGTGGTGATTCATCAGTGAAGGATAGCTGTTATCATGAACGTTCGCTGTGGGCGTGATCATTTGGAGGAGTTCCAAAGAAAAGAGGCACTTGGAGCTTATTCAGTTGGTTTATCCGTTCTTTTTACAAATAATAAAAAAACACTTATACAGTGCTTCCTATGTTTAAATACTGTTCTCTGGGTGCTTTACATATATCAACTCATTTAAACCTTTTAACAATCCTATTAAATACATTCATTCTATTATTAACTCCATTTCAGAGTCATTAAAGCACAATAGTCCGGTCACACAGCTAATAAGTGGCAGAGCTGGAATTTGAACGCATGTTCTTTGGTAACAGAGTCCATGCATTTAATCATTATAAAATAGAGGGCTTCTTAAGGAAGCATCGATTCAACATCTAATCTGGGTTGGGTACTGAGGTTAGAGAGATGAGGAAGTGCTATCCCTGCTTTAATGGCTTTCACAGCAAGAGTAGGAGACAGGCAGGCAGATACGCAATTACTGATTGATATCATAGGGGCTATTAATAGGGGGATCTGATGTTCCAGTTGGCCTGGGTTAGTCCCAGTTGACCTGGGTTAGTCCCAGTTGACACCTGTCATCGAGCATAGTTATTAGTAGTGTTTTCTTTTACATTCAACAGTGGGTTGTTTGGGATCATAAATTACATGGCCTCTGTTAGCTCTGTTAAAGGGGTATGGGAGGTGATCTGGGATCTCCAAATGGGGAGACCTGAGTGTTCGGGACAGAGCTTCCTCTGACTGAGTCTCATAGGATGAGAAGTTTTCCAGGTAGGAGAGGGACACTGAAGCAAAAGGAAAGGGCACAGGGGGGTGAGAGTTCTGGATGCGTTCGGGAAAGAGCCAGCAGATTGGGCTGCCGTGGTGGAGTGCTGACACTGAAACCCGGCTGCACACTAGAGTCGCCTGGAGAGCTCTTGAAACTCCCCTTGCCCAGGCTGCACCAATTAAATAGAATCTCTGGAGCTGACTTTTAAAGCTCTCCAGGTGATTACAATGTGATTTGAGAACCTTGGCGGTGGAAAGCCCTTGAGAGGCAGGTAAGAAGTGATGGGTGAGTGGGAATGGGGAAACCAGGCAAGGACCAATTCATGGAGTAATGTGGTCATAACCAAAGGTGCTGCTACATGTCCCTGAATGTCCAGTCTTTCTGCAGAGCCTTAGTCTGGTTTGGGCAGGTATGGTGAGCTCCCTTTCTTTTCTGTTAGGGCAGCAACATGAGTCTATAACAGACTGCAGTTAGTAGCTTGTATGCTCTATTTACAGCCCTCTAAAAGTGAGCATTATGGCCTTCATACAGCTTGCAGAAATTCTCTCCACGGCCCAGAAAACCTTTCAGTGATACTAAGGGTGCCAAGGATGATTAGACATGTGAGGCAGACCGCGTTTCTATATCATAAGGGTGGGCATGAAAACACCTTCGAACAATTCTTTCTGTGAAAACACAAGCCCTAAAGTACATTATGTATGAAAAATATTCCCCATAGATTCCTGTGAAGGAAACTGAAGGTTAATTAGCTTGTCCTGTCTCTTGATTATTTACCAGTCCAGCTAATTGTTAAGAAGGTGGAACCTGCTAATTAGCAAGACTGATTTAAGGTAGAAAGTGAAATTACAAGGGTTAATAGTAATGGCCACACTGCCCTTTGCAGAAGGACCGTCTGCTCTGGAGCTACTTTAAGGGTAGTATCCAGCTCCCCTGCAGGGAAGATATTAACACCTGCCCCTCAGGTCGGCAACTGGGATGAGGAAGAGATAAGTTCACTCTACTGAACAAGCAGGTTTTACTGAGCTAGGGGAAAGGGACCCTTGCACAGGGCTCTGTGCCTCAGCTGCCTCTTCTTCAGCTCTCCTCTGGCTCTGCCTCTCTTTCTCTACAGTGCCGTGGGTCCTCAGAACCACCTCATGTCTTCACGGCCACTGGAGCTTGCCTCCCCCACTTCTGGACAAACCTTTGGATATTTGGGACACTGGAATTTCCAGCCTAAGTAGTCCTGAGCCTGCTTCCAAGGCCCACATGAGTCTCTTTCCGAGGAGTTTTCTCTTGGGGGAGGCACAACCAAGCTGTTGGTGGGCCCACGAGTGGGCTTGAAATGTGGTCTTGGGGTGGCTGTTTGTGAGGGTGGGGATAGAGACGGAGTTTGGATGTGAGGATTGGAGTGCCCACATGCATGCAAGCTGCCACCCAGTGGAGGACAGAACCAGGGTGGGGAGTAAAGGAGGAAGAGCTGGCTCTTCCCAAGCTCCGTGTCCTGGCACAGAACCCCACGGGGTCCAAGAGTTATGAATTTGAATCTAACCTTCTAGGTCATTATTAAGGTACATTTGTTTAGGTAAGAGGATAGAAACTATTTTATTTAAATTTTGTTAACTGTTTTATAAGTTTTATATAATTAGGTATGTGGGTTTCCATTTGGACTCTTGCCCTGGGCCCTTAAAAAGTTAAGGGTAAGCCTGGAGCTGGATCACGTAAATGATACATAGAGAAACATGGGTCACCTGAGAGGTGGGTGACAGACAGGATAGCTGTTTAATTAGCTGAAGCTCATTTGCCCAATATTCTGCATAGTATCAAATGAAACTCATCCAATTATTATCCCAGCACCGGGTGCAGGTAAAAGTGCCATGTCAAAATCTGTGACTAGGTCAGACCCTGGCATTGCAGAAGCAGGAGGAGGGGACCACGTTTGTATCTTAGCACTTTCTAGTGAATCCATTCATGGGTGGAATCAATAGAAATTGAGCACTTCCCCTGTGTCAGGTATTGTATTCACCAGTTTGCTTTTGTTATCTTTTTTTATCCCATGCCAAGCAGGTGTTATCATTCCCATTTTAGAGATGTAGAAACCTTTGCCTGAGAGATTAAACAACTTGCTTAATATCCTATAACAAATAACAGGATTTATTTGTTGGTCCCCAACCAAGACTCAGCTTCTTGAGGTCATGCTTTTTTTTAACCCTGATTCCCTACCATCAGAGTGGGAGATGTCTTTTGAGGCAAAATTATCCTAAGATGTTGTTTCGCTTTTTCAAGATTACTTCTTTTTTCCTTTTTCCCATTTCACCCCCCACTCAGCTGACCCCCTTCCTCCTCCGCCTCCCCTGACTTTTGAGTAAATCACCCTAATTATCAACTTTGTAAATGAAGCTCTAAATAAACCATTTAAGTTTATTCCTATTAGATGGAACAACAGATTAGAAATCCAGTGCCACCTGGGGTGGGAACGTGGGAACGTGTTAGATTTCCATGCTAATGCTCATGCATGTTTTATGCCTTAGATTAGCAGCTAATGTGGTCATTGATCATCTCATGTCATATGAGCTACAAACCTGCTGCTTTGAGCTAATTCTTTTAAAAACTTGTTTCCAAATCAGTATTCAAAGTCCAGACGAAGGTTTCTGGTTTGGAAACGAGGTCATATTTGCTTTTGGTAGGGGTCAAAAACATTTCTCTAACTATTTATGCTCTTTGTAGATAATAAACAGGGTGTAATATATCATTGGAGCAAGTTAGGTTTGAGAAATTGCCAAAGGAAAAATGCTTCCTAAAATGTAGTCCTACAAATCCTTTTTGTACCCTATGTAGTTTCTTTCTATGCTATGTATAAGTCAAAAATATGTTAAAAGTTTTCATTTGAAAGCCTATTCAATTTGTATTTAAATTGCCTAAGCATTTACCCCATTAAGTAGGAAACAGAGGGCATTTTTTTTTTTTTTTTTTTTTTTTGCGGTAGGCGGGCCTCTCACTGTTGGGGCCTCTCCTGTTGCGGAGCACAGGCTCCGGACATGCAGGCTCAGCAGCCATGGCTCACGGGCCCAGCCACTCCGCGGCATGTGGGATCTTCCCGGACCGGGGCACGAACCCGCGTCCCCTGCATCGGCAGGCGGACTCTCAACCACTGCGCCACCAGGGAAGCCCTGAGGGCATTTTTATTTCAAGTTATATCACTCTGCCATTACTGAGGTCTAGCTCACATTCTGGTCTGTTCACTTAAGTACTGTGTGACCTTAAAGAAATCCTTATCATCTCTGAGTCTCAGTTTCTTTATCGGAAATGTGAGACTCATGGTAGCACTTACCTCACTGGGTGGTTATAGGATTGACCAAGGCAATGAATGGAAAGTATTTAGTTATAAGTCTGGCACTTAGTAAATACTCATATAAACATTTGTGATTATTTAATTGCTCTTCCATGTAGAAAGTCATCTTGGCTAAAATATGATGAACAAGAAGTTCACTGATGAAGTGGGGCAGTAGTTGCTCACCTGTTTTTCTTCTTTTTTTTTTTTTCTGAGCAGATGTAGAAACCAGCCACAACTCAGTCCTATGCACTGGAAAACTGGTGGTGGGTTGACAAGAAATTATGTTTACACTTCAAGAAGGACACTTCAATGTCTTCAGAATCTGAGCTGGACCTCCAGCTAACTCACGGGTAGAGGACGAACAGAGGACCCCAAACAAACCCATACTCTGGAGGAACCATCTCAACACTGAGCAGGGACACCACCCCTTCAGCCTAGAAAGAGGGTAAGTTCAAACTGTGCTTTACACAGTTGGTCACGGAGAGGTACGGTTCATTGCTCTGCTACAACCATTAGGGGAAGAAGCTAAAAGTTGGCCGATGCCAACTCCCTTTCTTGACTTTTGACCTCCCCTTCTCTCTATGCATACATCTCTATAAACCTTGAAATTAATGCATCCCTAGGAAAAATGGGCAGGGATAGCAGTTGTTGTTGTTTTTTCCATTTCTGGGGAATTTCTCCAGGAGCACCCATGGGGAGCGAGGGCTGCTCTGATGCTGGCAGAGTGCAGGCAAGGCAATCTGGGCTCTGGGTTTGGCGTTCGGCTCTCTCTCTTGCAGCTGCATCACAAGAGCCTGGGGAGCATTAGGCAGCAACGTGAGGCTCTGGATGATTCTGTGGCTGCCAATAACCTCATGCCTTTGAGGCTGAAGGATAGAAGTTTCGGTGATTAGGGAATATTTGATTCAATAGTAAAGTCCCTGAAGTATAGTGGAACCAGCCATGACTAGTGGCAAGGGTGGGTGGTCTGGGTGAGACAGTTCTTTCTGAAAGTGTTTGCTAGGCAAAGTTTCCTATATAATCTTGTTTTTATTTATTTGTTTGATGGTTGAGGGTATTCGGATGGAGCTGTGCCACCAAATCTACAAAAGTATCGCAGAATTCACTTATTTAGATTTGCTCTTTCCCTGTGTGAAACTTTGCAATGCTCTTTAAATTATAAGAGAGAGTTTCAAAGACAATTACAGGATAGTTTCCTCGCAGGAAACCTGAGGTTTTCTTCATCCATTTTATTTCTATAGGCAGAAAGAGTGACTTTAAACATACGAATATGTGTATATATTTTTGAGTTAGGCTCTTCTCTTTTACGTAGAGACCAGATGTATAATTTCATAATTCATTGAAGACAACTTTGTTTAGATATGTTATCCTCCCCATTGAATGTATAATTAGGCTCTTTGTTAACAAATCAAAGCAGCTTTCCTATTTAGAAATTCCACCCAAGCTCTTAGTACAATGCTGAGAACATGTTACATACTCAGCCCATTGATGAATGAACAAGGTTGGATTCAACGAAGAAAAATGTAAGGTATTAAACTTGACAAAGAAGAAATATTCAGAGACTCAAGGTGGTAATGGGCTTCCCAGGTCACAGAGTTGAAGAAAATGTTCTAGAAATGTAAGATGGCAAAAATAAATCAGAATAAAACTATGGTTGTAATTGTTGTTAGAAAAATATGGAGGCTAGAAATTGTCTCCTGTATTAAAAGATGGACCAACAGTCTGCTGGATGTCCTAGAGTATAGACCCTGGAGACAGATTGTTGGTTGTGGGTCCTGAGAATGCTCTTTCCATCTATGGGATCCTGGGCAAGTAGCTTAGTTTCCTCTTCTGTAAAATAATAATATAGTAGTAATAATATCTGCCTTAGAGGATTTTTGGGAGGATTAAAAGAAGTCACTCACATAAAAGGGACTGGACCATAATAAACATTTAATAACTGGGGCCATTATTAGATCCATTATTTGGGAGCATAATTAACCTTTCAGTAAGGTCATCTTGATGAGACTTGTATATTCTTCTGGGGTTACTGATTTTTGAAATCTGATTTCTTTACAGATGCCAAAGACAGAGAATAGGCTAGGGTGATAGACTCTATAGTGGCCTAATAGGGTGTTGGATCCCCTATAGATCTCGAGATCCTATACTGGCACTGTTGCTCTTTCTCATTTCCCTTACGATGCTGTTCCTTGCTGGACTGACTTCCCTGGGCCCAGCTGCTGCTTTAGGGGCATAGCCAGTACCGTGAGATTGGTCCCGCTTCTTCCCTTTCTATCAAGCCCTGAAAATGATAAAGGTTGCATGCTTATGAAACCTGAGGATAACACTGCTCCGGGAGGGAGAGCTAATTCCTGGATAACCAAGCAAGGATTCAGAGGTTACAGCTAAACTATACTGAAAGATACAATTCGCTAAAGCTAAATACATTGTCTCTCATTTATATAAAGATAAAGCAATAAATTATTCAAGCATGAGCTTGAGAACAGTGATTCCATAATCTAGGGAACCTTCTTGATTTCAAGGTCAAGATGAGACAGTAAAATGCCTTGGGGCCTGGTATGTTCCATACTACCGTTGACTATTGCCATCCATGCAGGAGTTGGCCTGAACTTCCTGGGTTCCCAGATCTAAAATGACAGTCACTGATGTGTTGGAAGACCAAGCAGCTAGCTAGGCTGACTCATTAGGGAAGTAGCTTACTACTAAAGTGCATGTGCTGTAATTTGAGCCACACATTGTATCTTCATTATCTCATTTAATTGAAGCAGCCTATAAAAAACGTATCATATCCTCATTATAGTATGCATGTCACAGACCTGCTGGTTTGCTTTCGAAAAGTCAGAAGAATCAACATTCAATCAGACGTGCTAAGTCCTCTGGTCTACCGTTTAGGACGAGGAAGAGTAGAGTCACAGGAAAATCTCTCAAGGTCAGCTCGTAACTGATGCCTCCAGTTAAATGGTTGTTGACAAACAGTTGTAGTGAGGGGAGAGCAATCGGAATATTTTCTACAGATTATGTCATATGAAAAATAGTTGAAGGAACTAGGAAGTATTTCGTTTAGAAAAAAAGGAGGTTTAAAGGAAATATGATTGCCTTTTTCATATACTTCAATGTCTGTCATGGAAAGAGGCATTTCGCTTAGGTATTCTGTGCTCCTCCAAGGAATTGAGCCAGGACAAAGAGGTATAAGTATCAGTTATACAGATTCAATATAAGAAAGGACTTCTTAAACCGGAGATGTCCAAAATACTATGTGTGGCCTAGAGGGAAAGTGAGGGTCCCTTCTTCAGAATTGCTTAAGCAGTTACTGAAAGGCCGTGCCTAACCTCAGAGACTGAAAGGCTGTCAAGTACAATGGATAAGCACAGGAAATCTGCCACTAGCGAGTCTGGATGCTCTTCCTGGCTCTGTCTGACAGTAGCTGGGAGATTGTGGGGAAGTTACTCTCTGACTCTCAGTACCTACCTCATAAATCCTCATGGATGTTCATAGGTGTAAAGTGATATATAGTAACAACACAGATAATGTTAATTATTTCTTATGATTATTATCTGGGAATGCTGTAGAGAGATTTCTGTAAAGAGCAGAAGGTTTGTTAGAGCTCTTTCCCATTTGAAGACAATTATTCATAATAATACAATAAAACTCTGTTAATGTTATGGATGCACCATTGAGCCTGTGAAACACCATATATACTTAGGGTCAACATGACAGATTTTACTTCATCACTGTAAATACAACCCAAGTACAAATGGAGACATACAGGTAAAAGAAGAGAGATGAGCATACATTTTATAAGGCTGATACGCTGATAGCTGTTCTGAAGAGACTGGCTTAAATGTTAATTTTGGCAATTTCTATTGCCTATTCCATCTATGAGTTATAGTGTACATAAACAACATAAGGTGTTTTATGTTAATGCTCGAGAATGATTTTTTAAATTTCATGTGAGTAAACCAGGCATATTGTTAACAATATAATTTGGGCTAAATTGAGCTCTTAGTAAATTGTGAACGGTTTATTATTATTCACTGGAATGCATTTACTCTGCTAATGCAATATTGCAGCTTTTTAATTATATGTTAATAGTTTAACAGCCAAAGTCAAGTGCTATTAATAAAATGGTATAACTAAAAGATGACATTTGTAGCATTCTATGGCTTTCTTCATATTTTATTAGTAAAGTTGAAAAAATAAGATGTGACAGAAAAGAATAAAAAGCAAAAGCAATTACTGCATTCAATATGAATGATAAAACTTGGGTTGTGTGCTCTCAGCTAAAGCAAAGCAAGATGTAATACAGTGCCTGGTCCATTGCTCTACAACGACCGAATGAATGGCGGTTGATCAAGAAACAATTCTATTGACAGTTTCATTCCCTTAAATTAGAATTCTTGTTCAACCTGTGTCTATACAGGTAAAAGGAAGCAGAGCATTGTTATTTGTTCGGCAAATTAAGGAAGAAGAGAAAGAATATGAATAACACATTCCCTCCCTCCGTTTTTTCCTGTAGTGGAAGATCTATATTCAGTAGTTAGGTGTTTTCTACTCTTTTTCCACTTCATTTTGTCTGTGAAAAAGAGGATGGTGTGATCACCATATGTAATGGAGAACGAATGTAGCAGTTTTCAAATTTTTCCTCTCATGAGTTGGGTGTTCTTGAGCAGTAAGTATATCCGTATCAAATAAATAACTGGGGTAAATCTAGAATCCTGTACTTATATTTAAAAACATAGTGATGGCGCTTCCCTGGTGGCGCAGTGGTTAAGAGTCCGCCTGCTGATGCAGGGGACACGGGTTCGTGCCCCGGTCCGGGAAGATCCCACATGCCGCAGAGCTGCTAGGCCCGTGAGCCATGGCCACTGAGCCTGCGCGTCCGGAGCCTGTGCTCCGCAACGGGAGATGCCACGGCAGTGAGAGGCCTGCGTACCGCAAAAACAAAACAAAACAAAGCAAAACATAGTGATGTAATTACAGAGAGGAGATTGGACTTCACGGCAATAAATTTAAAATGTTAGGGGATTTCCCCAAACTCAGTTCAATGTCAGTCAAGGATGTGATTACAACTCCAGGAACATGAGCATTCTCCTGCTGCCCTGGAACCCAAAGGAAGGGCCATGAGTCCTGCTAGGGTGGAGACCAATGGAGATGGTTGAGCAGATGGAGACCAATGGAGATGGTTGAGCAGAATGGAGAGAAAACTCAAGCTATGTCAGATGAGTAATTATGGGGAAAACCTGATAATGGGGAGACAACCAGGGGACAATGATAACTATGCTTAAATATTTTAAAGGCTATAATGAGAAAGATGGAATAGATTCATTTTGTATCAAGAGTAGCCACTAAGAAAGGCATATGTGTGAAAACCATAAAAAAGATTATAATAGGAAAATGCATTATTAGTATATTATGATGTACTACCTTTCTAGTGCGAATTCCACTATTTAGGGTTCTTTTGTCAAAACCATTTCAGCACTTGAAAAGGATTCTATGGAAGTTTTTAAATCCTAAATTGAGTGATTGATAAATTATCTTGTGATTCTGTGAGTCCACAAGTTAAATAATCAAATTTTTATTGCTCTGCCATAATCATGATATAACAGTTGTTAAATAGTTTGAATTTCCTAACTGAAAAATTCTATAAATATAGAGGTTGTTATTTTCATAAGGAGTTCAATGAAAGAAAGAAAAACAGAGCTGTGAACTATTTTTAAGCAGTAATAGGTTTTAACTAAAATATGGGAGGATAATATTATAAAAATAGAAATGCATTTACTAATTAAAATTCTAAGGAGCTGTTTTCATGAGGGTTTTCTGCCCTTTTCCACCACACATCCCTCAGAAGACCACATTATCACTGATAAAAGCACCATCTAAAATAGTGAACTTTGTGCCATTAAAATTAACATTGATTTGTATAATTTTGGAGAGAAAAAGAGAGGTAAGTAGAGGATCATGAAAGTCATGCAAAAATTTTCATCAAAATAATTACAAATATATATATATATATGCATACATACACAATGATGTGAATGTCATCACTGGATAGTGAATATGAAAAATCAGTCAGGTAACAGCAGCTGGTATGAATTTCTACCATATAAACCAGTGGTAGAATTTAACGCTATGCTTATGGTTGTTATTGTGTTTTCCTCTGGAATTGCTTCCCTTCTTGCATCCGTGCTTATATAAAATGGGTTTAAGTGCACTGAGCGCTCTTTAATATCTTATAAGCCCTGTATGTAAAATATTTTCTCAGTGAGAATTTGACTTAAATTTTCTTTCTATCGTCTTCAAACCACTGACCTGAGAGACTAAGGATTTACTTAAAATTGTTGCAATAAACAGAAAGCTTTCAGTTTTCATTGAATGGTCATTTATTGGAGCTGTTCTGGCCTCTCTTGT
Source organism: Delphinapterus leucas (assembly GCF_059928025.1). NCBI lineage: Eukaryota > Metazoa > Chordata > Mammalia > Artiodactyla > Monodontidae > Delphinapterus > Delphinapterus leucas. The sequence goes on from NC_143134.1 coordinate 50,778,405, forward strand.
GTAGCCTGGCCTCTGTTTCCCTGCTCCCATATCTATCAGAGTTTGCATGTCTAATTGGACATTCTATTAAAATGAAAATCTTAACTAGGGACAAGTCCAAAGAAAATGTAGGTTTTAAGAACTTTTTGATGTGAGGTATATGTAGATATGACTTCAAGAGACTACTGTCTAGTCTATGGTAGTATGAAAATTAAAGCCATAAAAATCAGCTGATCCCTAAGTAACTTTTTATTTTTAATTTTTTCCAAAAATTCAGGGCAATGTATTTATTATCTTGACCAAGGCGTCTATGTAACATCAATCACAAGTCCTTGCCTTCGTTGTTATTGCTGTTCTATGATAATGTTGTCAAAGTTTTAAAAGAAAGATTATTGGATAATAACATTAAATTAACATAATTTAAAATAACTATAAATTTCATAATAAAGAGTTCTTATCTATATATTACATGCATCATATAGCCATATTTAGAAATTAGTTAATTTTAGGCATTCATACATATTTTTAAATGGCTCAATTGAGAAAAAATCCGAAGACGTAAAGAGGCATCTGAAAAGAGAATTGCTGCCATACATTTTAAGAAAACTATAATGTAAACGTAAAGTTCACTGCATTAGAGATAAATTTAATTAAAAATATGAAACTCACATGTATTTGTGCAATACTAAAGCTTGACTTTCACGGAATTTTATTTTTTCGGATTTTGTTTGTTTTCCCTTATTTGCAATCAGAAAAGAAGTTTGATTTTTTTCTCTTTTCAATCAATCTTGTTAAAGGTTTATCAATTCTTAAAAAATCTTTAAAATATTATCTCTTGATGTTGTTGATTATTGTACTGATATTTCCTGTTCATTTATTTTTTCCCTTAATCTTCTTTTTTGTACTTTCTTTAGGTGTGATATTTTCTTAAGTTATGTTTCAGGCTCTCTTCTTTTCTACTATACAGATTTTAAAGCCATACATTTTCCTCTAAGCACTCTTTAGCTGCATTCCCCCAAATATTGATCTGTCCAATCTTCATTGCTATTCAGCTCAAACTACTTTCTAATTTCCATTTTTATTTATTCTTTCACCCATTATATAGAGAAGTATTGGCTAAGTTTCAGGGAACTAGGGTTTTCTAGTCATCTTTTTGTTAGTCTAGCTAATTTCACTGTGATCAGAGAATATATTCTCAGTAATTTCAAGCATTTGAACATTGTTGAGGCTTTCCTTAAGGCTGCTATGTGGTTAATTTTGGAAAATATTCCATGGGAACTTGAGTGGGATGTGAATCCTACTGTTGTGTGCAAAGTCTTCTCTCTGCTTATACGTACCATTTGGGTGCATGTGTTAATCGTGTGACTTTTTAAACAGCTTTATTGAGGTATAATTGACATATGACAATGTAAAGTGTACATATTTAAAGTGTACAATTTCATAAGTTTTGATATATTTATACGTTCACATAACCATCACCATAGCTCTTTTTCCTGCTTCTCCCTTCCCTCCTCTTGTTCCCAGGCAACCACTGATCTACATTCTTTCACTACAGATTATTTGAATTTTCTAGAAATGGAATCATACAGTGTACGCTCATTTTCATCTACCTTGTTTCAGTCAGTATAATAATAATTCTGCTGTTCATTCAGATTGTTTTGTACATCAATAATTCTTTTTATTGCTGAGTATTACTCCATGGAATAGTTGTACCCAATTTATCTGTTCACCTGTCTTTTGCATGTTTTGTTTACTTCTCGACACCTGTTGAGAGAAATGTTTTAAGGTCTGCTAATATGATGTGGATTTATTTATTTGTTTATTCTTTATACTTTGACAATTTAGAAAATATATTTACAACTGTTATTGGGTGCATGCGTATTTAGGAATATGCTATTTTTCTTGTGATTGACCCACTTATCCTTTTTAAAAAATACTTTAAAAATCTCCAGTAATGTTTCTTGCCTTCAGATATACTTTGTCTAACATTGGTGTTGTTGTATTAGCTTTATTTTGGTTAATATTTCCATGGCCCATTTTTTTCTATACTTTTACTCTCAGCCTTTCTATGTACTAATATTTAAGTGTGTCTCTATTATGGAGACTGTTTTTTAAATCCAATATGACAATCTTAGTTTTATTTTAAGTATATGATCTTTTTTGTTTAATGTAATTACCAGTATCATTTTAAAGTGGTTACCCTAGAGAAAGTATTTATGACTTGTTATGGTTCAATGCATATTATTTCTTCCCAATGCCCTGATAGTACTGGAAACTTACCACCCTCTAGCTCCATTTATCCTTCTACTTTTTAAATGTATTTTAATTCAACCTACCTTTTAAATGTAAACATTGGTACTATTATATGTTGAATATTAATTTATATTTATATACATATTTAAATTTTTCATTCTCTTAATTCCTTTCGTTTCCATGTTTCCATTTGTGATCATTTTTCTTCTAGCTGAAAAACTCCTTTTAGTACTTCTTGTATGTCAGATCTACCACTGATGAATTCTCTGTTTCTTTTTTCTTTGATAATGTATTTGTTTCAATATAAATTTTGAAAAGTTATTTTGCTAGGCATAAAATTCTATATTGGCAGTAATTTCCTTTTTTGCATTGTAGAGATGTTGATTTTGCTGTCTTTTGGATTATACCATTTCCTTTGAGAAGTAAGTTGCCAGACTTATTGTTGCTCCTTTCAAGGTAACAAAGGTCTGGCTGTCTTAAAGATTTTCTGTTTGTTTTGGGTTTTAGTAGTTTGACTGTGATGTGCCTAGATGGCATTTTTTAAAATTCTGCTTAAGCTCTACTGAATTTCTTGAATCTGTGGGTTGGAGTCTTTTTATCAATTTTGGAAAAATCTGGGCCATTATTTGTTCATATATCACTTTATTCCTATGTTCTCTCTCTCATCTCCTTCTAGGATTCCAGTGATATCGTTTATATTTTCTGAATTTTTCTTTCTTTTCTGTCTAAGCTTCACTTACGCATTTTCTATTAACCTTTCAGTTCATACTTCTTGTCTTCTGTTCCTCTCAGTATGCTATTAGACACATTCCTTGAATTCTTAATTTCAGTTATTGTATTTTTCAGTTCTTGAGTGTCCATTTGAGTATTTTAAAAAATTACTTCTCTTTTGAAATTCTTTTTTTAAATAAATAAATAAATAAATAAATAAATAAATAAATTTATTTATGGCTGCATTGGGTCTTCGTTGCTGCACGTGGGCTTTCTCTAGTTGCGGCAAGCGGTGGCTTCTCTTGTTGCGGAGCGCGGGCTCTAGGCACATGGGCTTCAGTAGTTGTGGCTCGCGGGCTCAGTAGTTGTGGCTCGCAGGCTCTAGAGCGCAGGCTCAGTAGTTGTGGTGCACAGGCTTATTCCGTGGCATGTGGGATATTCCCTGACCAGGACTTGAACCCGTGTCCCCTGCATTGGCAGGTGGATTCATAACCACTGCATCACCAGGGAAGTCCATTGAAATTCTTTGTCCTTTAATTTATTCTACTTATCTTTTCGACTATTTCTTGAACAAATTAATCATAACCATTCTGAAGTCCTTTCCTGTTACCTTCTCTACCAGGATTATCTGTGGGTTGGCTTCTGCTGTTTGTTTTTATTTCCTTTTTGTTATTGATTGTATGTTCCTGTCTCTTCACATGCCCGGTAATTTTTTATTGCATATTGGGTACTTTAAAATCTGCAGATAAAATCTGCAGAGGCTCCAGATGATACTCTTTCTCACCAGGGGTGATTTGTCTTTTCTTTTGCTAGGCAGGGGAGTAGGGAGGGAGCCAGTCATCACCTTAATCTAATCAGATACTGAGCTATGTTGAAACAGAAATTTCTGTTTTCCTTCTCAGGGATTTTCAGCTTAGTTCTTTAGTCTCAAGTTACGTGTAGTTTCATAATTTGACAAATGTCTTAAGGGGGAGACTGGAAGTGTGTTTGAGACACCTGAAGTCTCCAATTTTGCCACTCTAGACCTGTGCAGTCACCAAATCTCTACTGGTTTCTTGGTCCTTCTTCAGTGGCCGTGGCCAGGGCAAAATGTGAATTCCAAACCCCTAGATTATGCCTAGAATTGGTAAATGGTCCCAAGAAAAAAGCAGCTTCACATATTCAGCTCACCTCTGAAGGTTTAAATCCTTAGGATTTACCTTTCCGATCTCAGAAATTTTGGCCTTAGAAATGTTATTTCCCCTATTCTTTCTTGTTTTCACATTTCATGGTTTAATACCATAATTCTTGTTCTTTACCTGCCTTTTCTAGTTGTCCTCATTGGAGCATTTGTCTGTGGCAAATTACTTCATCATATTCAAAAGCAGAAATTTGCATCCCTGTTTCAAAATAAGAAGATAAGGACATATTTACCCCTCTGCACCAAATATGCCAGATTATAAAATTGAGTCCAGATTTTTGCTTCTGTCAGGCTAAAGCTAGACATAATTATAACCTTGGCTGTGCTACTTTTAGCATTATTCTTTTTACCTTTTTGCTTTCATACTCTTTTTCTGGCTGTCCCATAAAATTCTAATTCCAGGACTTAAAATGTATATTTTTTGCCGGAGATTCCCATTGTTTGTCTTTATAGATGTACTAGGCTTCTTCTGCCTTGAATCCCTTCCCATGTTTATTCTTTAAGGATCCTCCTAAGGAATTGGTTAATTACATGAATAAATTAATTACAATCAAAGATTTAGTGACTTACAGACTTGTATTGAAATGACATTTTTATTTTAATGGGATTTACCCTTAGCAAATATGGGGCTTTCTCACATTACAGTAGAAACAATGAGTGAGATATATGGGAAGTGTATTCCTTCTAACCGTTCATGTATTGTAAATATTAGAAAGTTTCCAATCTTTTATTCACTGACCTGTTTATTCATCCAGCAAGTATTTATTAAGCCTTTACTATTTACAAGTCATTTTGAAAGCCATTACTGAAAGTAGAGATGAGTAAAACAGATCCCTTCTGTTAAGGATATGACAGTCTAATAAAAGAGATAAAACAAATCACAACTAATAATAGTATATAAGCACCAGAGAAGGAGAAAGAAAATAAAGTAGTGTGGGTACAGAGAAAGAGATCTTTTATCAATCAATCAGATTAGAGATTCCTTCAGGAAGTAGCTTTTCAGTGGGTTTTGAAAGTTGGGTGTGATTTCTAATGCAGATGTGTATGGAGGTTTGGGAGGGCATTCCAGATAGAGAGAACATTATGAACAAATATAGGGAATTCGAGAAGTACAGGGAGAAGTTCTGTCACAGGGTATTGATTGTTTGAGGAAAGAGAGGAAGATCAGTGACTTTTAAGTGGCTTCCTCTGGAGTATTGAAGACTGAATCCTTGGTTATCTGTAATAATTAACTTAACGTGGACTGCTGTTGAATATCAACAGGCACGGTTCTACTAACTGAGGATACATCAGAACTTGACATTTCCAAGCTCACTGCATAGTGAGATTCTATTAAGGTATTTTATTTACTACAAAGTGAAGAGAGAAAAGTACTAACAGAAGTGTGAACAAAGTGTTATTCCACCAAAGAGGCCATTTTGCCCATGGTGTTTTTCTCCTATTTCCAAAGCATAGAAATCATCCTCAGAATTTTTCAGTGTTATGCAAGTATTTGTAGCATCTGTCTCATTTTATCAATGCTTCCAACCAAAATTAATCTTTAGATGAATATGCTCATTTCGTATATATCAGCTTTTATCAATTTGTCCATTATTTATTTACCCTTTCCCTCCTTCCCTTGATTCCTTCTTCCTTCCCACCCTCTTTTCCTTTCTTCCACTAATATTTACAGAGTGAACCTATATGTGACAGATACTGTAATGGAGGCTGAGGATGTAGCCACGTATGAGCCACAGTCCCTGGTTTCTGGTAACATCATCCTAGACAAAGCTAATGGATGCCTTGTACTCAAAAAAGAAGTAAATATACATGGACAAACATTCATTCTCCCCAAGTAACAGAAGCTTGATAACAAGGCCTGTGTAGCATGTACATAGTTTCTCTGAATGTGGACTTCTGGAAGGGCTTCCTAAAGAATCTATTAAACCCTCTATCTATCTTTAGATCAGCTTATTCCTGTAACTGCCAACAACAAGGAAAATGTTAAAGAACAAAACCCTCAAATCTCTTATCTGGAGTGCAAGGCTTATTCCATAGTATAACCATCGCACATCCACTTACAGCCCAGGTATAATGAAAATCCAGGCTTTTTCATTGAAGCTTTATTTTTAATAGCCACAACTGGAAACAACCCAAATCTCTATCATAGATGAATGGAAGAACAAATTGTGATACATTCATAAAATGGAGTACTACTCATCAATAAAAGGAACAAACAGTATGTACATGCAACAACATGGATGATTCTTAAAATAATTATGCTGAGTGAAAGAGGCTACATAAATAAGAATATATACTGTGTGACCTCATTTATATAAAACTCTAGACAATGCAAACTTACCTATGTGACAGAGACCAGATCAGTGGTTGCCAGGGAAGGAGGCATGTGGGGAGGGTTGGGAGGGAAAGATTACAAAGGGGTATCACACGAGAAAACCTTAAGGGGTTATGGACATATTCACTCTTTCAGGTGTGGTGATGTTTTCATTAATGTATACATATGTCAAAACTTATCAAATGATATACTTTAATTATGTGCAGTTTATTGAATGCCAGCTATATCTCACTAAAAGTTGCTCTTGTGTTAAAACAAACACAGGCTCCTCTTGTAATTGTTTAATCTCTGTTTCCCCTAATAGACTAAGTGACATGATGAAAGTGAGGGGCTTTCTCATTCAATATCTCTGCCAGTGACTGATCTAAGGTGGGCTTTCCGGAGATACATGTTAGATGAATATAGAAGTAGTTAAGATATACTGCTGTTGAACTATGTACTATTTTGGCCTTGCTCTGATTCACACATTAAAATGCTGATCAGGTTGTAGTGTTAGCCATTAATCATATTATTTCCCTTGTTGTAAAGCCAACTATATTATAAATGTCCTTGAAGAATGTTTTTTATTTTTAAAGGGAACTCCATTCCTGACCTAAAGTAAGCCCAAACTCAGCTACCAATTTTAATAGGAATTTACGTTAGAAATGAAAGCCACGAAAGGTTAGTAAACATCAAGAGACAGGGAAACATCTTGCTTGTAGTATTTAGAGATAGGTTAGCTGCTAACGGCATCCCACAGTGTGTAATCCCTTCTGGATAGGTGAATTAATGTCATGATGAAATGACTAACTTCTGCTTTGCCAAATGTTTATAACACAAATGATGTCCATCACAACAGTGGGGAGATTTATTTAACTTTCCTCGGTCTATGATGATAGTCTAGGAACAGTGATGTGAAGAACCCAGTAAAGAGTCTCTGTGCATCCCTTTCAATTGCTTTCACTGTCATTATTTTTAAATTCTGATTCTTTCTTTTAAGGCTTAGAGATTGTTAATTATTTAGACATGCCCTGTACAAAAATTTCACCTATGAGCCATTGGAAAAATTCTGAGGGAGTTAAACGTGGAGTCTGTCTTGGAAACTGGTCTATCATTTTCTTCCCAATGCTCTCAGTAGCAGCACAGTCACGCATTAAAATGGTTAAAACACACATTACGACAATCCCATAAACAGTTTTCTATATAAATGTAAACGCAGAGGCCGAGCTGCCTCAAAAGTCGCAGCCCTTCCTCTTTCACGTGTTTTATATCCTCCATCCTGATTCATTTCCCTGACTCCCTCTGCCTGCCAGCTTCCCTCACCTTAAAATAATTGTTGGAGCAGCTGCGAATATTCTCCATGACAATTGCTTTTATGATTTACTCAAAATTCTGACAATTTGTAGGTCTGGAAAAATAAAAAGCCTAAGATCTCTAGGGATATCACTGTGCAAGATCCTATTTAATCTTCCTGTACTATCCTCCCTCAGTCCTTTCAGGAGTTGTGAAAGATACCCTCTGCTGTTTTCTCCCTTCTGATAGGTGCAATCTTGAAGCTCTGTTCTTTTATTTCATTTGGTGCCCAATAACATCTCAAATTTTTCTTTGTCTGTATTCCCCAAGAATAATAGATACTCCCTCAGCTTGCAGGGTATATAATCTGTCCTCTTGCAATCATGTTCTAAGGTACTTGAGGATTTTTTTTTTTAATAAGTGGTCACTAGTACTGGCCCGTCTTTGGCTGATAGCAGGAAACTGAGAAAATTAAGAAGGGATAGTCGGTCCTGGATCTGGAAACAGTCGGTCCTGGATCTGGTTGAATTTAGACTCACACAAACATAGAAGGACTCCTAATTCGTAGAGTTTGCCAATGTGGTCTTATAACATCTTGACAAGACATAATTGCATTGTCTAACTTTTAAAAGTCACCACTTTTCCATAGGCAAATTAGTGAAGAAAAAGGTTTTTTATAATTTAGTGAAAAGTCCACAAATATGCATAGATGTCAGATATTTGACATTAATATAAAGGTAAAATAAATGGGTCCAAACAAGTCAAACGTGTATTTCCTCATTTGCATGATAATAAAAATTCCTTGTATTTTTCAAATTGTTTATATAGGTTCCTTATGAGGGTTTTACAAATCTTTTCGAATATTTCTGTTAACTCTTATAAAAACAGTTGATGGTAGGTATGGTTGCCCTAAGAAAGCTGGAGGAAATAATATCTACAATTTGTTCTAACTGCTTACATATTTCATTTTATTACCAAAAAAAAAACAACAAAAAACCTATTGAGTTTGTACTTTGATGATTCTCATTTTACAGATGAGAAAATGGGAAAACTGAAGCTTGAAAAATTTATAAAGTTTTTCCAAGGATTCATGTCTATTAACTGAAAAACTAGGCTGAACTCGGGTGTGTAAGCACCAAGGCCTGTATCCATCCAGTTTAGCCACAATGCCCTGTTGATATGCTGAATTTCCCTTAGGATTCTGCAGAAGGAGGAAGTAGTGGGTTGCCTCTCCATTCCGGTTTCTTTCCATGAAGCAAGCCATGAAATGTTAGAACTGGTTTAATTGTGAATTTAAGTATGGAACTGGAGTGGGAGAGATGTGGTGAATTATTTTTGCATTTTGAAGTTTAACTATGAACAACAGTAACTTGGGCATCTTTGGAAAAATCTTACTCAGCATCATGTTTGAAGATAATGATTCACTAGGCCTTAGGGCCCAGAGGGTGAGGGGCGATTTAAAAACTTCCGCAGGTGATTCTCCTGTTCACTCAACTTTGGGAGAAGTCGGATTTGATGTCTTTTATGGAACGACTTAAACCTGTGATTTTATTTGTGAGACTTGAAGGATTCTAGGGCTTGGTCTCATCTCCCTAATCTGCACTCACCACTATTTCCCAACCTCAGAATAGCATTCCTTTGTCATATGGTAATTTCTCTTATTCAGATACAGAAATTGTTGGGAGGGTCATACTTTAAGCCTGATCAATCATGTATAATTTGGAGAGGTAGTGTGGTGTCTGAAAGCTAACACTAAGTTGAAAGCGAAAGCTTTTCTTTCCCCACCACAAAATGACCTTATTTTATTCATCTTTTTATATCCAGTACTTCTCACACAACCTGAAGAACAGGTTTTCAGTATTGTTTTTCTGTGAAATTGACATATTTAAACCTACCGTCATCAACATTCATTCAACAAACTTTTTTTTGGCCGCTATCTTGTATGTAGCACCAGGCATTGCGCCAGGTGTTGAGGATAACTTGGTGAGCAAACTAGATTCAGCTCTTGCTCTGACAGTGTGCATTATCCAGTGAAGCTAACAGACCAATCAAATCATCTAGGAATATAGACTTACAAACAGTGTATTTCACTGTCAGGTGTTGGACTTGTGTAAGAGACTGCTAGTTGTCCCCTAATGTTTGTTTTCCTTATATTCCATAGTAATAGAATTTTGTAGCTGTCCATATACTACTCTTTTTTTTAATTGAAGTATAGTTAATTTATAATATTGTGTTCGTTTCAGGTGTACAGTAAAGTGATTTAGTGGTACATATGTATATATCTATTTTTCTAGATTCTTTTCCCTTACAGGTTATTACAAAATATTGAGTATAGTTCCCTGTGCTATACAGAAGGTCCTTGTTGGTTATCTATTTTATATATAGTAGTGTGTATATGTTAATCCCGAACCCCCAATTTATCCCTCTCTCCCTTCTTTCCCCTTTGGTAACCGTAAGTTTTCTTTCTATGTCTGTGGGTCTATTTCTGCTTTGTATATAAGTTCATTTATATCATTAAAACTTTTTTTTAGATTCCACATATAAGTGATATCATATGATTTTTGTCTTTGTCTGACTTACTTCACTTAGTATGATCATCTCTAGGTCTATCCATGTTGCTACAAATGGCATTATTTCAATCTTTTTTTATGGTTGGTTAATATTCCATTGTATCCATATATTATTTTTAATGAAGAAGGCATTTACCAACCTTTTTTTTTCAGTGAAGGAGGCCACGTAACTAAGTTCTGGTCAGTAGGATAAATGTGAAAATACCACGGGGCACTTTCCAGCAACCTTCCCTAGGAGCACCTGATGGGTATACTTTGTCCCTTGTTTTTGTCCCTTCCTCTGTTTCTGCTGATTGGAATGTGGGTGTTGGTCAGAACTGCATCTTGGATCGTGAGAATGAGGAAAACTTCCTCAGGATTGTGGAGTGAAAGACTGCAGGGGGCCTGAGCCCTTGAAATTTTGGGGAATGGAGCAACTATATGGTCTCTGGGTTGCCTTCATTAGGAATTTCACAGGGTATTCTGAGAACAATTTGAGGGGAAAATGGAGATCAGATCTAGTCTGGGAGTCAAGGAAAGCTTCCCCAGAAGAAGTTTCATTTCAGCATATAGTTAAAGGTTAGCTGGGTGATATGTTGAAGACAAGGTGAAGCAGAGAGGATGAATGGGTAATGGAGGATTTCAATCTAGAGAAACAAGGTTACTGGGAGGAAATAACGCATGTGAAAACAATTTGCAGAGCAACACTGCTCTAACCATAAGACGTTCTTATTATGAAACCCGTGCTTCTCAGCACATGCTTCAAGGCCTGCGGGAGTTAACTACCTGCCCGCCTCTCACCGCTTTCATCTCTCATTACTCCCTGCCGTGGATTTCAGACCAGGTTCATCAATTTGTAGCTGCCTTCTAGCATCCTTCTCTGCCAACTCATGTCATTTTCAGACCCTTTAAACTCTGGCTCCTTCGAGGAGAATTTTCTTAATAACTGCCCCCCCCCCGAGTTCTGATAACAAGGGTCCTTCCACTCAGTCTCCATTTGTACTCATTCTTAGGCTGAATAATTTCCCGCTATTTCTTACTGCATTTCCCCTGTGGGTTACCGAAGAACAAGGAACCATGCCCTGTATTTTCTTTTATACCTGGGAATGCCTAGCTCAAACCTCTGTTCCAATACATTTTGGTGACTGAATGGCTGAAGTGTAGGTTGAAAGTCCCTTCCAGCTCTGTCTTACCCCTAGATGTGGCCTGTTCTGTGATGAGATTCTTTGAGGACCAGTCAAATATAATCATTTCTCATCTTGAAAGCTCCAGTGTTAAGAGTGGCCCTGAAAAATTCATCAGGGGAATAAAGTTTTGCTCGTCACTTCTGCTGCCCTGCAGGCCTTTGGGTAAATAATGGTGGATGGATAGGAGCTCTGGTGGCCAAATGCAATATTAAACCTACTTTCTGTCTCTCTCTGGTCTGCCTGGTAGAGTTTGATGTATTGAATTTTACATTTAGGAACCAATTTTCTTTTGACAAATTCGTGCTCCAGGCTATACAGTGCTGACCACTGCATTAGGGACATTCTGACAAATGAACAGGTATGTAGGCAGAGTGTGTCACCCAGGATGTGGGTGGCTTCCCCTGGGTCCTTGATCCTAGAGAGATTTTGACTCTTCTTATTCACTGCTGGCTGTCAAAATGGATACAAAAAGTTTGCCATATTTGGGAACTTTCTTCCTCACTTTCATTGAACCATTGCACTTGAGTCCTTCCATAAAAATGAAATGTTAACCCTGAGAAGCGGAACCTCAGCTATACAGAGCCAGGGGCAGAAGGAACTATTGTGGATATTTGAGATGGTTTCATATTAATCAAAAACTGACCAAGCTGATATAAAAAAAGTTTTAATAGAAACACTTTTGAAGAGGCTTTCCCTAAATTTTTTCATTTACCTCCTCACCTTCTTTCCTAGAAAATATGTAACATATTTACCTTTTCTTATTCATTTATTCAACTAACATTTGCTGAGTATGTATTAAATGCTAACTTCTAAGAACAAAACTGTAGAAAAGAATTTGTCTCTGACCTCAGAGGGCTCATAGCGTAGAAGGAAATTGGCAGAGATTTTCTGTAATGGGGCAGATGGTAAATGTTTGTGGTTTTGCAGGCTAGAGTCTCTGTCACAACTACACTGCCGTTTGTAGTGCAAAAGCAGCTATAAACCCTAAATCCCGTTTTATCTGTCTGTCAAACACTTACTCATCATTAAGACTCTGCTCAAAGGAAACACTTTATATGGAAATTTCCTGACCATGACAAATGGAAGAAATGACTCCCTCTTTTGTATCCTGCCATATTCCGTACAGCTCTTTCTCAGGGCACCTCTAACACTTGACTGCACCCATTTGTTTCTTATTTGTGAAAGACAGTCCAAGCAGAGGGAACAGTGTCAGCAATGGCATAAAGTCACGTCCTGGGATGTTCGTTACACTCTCTGGCTGGCTCAGGAGCGTGAAGGCGGGAGGTGTTGGTGCAGAGAAGGAAAGTGCTGGGAGGGGATGTGATCGTGAGCGCAAAGGAGTCGACCAGGCCATTTGTTCCTGAGTCAGTGTAAACTAAGGCCCTACTCAAGGGCTTTCCAAAGGGAATGCATGATCAGATAAATGTGCAGAAAGATCATTCCAGCAGCCTTGTGAAGTGGGTTAAGGCCGGAGACAAGGAGACCAGATGGATGGACAGCTTGTTAGGATGACAGCCAGGGAAGCCAGAGCAGCATTTTGGGTGCAGAAGTGTTGGTTGCCAGTGTTGTGTAGACCGACATTGCACAGTGGAACCATGGCTTCAGTACACCTTGAATCAGAACTCAGAAAAAACCTTTCTAGATCTAGTGTCAGCGTTCTTAAATGTATGACTCTGAAAAAGCCATTTACCCTCTCTTGAGTTTATACCCTCAGCTGGAATTGAGGAAGGTAGTTTAAGTGATTTCTAGGCTAGTTTCTAGCTGTACATGTCTGCGAGTTAATTGCTTGATTCCTGGTATCATTTTTCATATAAGAATTAGCCCATGTCTTCCTGATCCCCTTTTGCTAAATTTGGACAACCTTAATCTAATTCTAGTATTTTTAAAGAGCTTACTTTAGAGCTTAATTTTGTGGAAGCTATGTTGAAGAAACTTCAAAGATAACTTAGAGTACTTTTGGTTTCTTTTCCTTCACCCTCCCTTCCCACCGATTCTCCCTGTGAAATATTTCATGACTCTACCCTGCCTTTTTTTAATCCCCAGTTCCACATTTAGCTCCTGAGTCATTAGTTCATTACCCTAGGATTTGTGGCTCTTTACTCTGGCACTAACCTATCTTTCCATGCTTATCGTCTCTTCTTTCCCATCATCTCTTCTTTCCCAGTCAAAAATGTTCCCTGCCTTGAACCTATTTTTTTGCCCTATATCACATGGTCTTATAGTAATTAATTTGTCTGTCTCCTGCATGAGGCTGTGACTGTGACTTACTTGTCTTTGTAACTCCAGAGATCAGCACAGTGCCTGGTACATACAATGAACCCAATGAACGAGTGAACCTGGGAAGGTTTTGGTTTATACCAGTTCTCCCGTCTTCCTAGAGTATCTTTCTCATCTTTCCATCCCAGGCTACTTCTCTGCTGGCTGCAAATACAACCCTCTCCTGCATGATGCTTTTGCTGAGTGTCTCAGCAAGATGTTCAGTTCTCCCTTCTCAGAGTTTCTTGGTTTTTTTAAAATTTATTTTATTTATTTTTGCCTGTGCTGGGTCTTTGTTGCTGTGCACAGGCTTTCTCTAGTTGCGGAGAGCAGGGGCTACTCTTCATTGTGGTGCATGGGCTTCTCATTGCGGTGGCTTCTCTTGTTGCGGAGCATGGGCTCTAGGCGTGTGGGTTTCAGTAGTTGTGGTACATGGGCTCAATAGTTGTGGCTCGCGGGCTCTAGAGTGCAGGCTCAGTGGTGTGGTGCACGGGCTTAGTTGCTCCGCGGCATGTGGGATCTTCCCAGACCAGTGCTCGAACCCGTGTCCCCTGCATTGGCAGGCGGATTCTTAACCGCTGTGCCACCAGGGAAGCCCCCTCAGAGTTTCTTGTAGCACAGTTTCTTACTTCTCTTTTGCATTTCCCATTGTCACTTATATTGTAGTTATTATGTAGGGATCTCTTCCACCTATAGGACAGGATTACCAGTGGTACACAGGACCTGTATCTTACTTTGCTTCTTCTGAAGTATCTATGGCAATGCTTATAATTAATAGGTGTTCAATTAAGGTGCTCATGGGTAGAATAAGAAATCCAACTTCCTGCAGCAAAAGACTCTACAAGCATCAGGCTGTCTGTTTTGTGCCAAACAAACATGATTTTTGTAGAAATGAACAGCATGAGCTGCGCTCTTCCATTGTGGTCTGGTTCGGATAACCTGGGAACAATTGAAATTAGACTTTCTAAAGAAAAAAAGAGAGAGCCCACAATCTCTGCATTCTCAATGCTAGAAGGATTTACCTGTGGGGTCTACAAGTAACAATTTGCATCTTGGTTTATGTGAAGGATAGAAAGCACAAGCTTGTGAGCAGGTCTGCTGACACAGCGGGGCTGTAAGAGGCAGCAAAGGGAGCAGCGGCAGGGGCTCAGGGCCAGGATGAAGAAATTAATAATCCACTTATTATTCAGAACAGCGAATGGCTGCAGGCTATTGGCAAGCGGTTCAGCAATTATCTGATTAACTGCTAATGTTACACCAAGAAACCTCTTCGAGACTGTACTTTTTTTGTGAAGTGACACAGAATGGCAAGAAGCTGCTATTTTGTGCAAAAAGCTGAGAGCTGAAGCTAGATGGGCTGTACCGAGACCCTGGTGGGCCGTCACTCTTTGAAAGTTGGAAGCAAATGGCCCTTTTTGCTGCTGTTATAACTCTTCCTGGAAATATCAGCTTCTCTATAGCACCATAACTCAAATTTAATATGAGAGCTGAAGTTGTTTTCCTTTTCAGTTTGAGCTCTTGCTTAGAACAGGAGAGCCAGGTATCTATCTTTTCAGTGAGAACTTAGAGAACAGCCTTGCATATTTCTCCTGATGACACCCACGCCATGCCAGGGCAGGAAGATATCTCCCCTTGCTTTGTAATGTAGGTTCAGAGCTCACCAGCCTCTGCATTCTGGTTGTGGTCACTCTTAAGAAATGCCCTCATTTTAAAGTCAGATGCCACCACTGCAGCATACAGATCCTTTATTCGCCCCCATTCCTGCCTTCCTTTAGGACAATGACTCTTGCAGTAGTCACCAAAAGACTTGGAAAGCCCACACTGTCTTGAGAGAAGAACTTGATTAAGATTCATCAAGACTAGACTGTGTGGGTTGATTGAAAGACACCTTTTCCAAAATTTAAAAATAAACTCTATTCTCAATTGTATAAAAAGAAATGCGAAAGTACTTATTTCTAACTGGCAGTGATAACCAGAATCATAATCACAACTGACAGCCCCCCCACTTAGTTTGTGTTCCTGATGATTCAAGAATCTGCAGGAAGTCTGTAATAATGTTCAAAAGCAATTTCCTATTTCTACTGATAATATCCTGAGTATTCTCAGTGAGTCCTACTCTATCCTTCAATTCCCAGCTGCAAATTCCTCCCAGTCTCCCCTAGAATCTGTGGGGGAAAAGTGACTTCTCAAATGCAAACATTTGATGTAATTTTTCAGCAGGATAATCATTGAAGCCAGTGTCAGGCAAAAGTTAACCAAGAGAATGTTCACATAAAAACCTTTGGCTTTGTCACAGTTCATGAAACAGAGGTGCTTTGAAAGCAAAGGCGTTTTTGCAGCTGAAAAGGCCTTTAAGTAAGAAAAGTCAAATCTTGTATAGAAGTATTACAGTACCTTTATTTCCAAAATTGGTTAATGGAAAGTCTTTTATGTGGATATCAATTATACCATGGCTAAAAAGTCAATTATGTAGTAATTGGAGGATAAAATAATGGATTTACCTTAGGTAAATTCAAAGTCGTGTTTGAAATGTAGCTCTTCATTATTGCATCCTTGATGTATGAAATTAATTTTATCTATATAATGGTATTCATTAAATGTAAAGGTTTAATGATGAATGTCTTATACAAATGTGAAAACCACAGTATAAAAACAAAGAGGGGGCCGAATTTTTAACTGATTGTTTTTCCAATTATGAACCTCACTGGCTAAGCTACTCCTTCTTGTCAATTACCTAAAATGAGTATGGTTAACAAGTTCTGAATTTATATTTTCTTAACAGAATGCATTAAGGGTGAACTCTTGATTCCCACTGTGTTATTACTCAAGCTTTGTTTCAGTCTTGGTGAGTCTTCGGTAAGAACAACAAGAAGTGATCTTTAGCTGAGAACTCGTGTTGTTCTATGCACATCATTTCTGCAGTCTTGCCCTGACACTCCATTCCCTTCCCTGTGTAAGCACACTGCCTCGTTACAAAGCAGCAATGATCTTGTCAGAAGAATGGCAGGCTCAGTACGGGCTGTGTCCTGCAACATTCCAGAGGGAAGAGAGCCCTGTGGGCCTTCTGAATAACAGATATTTCCAGGAAATCAGGAAGCGATACCACGAATTCTCCAGCGTTTTGCACAAACTAAACTGTTAGCCAAGCACATCCTCCTCTGAAATGTAATCAACTTGTGTTCCATCCCTAGTACCTCCTTTCTGTTAATCCCTGAAACCTAGAACTTATTAAAGCTATCCATTCATTGATTATCCTTAAAGTTAAAATCAACTTCCAGGTTTGGAGTTATAATCCCAAATGCTGTTTCATAGTCTACCTAACATGTTTCAGACATGATTACCTTGGGGAAAATAACTTCTTTTTTTTTTTTTTAGCTCCCTGACCAGGTATTGAACTTGGGCCCTTGGCAGTGAGAGTGTGGAGTCCTAACCAATGGACCACCAAGGAATGCCCCAATCTCTGCTTTTCTTTTTTTTTTCTTTTTTTTTTTTTTTTGCGGTACACGGGCCTCTCACTGTTGTGGCCTCTCCCGTTGCGGAGCACAGGCTCTGGACGCGCAGGCTCAGCGGCCATGGCTCACGGGCCCAGCCGCTCCGCGGCATGTGGGATCTTCCCAGACCGGGGCACGAACCCGTGTCCCCTGCATCAGCAGGCGGACTCTCAACCACTGCGCCACCAGGGAAGCCCCCAATCTCTGCTTTTTAATTGAGAGTGTCTTAACCATTTACAGTCAAATGTGACTGTTAACATATGGTTGGATTGAGTGTATCATCTTGTTATTTTTTTTTTCAGTTTTCCCCATCTGTTCTTTATTTCCTTTCCCTCTTCTTGTACCTTCTTTTGGATTAAAACTTCAGTCCATATTTATTATTAGCTCATTCTATCTCCTTTGTTGGCTTATTAGTTGTAGTTATTTGTTTGTTAAAATGGTTTTTTCAGGGTTTACAGTATACAGCTTCAACTTATCACAGTCTACCTCCAAATGGTATCCTCACATAAATTTCACAATACTGTAGTATACTTCCATTTCTCCCCTCAGAACCTTTTATGTTATTATTGCCAGACATTTTACTTTTATATATGTTTAAAACTTCATAATCAATTGTTGTTATTTTTGTTTAAACAATTTTCCTTTAAAACTGATTAATAAGAAAAAATTATTGTATTTTTATCCATTTAGTTAACAAGTCCAATGATCCTCAACCCTCTGTGTAGATGCAGATTTCCATCTAGTATCATCTTTCTTCTGCCTGAAGAATGTCCTTTAACATTTCCTATAGTATGTATCTGCAGGTGATGAGTCCTTTCAGCTTTTGTATCTCTAAAATTTTATTTCACCCTCATTTTTTTTGAATTTTATTTTATTTATTTTTTCATACAGCAGGTTCTTATTAGTCATCAATTTTATACACATCAGTGTATACATGTCAATCCCAATCGCCCAATTCAGCACACCACCATGCACACCCCCCCACGGCTTTCCCCCCTTGGTGTCCATACGTTTGTTCTCTACATCTGTGTCTCAACTTCTGCCCTGCAAACCGGTTCATCTGTACTATTTTTCTAGGTTCCGCGTACATGCGTTGATATACGATATTTGTTTTCCTCTTTCTGACTTACTTCACTCTGTATGACACTCTCTAGATCCATCCACGTCTCAACAAATGACTCAATTTCGTTCCTTTTTATGGCTGAGTAATATTCCATTGTATATATGTACCACAATTTCTTCATCCATTCGTCTGTTGACGGGCACTTAGGTTGCTTCCATGACCTGGCTATTGTAAATAGTGCTGCCGTGAACATTGGGGTGCATGTGTCTTTTTGAATTATGGTTTTCTCTAGGTATCTGCCCAGTATTGGGATTGCTGGATCATATGATAATTCTGTTTTTAGTTTTTAAGGAACCTCCATACTGTTCTCCATAGTGACTGTATCAATTTACATTCCCACCAACAGTGCAAGAGGGTTCCCTTTTCTCCACACCCTCTGCAGCATTTGTTGTTTGTAGATTTTTCTGATGATGTCCATTCTAACTGGTGTGAGGTGATACTTCATTGTAGTTTTGATTTGCATTTCTCTAATAATTAGTGATGTTGAGCAGCTTTTCATGTGCTTCTTGGCCATCTGTATGTCTTTGGAGAAATGTCTATTTAGGTCTTCTGCCCATTTTTGGATTGGGTTGTTTGTTTCTTTAATATTGAGCTGCATGAGCTGTTTATATATTTTGGAGATTAATCCTTTGTCCATTGATTCATTTGCAAATATTTTCTCCCTTTCTGAGGGTTGTCTTTTTGTCTTGTTTATGGTTTCCTTTGCTGTGCAAAAACTTTTAAGTTTCATTAGGTCCCATTTGTTTTTTTTGTTTTTATTTCCATTACTCTAGGAGGTGGATCAAAAAAGATCTTGCTGTGATTTATGTCAAAGAGCATTCTTCCTATGTTTTCCTCTACGAGTTCTATAGTATCTGGCGTTACATTTAGGTCTTTAATCCATTTTGAGTTTATTTTTGTGTATGGTGTTAGGGAGTGTTCTAATTTCATTCTTTCACATGTAGCTGTGCAGTTTTCCCAGCACCACTTATTGAAGAGACTGTCTTTTCTCCATTGTATATCCTTGCCTCCTTTGTCATAGATTAGTTGACCATAAGTGCGTGGGTTTATCTCTGTGCTTTCTATCTTGTTCCATTGATCTGTGCTTCTGGTTTTTGCCAGTACCATATTGTCTTGATGACTGTAGCTTTGTAGTATAGTCTGAAGTCAGGGAGTCTGATTCCTCCACTCCGTTTTATTCCCTCAAGACTGCTTTGGCTATTCGGGGTCTCTTGTGTCCCATAAAAATTTTAAGATTTTTTGTTCTAGTTCTGTAAGAAATGTCATTGGTAATTTGATAGGGATTGCATTGAATCTGTAGATTGCTTTGGGTAGTAGAGTCATTTTCACAATATTGATTCTTGCAGTCCAAGAACGTGGTATATCTCTCCATCTGTTGGTATCATCTTTAATTTCTTTCATCAGTGTCTTATAGTTTTCTGCATACAGGTATTTTGTCTCCCTAGGTAGGTTTATTCCTAGGTATTTTATTCCTTTTGTTGCAGTGGTAAATAGGAGTGTTTCCTTAATTTCTCTTTCATATTTTTCATAATTAGTGTATAGGAATGCAAGGGATTTCTGTGCATTAATTTTGTATCCTGCAACTTTACCAAATTCATTGATTAGCTCTAGTAGTTTTCTGGTGGCATTTTTAGGATCCTCTATGTATAGTATCATGTCATCTGCAAACAGTGACAGTTTTAATTCTTTTTTTCCAATTTGGATTCCTTTTATTTCTTTTTCTTCTCTGACTGCCATGGCTAGGACTTCCAAAGCTATGTTGAATAATAGTGGTAAGAGTGGACATCCTTGTCTCATTCCTGATCTTAGAGGAAATGCTTTCAGTTTTTCATCATTGAGAATGATGTTTGCTGTGGGTTTGTCATACGTGGCCTTGATGATGTTGAGGTAGGTTCCCTCTGTGCCCACCTTCTGGAGAGTTTTTATCATAAATGCGTGTTGAATTTTGTCAAAATCTTTTTCTGCATCTATTGAGATGATCATATGGTTTTTATTCTTCAATTTGTTAATATTGTGTATCACATTGATTTGCATATATTGAAGAATCCTTGCATCTCTGGGATAAATCCCACTTGATAATAGTGTATGATCCTTTCAATGTGTTGTTGGATTCTGTTTGCTTGTATTTTGTTGAGGATTTTTGCATCTATATTCATCAGTGATATTGGTCTGTAATTTTCTTTTTTTGTAGTATCTTTGTTTGATTTTGGTATCAGGATGATAGTGGCCTCATAGAATGAGTTTGGGAGTGTTCCTTCCTCTGCAGTTTTTTGAAAGAGTTTGAGAAGGATGGGTTTTAGCTCTTTTTAAATGTTTGATAGAATTCACCTGTGAAGCTGTCTGGTCCTTGACTTTTGTTTGTTGGAAGATTTTTAATCACAGTTTCAATTTCATTACTTGTGATTGGTCTGTTCATATTTTCTATATCTTCCTGGTTCAGTCTTGGAAGGTTATACCTTTCTAAGAATATGTCTATATTTCTTCCAGCTTGTCCATTTTATTGGCATAGATTTGCTTGTAGTAGTCTCTTAGGATGCTTTGTATTTCTGCGGTGTCTGTTGTAACTTCTCTTTTTTAATTTCTAATTTTATTGATTTGATTCCTCTCCCTCTTTTTCTTGATGCATCTGGCTAATGGTTTATCAATTTTGTTTATCTTCTCAAAAAACCAGCTTTTAGTTTTATTGATCTTTGCTATTGTTTTCTTTGTTACTATTTCATTTATTTCTGCTCTGATTTTTATGATTTCTTTCCTTCTGCTAACTTTGGGTTTTCTTTGTTCTTCTTTCTCTAGTTCCTTTAAGTGTAAGGTTAGATTGCTTACTTGAGGTTTTTCTTGTTTCTTTAGGTAGGTTTGTACAGCTATAAACTTCCCTCTTAGAACTGCTTTTGCTGCATCCCATAGGTTTCGGATGGTCGTGTTTTCATTTTCATTTTTCTCTAGATATTTTTTGATTTCCTCTTTGATTTCTTCAGTTATCTCTTGGTTATTTAATAACGTACTGTTTAGCCTCCATGTGTTTGTTGTTTTTACATTTCTTTCCCTGTAATTCATTTCTAATCTCATAGCGTGTTCAGAAAAGATGCTTGATATGATTTCAGTTTTCTTAAATTTGCTGAGGCTTGATTTGTGATGCAAGATCTGATCTATCCTGGAGAATGTTCTGTGCACACTTGAGAAGAAAGTGTAATCTGGTTTTGGATGGAACGTCCTATAAATATGAATTAAATCTATCTGGTCTATTGTGTCATACAAAGCTTCTGTCTCCTTATTTATTTTCATTTTGGATGATCTGTCCATTGGTGTAAGTGAGGTGTTAAAATCCCCCACTATTATTGTGTTACTGTTGATTTCTTCTTTTATAGCTGTTAGCAGTTGCCTTAGGTATTGTGGTGCTCCTATGTTGGGTGCATATATGTTTATAATTGTTATATCTTCTTCTTGGATTGATTCCTTTATCATTATGTAGTGTTCTTCCTTGTCTCTTGTAACATTCTTTATTTTAAAGTCTATTTTATCTGATATGAATATTGCTACTCCAGCTTTCTTTTGCTTTCCATTTGCATGGAATATCTTTTTCCATCCCCTCACTTTCAGTCTGTATGTGTCCCTAGGTCTGAAGTGGGTCTCTTGTAGACAGCATATATATAGGTCTTGTTTTTTTATCCATTCAGCAAGCCTGTGTCTTTTGGTTAGAGCATTTAATCCATTCACTTTTAAGGTAATTATTGATATGTATGTTACTATGACCATTTTCTTAATTGTTTTGGGATTGTTTTTGTAGGTCCTTTTCTCTTCTTCTATTTCCCACTTAGAGAAGTTCCTTTAGCATTTTTTGTAGAGCTGGTTTGGTGGTGGTGAATTCTCTTAGCTTTTGCTTGTCTGTAAAACTTTTGATTTCTCCGTCGAATCTGAATGCGATCCTTGCTGGGTAGAGTAATCTTGGTTGTAGGTTCTTCCCTTTCATCACTTTAAGTATATCATGCCACTCCCTTCTGGCTTGCAGAGTTTCTGCTGAGAAATTAGCTGTTAACCTTATGGGAGTTCCCTTGTATGTTATTTGTCATTTTTCCCTTGGTGCTTTCAATAATTTTTCTTTTCTTTAATTTTTGCCAATTTGATTACTATGTGTCTCGGTGTGTTTCTCCTTGGGTTTATCCGGTATGGGACTCGCTGCGCTTCCTGGACTTGGGTGGCTATTTCCTTTCCCGTGTTAGGGAAGTTTTCCACTCTAATCTCTTCAAATATTTTCTCGGGTCCTTTCCGTCTCTCTTCTCCTTCTGGGACCCCTATAATGCGAATGTTGTTGTGTTTAATGTTGTCCCATAGGTCTCCTAGGCTGTCTTCATTTCTTTTCATCCTTTTTTCTTTATTCTGTTCCACAGCAGTGAATTCCACCATTCTGTCTTCCAGGTCACTTAGCCGTTCTTCTGCCTCAGTCATTCTGCTCTTGATTCCTTCTAGTGTATTTTTCATTTCAGTTATTGTATTGTTCATCTTTGTTTGTTTGTTCTTTAATTCTTCTATGTCTTTGTTAAACATTTCTTGCATCTTCTCCATCTTTGCCTCTATTGTTTTTCCGAGTCCTGGATCATCTTCACTATCATTATTCTGAATTCTTTTTCTGGAAGGTTGCCTATCTCCATTTCATTTAGTTATTTTTCTGGGGTTTTATCTTGTTCCTTCATCTATTGCATAGCCCTCTGCCTTTTCATCTTGTCTGTCTTTCTGTGAATGTGGTTTTTGTTCCACAGGCAGGATTGTAGTTCTTCTTGCTTCTGCTGTCTGCCTTCTGGTGGCTGAGGCTATCTAAGAGGCTTGTGTAAGTTTCCTCGGGAAAATAACGTCTTAATGTAGAAGATTAAGATGTAAATATTTGAAATCTTCTCTATTATAGGTATCTGATATCACTTACCAGTCTTAAAAAGAGATTACAAATAGGGAGAAGAAATCCACACTAAACATTTTTAGATATTAACTAGATCCAATTTATAACATCTGAGCTGCAATTCCAGTTACAACACATATTGCAGCCAGTGTCATATTAGAGTTCTTTTTGTCTGTTTCCCCTTCTAGGCTGTAGGTGCCTTCATTCCTGTCTGAGACCTTGTTAATTTTTATTGTCATAAGCTTTTCTGTACCTGTGGAAGTACTTTGCACATGGTAGGAAGAATATAATTCTTAGTGAGTTGAGTGGTAAAGATTTTACAGATCTGCCACTGGGCTTTAGTTCCCTTCAGGATGTCCTTTTGTGAGCTTATATGCCAAGAGCCTGCTCAGTGTATCTGTTAAAGAAAAAAAGAGGCAGTAGGAAAGGCTCTATGCATGGGAAATGTGAGCTGGGGTCAATGGGACAAGACACACGGCATGGAATAATTAAAGACACATACTGGTCAACTTGTGAGTAGATGGAGAGAATAGAATGATATCCTGTAATGTTGCCCAAACTTGAAATTTCGTGGATCCTGAGAAGGGTTCTTTGATTGCTTTACGTCTGTCAATTGCCCTGATGTTGCATTATTTTACCAGTTATGAAGACAAAACTTTTTTTTGGTTATTACAAATGCATAATTTTTAAATACATTAATATAATAAAACTTAAGACTCTCAAGAGAAAATTTTTAATAATGGAAAACTCACAGACTTGGAGAATATGATTGAGAAATACTGGGGTGTGGAAAGACTTTACTGGGCTGTGCTTTCACTCATTTCTGCTTTTGATTGGCTTCAGAATCTGTTGGCCAGATCCCTAACACCTCTGCAGTTTCTCCACCTGTAAAATGAATGTCCCAAATCTGGAGCAAGTCAGTCTGTTTTAAATGGACTGCTTCTTCTCACTTGTGTTTTTGGATTGATGATTTATTGAGGCAAGCTGAGGCCAATATGGGAAATCATTTATCTATTCTCCAGAATACTCTTCCAAATAATCAATAAAGGATGATATTCCATGCAGGGATAGTGGGTTACCTAAACTGAATATTTAAGGACAGCCAAATACCAAAAGTGTTTTATATGCCTGTGCTAATAATTTGAACTTTTCTTTCCTCTGTTATCCTGCCAAACAGAATCAATACCAGATTCAGGGGTGTGTCCCTGAGTGTCTCTGTGTGTATAAATTTACATGTTTAAAAAAGTGTAAGGAACTCCTTAATGCTGAATGCTAAAGAGCCAAAATGTAGCAAAGTGGCCATGTGAGGTACCCCCAGTTGTGTTATGTAGATCTAAAAAGATCATTGCTTTGTAATCATAGAAGTCATATTTGGTACTAAACAGAATATTCTTATCTTCCTTGTCAAGAAATCCCTCCAGTTTTTCAAAATGATATGCATTTGGCTAAAAAGTTGTTGATAGAAAATCAGTTTATTATTACTAATTTTGTGAGCCAATATTTCAGTAATTGATGACTTATTACATAATTGTTTCATTCAATAAAAATTGGATATATGCTTGAAATTTAAATGTCCAGTACAATTTATCTAATTGGAATACTGAGTTAAAGATAAAATACTCAAACACGAAATACTCGCAAAAGTACACATAATGTACTTCAGTAATAAGAATGCCCAGCTACTATAGAAAATATAGTTGCAATTTGACCTGATTATTTGGTTGGAGACTTGGATATCTCAAAGTATCTTTAATATTCATTCATTTATTCAGCAAATAATGCCTGAGAATCCACTTTATGTCAGACACTGTTCCAGGTGCTGAAGACAGAGCAGTAAAAAACAACACAAAACAACAACAAAACCAGTTAAAATCATAAAACTCATAGAGGGAGGAGAAGAAAAATAGAAGATATAAAAAGAAATATAGAATGTACCAAAGGGTATTAAATGCTATGGTTCAAAATAAATCAATATAACAGGGGATACTGTAGGGCCATCAGGGAAGGTCTCATGGATGTGATGACATTAGAGACATAAAGACATATGATCCTTGACTTAGAATACAATCTAAATTCTTCATAAACTTTTCAAGTTCTACCTCTGTCTCTTCAACCTAAGTTGTTTCACCCCTCCCCTCACTATTTTCTCTAGCGGAGTTTTAGTTTAAGTTCTTTGAACATGCCAAGCTACTTGCTGCCTCAGGCCTTCTGTGCCTGGAGAACTCTTCCCATCCCCCTCCTGCCCAGACACACCCCAATTGCCACTATTCTAATGGTGGCCCTGGGTGTACCATGTAAAATCAGTGCCCACCACCATGACTACCACCACTTACCCCCATTATGCTTAGTATATGGCTTGTTTTCTTTATAGGCTTTTCATTTGTGATTATTTTTATTTATCATTGTGTTCCCTTCACTACAGGATAAGCCTCATGAAGACAGTGGCTGTTCTGTCACCATGCTTAGTACAGTACCAGGTACACAGTTGACGATAAATAGTTCGCAGATGAAGTGAGTTGATGTCTGGGTGGATTGGTTGTTGGCTGTTGTTGCCTTGTCCTTAGCATAGCTAAATAGGAAGATTACTTCCTGTTAGATATTCTTGATATGCCTTCCTCTTCTCTGCTATTGCCCGAGTCTGAGTTTAAATCCTGATGCCTTCTAGAGGTGCAAAACCCTCTAAACCTAAGCCTACCAGTCACTGTGATCTTTGTATAACTGGTCATAAAGTGAAAAGGTTGTAGATGTTTGAGGATTTTGATACATTTTATCATTGTGTTAAGTATCAATATTTCATTACTACTCAATGGACAGTATTTGTAGTTGTTACAATAAACTAGTCAGTTATTCATTTGCATATATGCTTTGGAATATTAATAGTTCTTATGGTATGTTTGTTACTATTATACAAATGATTTAAGTGCCGGGAATTTTGAAGTACAACCACGACCCTTGTAATCTGAGCTCACGAATAGATGCTTAGAGAAAATTCCTTGAAGACCAAATCACAATTTACTCATACTCATTTAGATGGATTCCTCTAGATGATAGCCTAACAATGGAAATAGACAAAGTTGTTTTAAAATATAAGTTAAAATAATTAGAAGTATTATGTATATTTAAAAAATGTCAAGTCTTAGGTGGAACTTCCAAATCTCATCTCTAGTAATGAATGAATTGTATCTATTCTTTCACATGAAACATATATAGTTACCAGTGGCTAAAGTATAGACCATTCTTAAAGAATGATTTTATTTTAAATACCTAGAGGGAAACATTGATCTCACATTTGTCATTTTATACTCATGAAGCTGATTGATTTCTAAATTGCTCGTCTACAGTGATCCAACTTAGGATTTAAAATCCCACGAAGATGAGATTTTTCAGGTTATGAGGAAATTGTAATGCTCAGTACCCAAGTCACTTTTTATTATTAAGGTGGCACTTGGGGAGCCCATCAGCTCTTTTCACTGCCGGAAAACCATTGGTGCTTTACAGCTGCACTCAATCTAACTTTGGTCTGACCTCGCGTGAAATTTCAAGAATCCTGGCTTTTGTTATGGAAGCAATATGTTTGTTTATGACTCTGTGAACAAGGCATAGGCCCAGAGGGCCTGTTCTCTCCTATTTTGAACTGTTCAAGGCTTCAGCAGTATTAACACCTACAAGAAGCTGACATCAAAGAAAAAACCCAAATTCCACTGAGCAAGCAGGTTTTTTAAAACTTTTATTGAGGCATAATTTACATATCATAAAATTCACTCAGTTTAAGTGCACAATTCAATGATTTTTAGTAAATTTACTGAGTTATGTAACATTTTTTTAGCACTCCTGTAAGATCCCTCATGCCCATTTACAGTTAATCCCCATTCCCACCCCAGCCCACGCAGCCGCTAGTCTACTTTATATCTCTATAGGTTTGGCTTTTCTGAACGTTTAATATAAATGGGATCATGCAGTGTGTCATCTTTTGTGGGTCCGGGTTCCTTTACTCAGCATAACGTCTGTGAGGTTCATCTGTGTTGTACATATCAGAACATATATCAGTGCTTTGTTTCTTTTTATTGTTGAATAGCATTTTATTGCATGGATATGCCACACTTCGGCTGTCTATTCATTCACAAGCTGATGAGCATTTGGGTTGTTTCCAGTTTTTGGCTCTTAAGAATAATGTTGCTCTGAATACTCGCGTGTGACTTTTTGTGCACACATATGTCTTCATTTCTCTAGGAGTGAAACTGTGGGATCTAATGCTAGGTCTAACAGTAGTTGAACTTTTTAGAAACTAAAACAAAAAAGGTTTCGAGTACCTGGCTTAGTGAACTGCAGGATTTACAAAGATAAATGTGAAGAAACAGGTTTTTTTCTTCAAGAAGGTTATGATTCATAAGAAGATAAAACAACTTCATAAATCGATAGATTCCGAGAAAACACTGGACTCTGAGGGAGAGTATGAATACCACAGAAACGGTGTAGGAGTTTCTGAAAAAGCTCTCCTCGATTTGTTAGTAGAGAGAGAATGTGGTCTGAAAAGCCCTTTTGAGATATTATCTTTGGGAAAGAGTTTAAGTTGATGAGAAAATAATCAAAGAAAGAAGAAAGGAAAATAAAGAATGTGCTGAGCAACCTCCAGGTGGCCTAGTACAGCAGGATATTCAAATGGGACTCTTTGATCTCTTTTTGTTGAGACTCAAAAGCCTAGACCATTTCAATAGGGACCAAGTCACCAACATTCTAAGTGGAGTTGCCATGGACATATACAGGAGGTGCTAAGAAATTAAGAAAGCTATTCTGTCAGGAACCAGTTCTCAAAGAGTGTGATCAGAGACTTGGAGAAAAAAAATAGTTGAGCGAGGAAGAGTTTTCTCCCTTGTAATTGTCTTTGAGCTTTGCATTTCTCACACCTACCCTATCAGAGAGAAAAGGGGAAATGATCTTTTTCAGATCCAGGTAAGTTAGAGGTGCTTCAGGGAGGCCACATGATTGCCCTGATGTATGTCTCCCATGGTTTCAGCTTGAGGGAGCAGAGCAAAAATAAAGAGGCCGCTTTGGGTGCCAACTGGGCTTGTGCTGCCTGTGAATGAGTAATATGGGTGAGATTTCCATGGGCTAAGTAGGTAGGTGAGATGGCCAGTGGTTATTTTAGAAAGGACCTTGCCCAAGAGAATTGCCTGATGGAGCAAAGGACTATGATAGAGATTCTGGATGGAATGGACTGCCTGAATCCCAGAGTCTGAGGGTTGGGGTCTTAGATAGCCAGCAAGAGAAGGCCTTCTGTCATGGGTTCTCCTCAAATGCCTGTAGAGCTCCTGCGAGGGAAAGAACCAGTCCCTGCGCCTTCATCACCTTCAAAGGGAGCCTGACCAACACCACCCATGTAAGACTGAGCTGAGTTCTCTTCTGTGAACACTTTACCTACTCTCTCAGCCCCAGGATAGTAAGAAGCCATGGGTACTTAGCAATGGGAGAAGATAGAGAGGACAGAATTGTCCACACTGCCCTTCCCTCGCTATAGGTTCTGAGCCTGAAGCCCACATGGCCTGGAGAGGGAAGAGAAACTTTAGGTTGAATGGAGGGGCTGGATGGAAGTTTTTATCACTGTGGATGACACTTTTAATTATAAAATACACCTGTTCTTGAGATTGAAGGAAGCTAGAGAATCCTTTATTATCCACAAATGACTAAGTGAGCTATGAGACCTGCCTGAGATTTTTCAACAAGAGTAGAGAAAGAACTGTTGGCTGAATATTTAACGGTGGAGTGGTGGGAAAAAAGTGATGTTCTCTTCTTGCACCCTATGTCCCTACCACTTCCAGCTCATTCAAGACAATGATATAGGACTTGTGTAGAGTGTTAATGGGAGTTGAGCGCCCGAAGATAAATTGGGATCAAACTTTGAAATGTCTTTGGAGGAATTTACATGGACAGAGAGCAGATATATGACAGTAGTTCCATGTTAACAAGATAAATCTGGAAGTTGTCTGTAGGGTTTTTTGATAAGATAAAATTTAAAATCCCCTAAATTCTGAAGACTGTGTTCTAGTTAGAAACACATGATGAGATTATGGGGGTGGTAATAAAAAAAAGTTTTCTCCTTCTAAAAGAGATATTTACAAGAAAACATTGCCTTTCAAAGTAAGCAGAAAGTTTCACAACGTTTTTTTTCCTCATTGTATTTAACATCTTAGTTCTCCAGAGTATCCCCTGGAGACCTGAAAGAGTTAACGTTCCATCCTAAGCACCTCAGCACAAGGGACTTCTTAAAATGGGTGACAAGGAAGAGAGGATTTGGTCCATTTAATCGCGGAGCTCCCACAGGGCTGTGAATAAACTAAGTGGAAAAAATCCAAGGAGGGTAGAAAGATCAGTGTATATCACCTCACTGCCAAAATTTTAAACCAAACAGCATGTTTCTACACCTGTCTACTCCCCCAAAGACCAAGAGGAAATGGGAAAGTTCAGACTGTAAATGTCAGTGAACTGCTAGATTATAGAGTTAGTAGGAAAATATATTTGCAACCCTTAATGCAGTTAAGCAGAGCTTCTGGGAGAAGCTGGAATTTTCTAATAGAAGTTCTGATTTGCAATCAGTGTGCTCAGGCTATTTTTAGAATAGGCCTGATATAGTGTGGGGTGGGGCAAGGAGAGTTCAGGTTCCCATTTAAATTCAGTGTTCACTTTAATTTTTTAAGAAACATTCAGACCTATTCAGTACCTATTCCACTTTTTGGGAGGGACATTTGGATATTCTGAATGACCAGGCTCATGTGATTTATAGGTCTATGTCTTCTGGGATCCTTTCATTTCACAAATTAACAAACCTCAAACACAGCTATCTCTCCGCTCAGGTTCTTCATTTGAAAAATTAAGTTGTTGTAGTTCCAACATGAGGCTGTTAATAGTAATAGCTATTGTTTATTGAGCACATGACAAAACGACATACACTATCTCATTTAATTGTGGTAGAACCCAGGTTGAGGACTCTGAGACTTGCCTGAAAACACACAAATTAAAGAAATGATGGATTAGGATTAAAACTAGGTCTGTCTTACTCCAAAGTCAGACAGTAAGTCACTGTCAGAAACAAAACCGTGAGAAGCTCAGGGATGCAGAAGTGGTGCCCACTGCTGGAGAAGGTCATCGCCACACTAACCTAATACCCGAAGGCTTTATGTCGTGGAGAATGAGCCCTCCCATTGGTATAAGCACATTTTATAGACTTTTTCAGGAAACAATCTACATGTCACTTGTTTACATCCTACCTCTGTTTCCAAGAATACATAATAATAGTAATATATCAATTTTCTCTCCTTTTTCTAAAATGCTTATCTTTAATTCCCAAGGAATTACTTTGGTCTTCCATGTCCTGAAGTTACTGTCGTATGTGCTTATTTCAGGGATGTTTAACTCATGCATATTGAGGTTAAATTTCCCCCCTTTTGGTCTTTCCTCATTTACAAACCTTTTTCCGCCTCTTCTACCCTTAGTCCTTTATTTCTGTTTCTTGTGGTTTTGCTTAATTGCCTCCTATGCTATGTTTGTTGAAGCCCTTTACTTTCCCTTCATCTACTTTAATGGCATAACCTCTTCCCTCCTCCCTTCATTTTTCCTTTAAGGACTTCCCATAACCTCACTTTCTATGAAAGGAGCTCATCCTGTCTCCTTTCTCTCTCTTTTCAACTTCTTTGGCTTTCAGAATAAATCAAGCCTGGAGTTAAATAGTTACCACTAGAATTGAAATCCTAGTAACTGTAGGATATTGGACAGTTACCTAACATGTTTCGCCAAAGTTGTTCCATGACAAAAATAAGAATATTCACTTCATAGTGTTGCTGAGAATAATAAAACACATCATATATGTAATGCTTCTGGTTTATAGTAAGTTTTCCTCTTTTCTTCTTTATGCTTTCTTTTTCTCATCCTTATTTTACATTCTTATACCAATATTTTAACTTCTTTCTCTTTCTCCAGGGATAGCTGGCCCTGACCATGGTCTAAGAAATAGTTCTAAGTGTTGCGTTGATGCTCTGAGCCAGACGTGTCTATTATCTCCTATTGCTGTTTTTATAGGTTTAAAACTAATTAAACTAGTTTTTGTTGATTTTTGAAATATGTGACAGGCACTGGGCATACAACTGTGAATAAAACAGGCAAAAATCCTTGTCCTCTTGAAGCTTACATTCTATTGGGATTAGGTGAGGAAAGACGGACAATTTAAAAAGAGTAAAAAAAATGTAGAATGAACTTCTGGATTGAGCACACTGAGGTGCTGAGAAGGTGGTATACGTTAAAGAGGTCCTGGAAGCTCCATACCACATTCCATCCCCATAACTTGTCCTATGCATCTTTTCCATTTGCCTTTGCCTGAGTTACATCCACATGCAAAAAAAATGAATCTCGACAGAGTTTACACCCTTCACAAAAATTAACTCAAAATGGATCATAGACCTAAATGTAAAATGCAATAATATATTAAACTCCTAGAAAATAACATTGGAGAAAATCTAGATGACTTTGGGTTTATTGATGACTTTTTGGATAGAATATCAAAGGCACAATCCATGGAAGAAATAATAATTTGGACTTCATTATAAATAAAAACTTCTGTTATATGAAAGAATACTGTCAAGAAATTAATAAGAGAGCCACAGACTGGAAGAAAATACTTGCAAAATCATAACTGGTAAAGAGCTGTTATCTAAAATGTACAAGAACACTTAAAACTCAACAATAAGAAAAGAAATCACCTGATTAAAAAATGGGCAAAGGATCTAAGCAGACACCTCAGCAAAAGAGATGTACAGATGATAAATAAGCATTGGAGAAGCTGCTCAACACCACATGCCTCAGGAAACTGCAAATTAAAGCAGCAATAAGATACCACTACACATCTATTTGAATGGCAAAATCCAAAACCCTGACAACACCAACTGTTGGTGAACATGTGGAACAGCAAGAACTCTCATCCATTGCTGGTGGGAATACAGAATGGTGCAGCCACTTTGGAAGACAGTTGGGCGGTTTCTTACAAAACTAAACATATTCTTACTATATGATCCAGTGATCTCACTCCTTGGTATTTGCTCAAATGAGTTGAAAACATGTCCACAAAAAAAGAAAAAAAAACCTGCACACAGATGTTTAGAGCAGCTTTACTCATAATGGCCAAAACTTGGAATCAACCAAATGTCCTTCAGTGGATAAATGAACTGAATAAACTGTGTTGTATTCATTCAATGGAATATTATTCAGTGCTAAAAAGAAATGAGCTACCCAGGAAGGAAGAGATATAGAGGGAACAATGCATGTTGCTTTAGTGAAAGAAGCCAGTGAAAAGGCTACATATTATATAATTCCAGCTATAAGACATTTTTGAAGAGGCAAAACTATGGAGACGGTAAGAAGATCAGTGGTTTCCAGGGGTTATGGGGGAGGGAGGGATGAATAGGCTGAGCACAGAGGATTTTTAGGGCAGCGAAACTACTCTGATACTTTAATGGTAGATACATGTCATTATGCATTTGTCTAAACACAGACTGTACAACAACCAAGAATGAACCCTAATGTAAACTGTGGACTGTCAGTGATAATGATGTGTCAATGTAGGCTTATTACTTGTAATAAACATACCACTCTGTTGTGAAATGTTGATGGTGGGGGAGGTTAGGCATCTCGGGGCTGGAGGTGGAGGAGGTGTGGGCGAGTGGTACATGGTGACTTTCTGTATTATCCACTCAATTTGGCTGTGAACCTAAAACTGCTCTAAAAATAAAGTCCAAAACACAGAATGCATGTTCTTCTGACCATATTCTAATTTCACCTATTTTCTGACCTGTTGTCATGAGTGATTATGGAGTGTCCACACCCTACTGCCTTTGTTGCAAATAACAGAAATGGCGAACTGTTTTCCTTCTTGGGAAAAATTATTCTCTCAACTAACTCTGTGAGTAAAACGTATTTAGGTTCATGATAAGTCTACAAGGCAGGAAGAACATCTAATATATTTTTGTTTAATAAAAGAGAGAACTGGTTTGCAGGGAAGTTAAGTGACTTGTTACAGGCAACGCAGATTATTAATAGCAGAGTCAAATTAGAGCTCTGATCCTTTTATCCCAGTCCTGCATTCTTTCTCTGATTACTACATCTCTATAGCTTGTGATATAATTTATAAATAGTACTTTTACTGCACACCAGAGAGTTGGGACGTTTGAAAACTGCATTCAGAGGGACTGGTTGATAGTAGTATTAAAACCCTTGTGACTTTTATGCAAGAGGTGAGTCTTCTCAGGTCAGATCCAATATGTGTACTGCATTTCTTTGAAACGCTACTAACATTTCCTGTTCCTAAAAGGCAACGGAAGTTCTCAGAGTACTGAGAACAGAGAACACAGCAGAAACATATAGAGGACATTCCCATATAACCCTCCATAAGGACACAGATAGCAATTTAAAGACTGAATTTTGGGTATTTGCTGACAAAAGGGTATTTTATGCAACCATCAAATGAAGAAATATTAGGAAGTGGCATTTTAATGCCCAGCTTTTAAACCAATGGCACAACAGAACTATGATTCGATCAAACCAGAAACCAATTCCCTTAGCAATACCTGCTAAGGATCTTCATTTTTTTCCGTTGGAGCAGAACAGCCATTCTCCCTTAGTAATAGGATTATCAGCTGGGCATAGATTCATCTGATTAAAGACTGCATTTCCCAGCCTTCTTGGAAGGTTTATGTGACCATGTGACTAAGGTCTGGCCAATGGGTTATTATTGGAAGTGATATGTGCTAGTTTCCTGTTGTGTTTGAAAAGGAAGGGGTTTGACTTCCCCTCCCAGACCAGAATGGGTACGTGATAATGGGAGCTGGAGCAGCCATGCTGGACCACGAGATGGAGCCAGCTGCTGAGGATGGCAGAGCAGCAAGATAGAAGTCCAGCTACCTACATTTTAGTGAGAGAGAAATAAACTTCTGTCTTGTTTAAGCCAGTATCATTTTGGTCTTTCCATTCCAGCAGCTGAAGTAGTTCGTAACTAACACAGAAGTCCATGTAAAGGCTGTATTATATTCAATTTATAATTTGTCACATATTACTGTTCTGAAACTAACAACGGTAACCATGTACATTGTTCTCTCTCCAGAGTATTATTTCATGCATTCTCATTCTTTTTGATGTCCTTGTGAATGTTAGGGTTCATAAAGCCTTCTCTGTGTTAGTATAGGTCACTATTTGGATTGAACGGACCTCCAGATGAGAAAGAGAGTGAGAGTGAATGAGAGGGCGTGCTCAAATGATAATAGAAAAAATCTGGTGCCTCAGGTGGGCACATCACTTCCAGTGCTCAATACAGCATGCGATATTACCAAGGCCTCTTTTAGCTAAGTGATCCAAGTGCAACAATTTTGTAAACTTCCTGATTTAATTAAGTCCTTGCTGTGTTAGGCCCATAGTTTCGATCGAAATAACATGTCTAAGACTTTCTTATGTTTAAAAAGCGGATGATACCTTTCCAAGTTCCCTCAGGCACCGTTTGGTCTATATTTGGTGGTCCAATAATGTTAGTGTCTTGTCATAAGCATACAAAAATTCAGCACCCAGTGATAATACCACACACACACACACACACACACACACACACACATATGGTATTTTCTTCTATTAAGGAAGAGAGTTGATTTACAGAAAAGAAAATGGCAGGAGGAAGGAGAGAGATGCTGGCTGCTAGTGCACAGGTGCATTCACTTTCACACTTTGGTGCTAGAACACTGAGTCAGGCATCCTTACTACAACAGGCTTTAACTTAGGCCGCCAGTTCCATAAAAAGAAAATAGGCACACTGTGGAAAGACTTTTCCATTTAACCTGCATGTATTTTGCATGTGCTAGTTAGAGCTGAAAGGAGCAAGTACTTAAGCTGAGAATCTATTGATTCAAGCAGTACCATTCTCATACGTTCTTCTTCTTCCCACTGCTTTCTCATTATTCTTGCCTTTTTATATGCTCTTCAGTCCTCTGTTACTTAATGAGTTCACATCTTCATTGAATTCTCCACCAGGGTGCTTATTTTCTGATCCAGGAAGGTTCATTAACATGTACAAATAATAGAGTAGGGTAGAAATGTGCAAAGCAATGGATTGGCTCCTTGTCACAATTTTTTAGCCTTTTCTGTTCCTTGACCTATGGACTTCTTTTGTCTATAGGGAAAGTTCAAGAACTAGGCTGGAAAGAAAAAAGCAGGAAAGAGCTGGAAGGTATTATGTGAAGGTATAGGATTCATTTGAATTTAAGAATAGAATTAACATTGCAGCTTGAAAAACTTGATATGTGCAACAGTTTTTAAGAAGTATGTTTCCCACACTTTGAGATTTCATGCATTAGTCAAATTTAAAAAGAAATCTGAGGGCTGGCACATAATCATAAACTCTTTTTCTCTTTCCCTGAATGGCCATAAACTGTGATGAGACTGCAGAATAAACTTTTATCATCTTAAGCACAGAAATTTCAGGTTAGTTGTAGTAGAAAGGAGAGAATATTAGAATATACTTACCCTAATATAACCAACCAAAAAAATAAGAAAGATATAATTGTAACATAAGATACAACAGTCCTTTGAAATGAATAAACTCATCTCTATTAAAGACTCCATATGTGGGTCTAATTTTTTCTGAATTTTAACTAGGGACTGGTGAAGCATCCCTGCTAACCTATAACCAGATTATGGACACACATGATGGACTGCATATAAAAACAACTCCTTTTATTGAGAGTTCTCTGAACCTGCTTTTTGTGGGGTACCTTTTTGCCCAACTACCCACAGTTGCGTTCTTTCTGAGGCCCCATGCTGCTTCTTGATCTGGACCGGATCTTCAGTTCGCCCATTTTGCCTTCTTACTTTCCAGGCTCCTTCGCTGTCCTTGGGATATTAATAACGATATTGAACACCATCACACTGTAGTTCAAGTGATCCATCAGTTTAACCTTACATCTCCCGAGAACCTTTCCTGAGATACAGCCCCACTGAGCTGGAGCTTAAAGTCAGTTTTTACAAATCACTGTGACCAGTTACTTGCTAAGGTAGGGGAACCTTCACTGCTGTGACAGAATGCTTCTGTGGATAAAGTGCAGTGAGGGAAATGGCTGAAGCCATCCTTTTAAATAGAATCAATGTTTGTCAGCTGCCTCAACATCTTGTACCAACATCACACTGGTAGCTAGAACATAGGTAACTTATGATAAATACCTCTCCTAGGACCCCTCTCCTCAAACAAAATTCGTAAAGTAACATAACAGTACTCCCAAAGAACAATGTTAACCAACAATAAAAATATCATTTAAAACTCCTTTTTCAATGTTTATCCCTGTGAGTTAACTGAAATTCCTTATTGGGGAGCTATAATAAGCAAAATGTAAGAAAATATTTATCAGAATTCTGTTGCTCAATAACTTATGGTCACAGGCTTATAGTTATTGTATGATTTCTATACATTTTATGTACAATGCATTTTTTTAAAATTTAAACGAACGGCATTGCACTGTACTCCCTTTCCTTGGGGTCCCTTTCTTGATATTAACCATGTGAATACTGTAAAACCAGAATATTGGGGGTTTTGTTTCTTTCCATTATAAGAGTTCTGATAATTAAAACAGGAGGATAATTGTGATCATGGCAGACAAGCACAGCAAGAAAAATCTCAAAATGAATTCCAGAAATATTAGGGAACAGCTATATTGTCATACCTGGAAAATTAATTCAGAAATAAGTCCTCCTTCAGTCTCTCCTCTTGAAAGGAAAAGGTGATGAGAATTATGGCTTGGGAAAACCCAGACAAAATTTCCCTCATGTGCCCAGCTTAGAATTTTCTCATGCTTTTGCTTGCTGTTTCACATCTAATGGCAAGGAAGTAATTAACTATCTTATTTCAAAGAAAGGACTTCAAACATTTTTCTTTCCAAACTACTGGCTTACAAAATTGAAGTAGCAATGGCAGCAATGCAGCAAAGGTATTATTTAAGCAGAAGGAGATAGAAGTTAAAACATTTTATATTAATTTAGTTGATAATTATTTATTGAGCAACTCACATGGTAGTTATTTTCATGGTTAATGGAGAGACAGATATGCAAAAAATGCCACCACTGTCCTCAATGAACTCAAATTCTTTAGAGTGAATGATATTTGCTTTATATATGTCAGTTGACACATATTTATTAAATATAGTACCTAAATTCTTTTAGATTTTACAGGAGTAACTGAGCTTGGGTTTTCTTGAAAGCAAAGCTTCAAACAAAAGCTTTTATGCAGGTAGTTTAGCTGGGGGATGATCTCAAAGATCAAGAGTGCATGGA
The DNA here is from genome assembly GCF_059928025.1 of Delphinapterus leucas. Taxonomy (NCBI): domain Eukaryota; kingdom Metazoa; phylum Chordata; class Mammalia; order Artiodactyla; family Monodontidae; genus Delphinapterus; species Delphinapterus leucas. The sequence goes on from NC_143134.1 coordinate 50,815,972, forward strand.
ATAGGGGAGAAGAGAACAGTATAAGGGTGGCTACTGCTACAGGCAACCACTATGGTAGTCAGCACAAAAGATGTAGAGAAAAGAAATGTGGCATTTATAACCCAGTACTGAAGACATAAGATTACCAGTCTATAACTACATGGGCAACATACAACTGAGGACAAAATTGTTTCCTATAGATCAGTGGCTCTCAACTGAGGTTGACTTATAACCCCTGCAGGTGATATTTGGCAATGTCTGGAGATACTTTTTGTTGTCAAGATGGTGGCAAGGGTGGGTGTAGAGAGATGGGGGATGGCAGTGGGGTGGGATTAGAGGGGATCTACTGGTATATAGTGGGTAGAGGCCAGGGATGCTTCTAAACACCCTATAATGCACAGGATAGCCCTCTCCCTCCCAACACAAAAAAATATCTGGCAAAAATGCCAATTATACTGCTGTTGGGAAACCTCCCTCAAACATCACCAGGGCATCTAGTTGAAATGTAGACTCTATTCAGTAGGTCCAAGGTGGACCCTGACATCTTGCTTTCTTCTAACATCTCCTAGGACTCTCCTAGATTGATTGCTCTTTACCTGGATTTTTCACAGAATAAGGAAGTAGTAATAGGTATCTACAATCTGTCCTCAATATTTCAAAATGCCTAATGTACACCATATATTTATCCCATGGTAATATGACACTGGTCTACAAAAATATCAAAGTGGTGTGTTTTATTTTGTTTGTTTGTTTTTGTTTGTTTGTTTTTTGCATTATGCGGGCCTCTCACTGTTGTGGCCTCTCCTGCTGCGGAGCACAGGCTCCGGACACGCAGGCCCAGCGGCATAGCTCACGGGCCCAGCCGCTCTGCGGCATGTGGGATCTTCCCGGACCGGGACACGAACCCTTGTCCCCTGCATCGGCAGGTGGACTCTCAACCACTGTGCCACCGGGAAAGCCCAAAATGGTGTTTTTTAATGGAATTATACAACTCATAGTCTTACAGTATATATCTCTTACTAATCATAAAGTAATAATAATAAAAATTTCTTATAGAAAGTTTGGGAATCATTGATCTATAATACTGTCCATCCTTGTCAGGACAAGGTGAATCCAATTTACATATAAAATTTTGCTCTATGAAAATCCATACTCTCATCAAACAGAATCTCCAATTTTCCTTCCACTTAGGGACATTTTTGACTCATCTGAGGAAGCCACCTATGTTGACAACCTCTTTGACTCAGATCATTTCAGACTATGTCACACACTCCACGTGCCTTTACCTCCCTTCCTTGGAAATGAGGAGTACATTGGTTTCTTTCAGCAGCAGAGCTTATGCTTGGGCAGAATGTGTCATTGCTGGTTTTCCATTCTTGATATTCTCTGAGGGGGATGTAGGTGGGAAAAGAACATACCAGGGATTTCTTTTAAATAAAAGTGTCATAAAATCTATTGTGACAGATTTTAAACAAGTCCCTGTAAATGGGCAAAATGAAACGACAGCACTGGGAGACTGGACAGAAACACATCAGCCCCCCAAATTTCTTTATTTCTCTTGCTTTTTGTCTCCTGCTGAGTTGAAACGTTCCTTCCACAGAGTCTATGATGCTTGTGGAGTGGAAGGTCTCTGGCACTCCAAAGCAAAAGCCCTCCAACAGCCTCCAGTTCCTAAATAAGAGGCAATTACAGCCCCTCTTTCCTGGGAGGTGTCAGTCATAAAGGCAAAGGAGCCTTTGGAGATGGGTTGGAGTGTGTCAGTCATTCAAAGAGTAAACTCTGGCATTGAACAAATGGTGCGTTCCTGAATGCAGTGCCAGCAGGCAGCTTCTGGCTACAAACTCTTTTGCAGGGATAAAAGCCTTCCTAGTGGAGTTCGAGCAGTTCTAAATATTTCATGCCTGTGTTCGAACAAAAAGTTGCCATGGGAAGGCTGGCTTGAAGATATATTATCAGCTTGGTATTTTCTAAGTTAGTTTCTCATTAGCTCGTCCTTCTCTGCCCCATTCCCACCCAAGTCAGAAACTCCGACTGCAAGCATTCTTTAGAAATTACAATTCCTATCTTAGGTATCTTCTCTATTGAAACCTGTCACCTCTGCCTTGTGAGTCCTGCTAAAGATGTCACACATGCTGATAGGAAAGGAAGCAGAAGCGGTTGTATCTTGTGATGTGTTTAGAAGTATTTGCGGTAATCAAGTTGTATTAGTGATCTATTGTGTAATGACCCCAAAACTGGGTAGCTTAAAAAAGTATTTATTATCTCTCTTGCTTCCTGAGGGTTGGGATTTCAGATAGAGCTCCATGGGGATATCTGTTCCACAGTGTTCTAGCCTCAGATGGAATATTTGAAGACTGGGGCTGAAATCACCTGAAAGCCCATTTGATCACATGTCCAGTAGCTGATGTTGGCTTTTGGCTGAGAGACTAGGTAGGCTGAACATGTGAAGTTGGTAAGTCAAGAACTCTTCACCTCCACATTATGAAATAAAGATGCTGAGGCTCAGAGAAGTATAGATATCTTTAAATCACCCAGGTATTTAATGGTGGATTTGGGACTAGAACACAGCTTCTCTAACTCCTACACCATTTTACTTTTCATCAGAATTTATAACATCTGCAAGTTGTAACATCCTCAACAAATTAACACTTACTGAGTACTTTCCATAATGGAGGCACCGCGGTAGACATCGAGCTTATATGCTGCTGAATATGACACATTTTCTCCCGTGGAGAACTCATGGTCAAATGGAGAAGGTGAACACATAAACTCAGATATTGAAAAGAGAGGCACAAGCGTAGAGATGAGAGTAGGCAAAGATGCTATTTGAACATAGAGAGCCACTTTGTTCATTTTGGGACTGAGTAGTGACTTTCGGAGGGGGAATAAAATATTTGAGCTTAAATTTTCATTGCTCAGCTCACTAAACTAAATAGCAGTCTGAAAAAGGGCACACTGGGTACTTAAATTTCAATATACTGTACATATTTTTAAATAATATGTCTTACTTGTTATATGATAAGGCAATTCCCTTTTCCTTTTGTCCTTCAATAAATTTGTACTTTCAGATATCTCGATTGTATGTCTTACTTTTTCTTGCTATTCTGAATAATATTTTTAAATATTGTACTTTGTAATTGGTTGTTGCTGGTATATAAATTTCCAGTGTTTTACTTGTATGGATCCTGTTGACTTCTTCTACCTATCTGAGTAGGATGCTTAGCTTATTAATTTTCAACTTTCCTTCCTTCCTAATGTATGCATTTAATGCTATGTAGCTCCCTTTTATTATAACTTTATCTACTTTCTGCAAGAGAGATATTTAGTGATTTTGGTTTTGATCAGTTCTGTATATTATAATTTTCATTATAAACTCTTCCTGAAACCAGTGTATTTTTTTTTTTTTTGGACTAGGCTCTTTTGTAGAATCATTATTTATTTATATTATTATTATTTTTTTAATATTAGTGTTTTTTTAACATCTTTATTAGAGTATAATTGCTTTACAATTGTGTATTAGTTTCTGCTGTATAACAGAGTGAATCAGCTACACATATACATATATCCCCATATCTCTTCCCTCTTGCATCTGCCTCCCAGCCTCCCTATCCCACTCCTCTAGGTGGTCACAAAGCACCAAGCTGATCTCCTTGTGCTATGTGGCTGGTTCCCACTAGCTATCTATTTTACATTTGGTAGTGTATATATGTCCATGCCACTCTCTCACTTCATCCCAGCTTACTCTTCCCCTCCACTGTGTCCTCAAGTCCATTCTCTATGTCTGCATCTTTATTCCTGTCCTGCCCCTAGGTTCTTCAGAACTGTTTTTTTTTTTCTTTTTTTTAGATTCCATATATATGTGTTAGCATATGGTATTTGTTTTTCTCTTTCTGACTTATTTCACTCTGTATGACAGACTCTATGTCCATCCACCTCACTACAAATAACTCAATTTCGTTTCTTTTTATGGCTGAGTAATATTCCATTGTATATATGTGCCACATCTTCTTTATCCATTCATCCGATGATGGACACTTAGGTTGCTTCCATGTCCTGGCTATTGTAAATACAGCTGCAGTGAATATTGTGGTACATGACTCTTTTTGAATTATGGTTTCCTCAGGGTATATGCCTGGTAGTGGGATTGCTAGGTCATATGGTAGTTCTGTTTTTAGTTCTTTAAGGAAACTCCATACTATTTTTAGTTTTTTTTTGTTTTGTTTTGCGGTACACGGGCCTCTCGCTGTTGTGGCCTCTCCCGTTGCAGAGCACAGGCTGCGGACGCGCAGGCTCAGTGGCCATGGCTCACGGGCCTAGCTGCTCTGCGGCATGTGGGATCTTCCTGGACCGGGGCACGAACCCGTGTCCCCTGCATCGGCAGGCGGACTCTCAACCACTGTGCCACCAGGGAAGCCCTATATTTAGTTTTTTAAGGAGAGCCTCTAGTTCTCCATAGTGGCTGTATCAATTTACATTCCCACTAACAGTGCAAGAGGGTTCCCTTTTCTCCACACCCTCTCCAGCATTTATTGTTTCTAGATTTTTTGATGATGGCCATTCTGACTGGTGAGGTGATACCTCAAAGTAGTTTTGATTTGCATTTCTCTAATGATTGGTGATGTTGAGCATCCTTTCACGTGTTTGTTGGCAATCTGTATATCTTCTTTGGAGAAATGTCTGTTTATGTCTTCTGCTTATTTTTGGATTGGGTTGTTTGTTTTTTTGATATTGAGCTGCATGAGCTGCTTGTAAATTTTGGAGGTTAATCCTTTGTCATTTGCTTCAGTTGCAAATATTTTCTCCCATTCTGAGGGTTGTCTTTTCGTCTTGTTTACGGTTTCCTTTGCTGTGGAAAAGCTTTTAAATTTCATTAGGTCCCATTTGTTTATTTTTGTTTTTATTTCCATTTCTCTAGGAGGTGGGTCACAAAGTATCTTGCTGTGATTTATGTCAAGGATTGCTCTGCTTATGTTTTCCTCTAAGAGTTTTATAGTATTGGGCCTTATATTTAGGTCTTTAATCCATTTTGAGTTTATTTCTGTGTATGGTGTTAGGGAGTGTTCTAATTTCATTCTTTTACATGTAGCTGTCCAGTTTTCCCAGCACCACTTATTGAAGAGGCTGTCTTTTCTCCATTGTATATTTTTGCCTCCTTTATGAAAGATAAGGTGACCATATGTGCATGGGTTTACCTCTGGGCTTTTTATCCTGTTCCATTGATCTATATTTCTGTTTTGGTGTCAGTACCATACTGTCTTGATTACTGTAGCTTTTTAGTATAGTTTGAAGTCAGGGATCCTGATTGCTCCAGCTCCGTTTTTCTTTTTCAAGATTGCTTTGGCTATTCAGGGTCTTTTGTGTTCCATACAAACTGTAAAATTTTTGCTCTAGGTCTGTGAAAAATGCCATTGGTAGTTCGATAGGGATTGCATTGAATCTGTAGATTACTTTGGGTAGTATAGTCATTTTCACAATGTTGATTCCTCCAATCCAAGAACATGAAACCAGTGTATTTTTAAGAACAGTTTCTTTTAATAGATGTTCAATAAATCTTAAATATATATTTACATACACACACACTGTTTTACTATTCGTCCTGTTTATCTGGAGAACCCTGATTAATACACTTGGCGATAATGTTTTATCTTTTTCTATAGCGCTGGATCCAAATTCCTAATATTTTGGTGACAGTTATTATGTTTGTACTCTTGTGGGTTAGTGGTCTGTACATTTCTGTTCTTTTAATATTTTTGTTAGGTTTTGGTATCGAGGTTATACTGGTCTCATAAAATGAATTGGGAAATTTTTCTTCCTTTAGTATTGCCTGAAAATTTTTTTATAAGACTAGTAATTCTTAAAATATTTGATAGCACTCACCAGTAACGCCACCTGGACATGGAGACTCTCTTGTGAGTGGTTTCTTACCAAGTCTTTGTTTTTTAAAAGCAAGTATAGTGACTGTTAGATTTTTTATTTATTCTTGTGTCAGTTTTGGTTAATTTTTCAAGGACATATTTCCATTTTATCTACATTCTTGCATACAGGTGTCATAAAGTTGGTCATTTTATCCTCTTATTTTCCTTTTAGTGACTGTAGGGTCAGTGCTAATTTATTCTTCATATTGATAATTTGTGTTTTCTCCTCCTTCCCCTTGATTATTCTTTCTTAGGGTTTACCAGATTTATTAATCATTTTCAGAGGACCAACTTGTATGATCCTGTTATATCTTTATTACCCCCTCTTTCTTTTTTCTTTGTGTCAATATTGCACTTCTTTCTCTGCTTGAGATATAAATTTAGATAATTAATCTTCAACTTTTCTCATTTCTAATATAAGCATTTAAAGGCATAAACTTTCCTCTAATAGCTCTAGCTGTATTCCCCAAATTTTGATACATTGTGTTTTCATTATGATTCAGATTGAAATATTTTCTAATTTCCTTTATACATTCTTCTTTCACCTATGGGTATTGCGTAATTTCTAAACACTTGGGGATTTTTAGGCATTTTATTGTTTTTGGCTTATAATCGAATTAGTGTGATTGGACAGTATATTCTGGATGATTTTAATTCTTTGGAAATTTTGGGGTGATTTGTTCTATGGCTACAAGTATGGTCTCAGTGAACATTTTTGTTTGCTTGAAAACAGTATATATTCTTCAGTTTCTTGGATGTAATGTTTTATAATTCTCAGTTACATCTGATTGGTTAAACATGTTTAAATACTTTATATTATTCTGATTTTTGTCTGTTTGTTTTTTCAGTTACTGAAAGAACTCACTGAGAGAAGAGTGTTAAAATCTCTAACTATGATTATGAGTCTCTCTGTTTCTCCCTTCCATTCTCTCAGTTTTCCTAGTCTAAGTTCCTGTTAGTGTTTTGTCACTATATAATATGGGCTGCTATGTTTCTTGCCTCTGAAATGAATTTCATTCCTACAACCACCCCATAGCTAAACACCACATAATCTGTTTCGTTATAAAATTACTACATGTCAATGTGCTGATTTCTCTGTTAGCCTAAGTAGGCTAAACGTTTAAATAGTCCAAAAATTGCAGTGATTTAAGGTTTACTTCATGCTCATATCATGGTCCAATGTGTGTTGCCAAGAAAAGGGCTCTTGTTCACACAATCACTCCGGATACCAAATCCTTCTTTGAGTGGCTACACACTTCCTTATGACCCCAGAGTCACCACTGGCTTCCTTGAATCTGACTAACAAATGAGAGAAAAGTGTGAGTGGTATTGTTTACAAGGTGTTTGGGGACTGGGCCTGGAAAGGAGGCATTTCCCTTTTGCCTATATTCCATTGTCTGGAACGTAGTTTTCCAGCCATTCCTACTAAAGGAGAAAGCTGAGAAATGTAGATTGGCTGTGTGAACAGCAGAAGGGAATGCATTTTGGTGCTGTATAGCATTCTGTCTAAAACATACTCCATTTCCATCAAGATCAGCTCAACACTGTGCTTAAGTTATATAACATTTCATTTCATTCTAAGCACTGAAGCAAAAATAAAGTTTAGTGTAGTGGGTTGCATGTAATATATTGAATTCCTGCTCACATAAAATGTCAGTCTTCCATTACCTGGGCTGAAATTAATTATTCTGGCTTCTGTCATTTTATGGCTTTTGCTTTGAAACTTGGTTAAAATATTTACCACCGTCCTTCTTGCATTAAAGGCAGTTGTAGATTCATTTTTCTTTTTCCCTCTAGTTGGTGAGCCCCTTGAGGTAAAGAGATTCTGAATTATTAATCTTTGTATCCCTCATGTGCCTGGCACAGGGTTTCAACATTTGGTTCATGAGCAATCAATAGATGTTGGTTGAATTGAGGGAGGACTACAATTCAAGGAGCTATCAAGCAGTTTTTAGACTTTCCATTTTTACCATTTCATTGTTCCAGAAACTGAGGATCAGAGAAATTACATGCCATACCCATGCTTATATAGCTAGTTAAATGTTCAAACTGGAACTAAAACCCTGGTGTTCTGATTGGTATTTGGAGTTGTTTTTAACTAACCAATTTGACCATGATTATTGCTTCTCAGTTGAGGTATAACAATAAAAATGACATGTTTAAAAAATTAAAGGTTTGCTTGAAAATACCTCTGTTCAGAGCTATTACAGCAGTTTCAGGATAATGTTCATTAATATCACTTGTGTGTCTCCAAAGTATGTTTCCCTACAGCCTTTTGAAGACTGTTTTCATTTTGGCACACTGGCAAATCAGAATGATATATGTCAAAAAGGAGCAGCATGATATCATCTTGGAAACGAAGCATAAATTGTGTCCATCAGACATAAACCAATGCTTAATTTTTATACTTGAACAAAACATATTATCATGAATCATTAAAATAATTTCCTTATCTGGTTATCAGAGTTAGAACTGAATCTCATGTTCTTTTTAAGACAACGTACAATGGAAAGAAATTGTTGAAATAATTTAGCCACTTCACTCTCACTTGATGTGATAGTTGATTTTATGTGTCAACTTGACTGGCCCACAAGGTGCCCAGACATTTGATCAGATATTATTCTGGGTTCTGTCTGCTGTGAGGGTGTTTCTGGATGACATTAACATGTGAACCAGTAGACCTAGTGAAGCAAATTGCCCTTTCAAATGTGGGTAGGCTGCATCAAATCAGTTGAAGGCCTGGAAAGAAAGAAGAAAAAGGTTGACCCTCCTGTGAGGAAAAGGGAATTCCTCCTGCCTGACTGTCTTCAAAGTGAGACATCACTTTTTTCCCATTTTGGATTTGAAGTGAAGCATTGGCTCTTCCTGGGTCTTAAGCCTACTGACCTTTGGACTAGCTCTGTACCTTTGGCCCTCCTATTTCTCAGGCCGTTGGACTTGGACTACACTGACACTGTCAGCTCTCCTGGGTCTCCAGAATGCCTTGCTAACTGCAGATCATGGGACTTGTCAGCCTGCGTAATCACGTGAACCAATTCCTTATAAAAAACAAACAAACAAATAAATAAATAATGTATTTTCCTTTATTCTTCAGCATTCTCTAGAGAAACAGAACCAATAGGATATGTGTGCATGTATGTGTACACTTGACAATTACAGCTTTGAACAGTGTGTTCGATAACATTTCTATCCAGCAAACAGTGCTACAAGAGGGACAACAAATCTAGGTTTGCCCAGATAACAAAGAGTTAATTGAACCTCTTCAGATAAATACATGAGAAAAAATGATGATTGGGGTGCTTCCAAAAATAGCAAAGCTTACGTTTAAAATTCTAAATAAAAATATAATTACTGAGTAATTCCTTTTGATTAGCACCCCTGTTCTCATGATGAGCTAGGAGTCTGTAATAATGTTAGAAGAATGACACTTAGTCAAAAGTTCAAGAGATATGCCACAGTATAAGCAGTACAATGCGGATCTCTTCAATTAAGTATGTTTAACAGCAGGTGGGAGGCTATTTTTCTCCACAGAAATAGAATCAAGGCCTTTTCTGATGATAAAACTGATTTTTTTGTTAACAGTCTATCTAAAACAAAAACGCTGCCTTGAAGGCCCAGTGCCCAGTATTTTATTCTTCCAGGTATCATCTTGAGGAAGTTATTGACAAATAACCCCTGTCCAACAAGAATACTGGATTGTTCTTGCATATTATGGCAAGGAGTTATGCTATTACTCATGAGCAGCAAATACCCTCCCGCTATTGAGAGGAAATGACCTGGGTTGTTGAGTTTGTGTGTGTGTGTGTGTGTGTGTGTGTGTGTGTGTGTGTTTCCAACTTCCAGTAACTGTGACTTGGGTTAACACGGGCATTTTCATTTTAGCATAGATAGACCTGGCCTTCAAGGAGAGCCTATTGATTAGCACACTGAGGGTATAGCTGGAATTTTCTTCCAAGGCTTGTTCAGCCCCAGGTTTATTGTATCATGTTAGAGGCAGAATGAGGGTGCTGTCTGAAGGTCAAGGCTCCTCTGATTTTGGTACATCTTTACCTCTGACGGATAACAGAATCTTAATACAAGAGAGCTTTTTCTTTTTTTCTCCTTTGCTTGGAAAGACGTGCCTTAGAAAATTTCCTGCTGCAAAATGTGTACCTCCCAAGTTATTAACTACCTTCCGAGACCCAAATTCTGTCGACTATTCTGAGCTCTCCTGAGACCCAAACACAGTGTTATTTTTCTTATTTCTTCTTGAAAATCTCAAACAATGCGTGTGTAATTATTTATAAATGGCTTATGACACGTTTGAACAAATAACTATGAACCTAGAAGTAAAAATGAAATATTCAATCCAACAAACCCTCATTGATCAGCTGCTTTATGGCAGGAAACATCCTTGGCCCTGGAAATACCAAGTTGAATAAGACTCATTTCTTGATTTCAAAAAGATGACAGTGTTTTGGTGGAATATCTATTGATTACTGCTTTACATAATGGTGGTGTAATTTGGTTAGAAAATCTCTCTCACAGATAAGAATTATAAAATCCATAATAATGCATGTCTATGTCTATATCTATCTAATTATCTGTCTATCTATCTGTCTATCTAATCTACCAAACAGCTTGAAGACAGCAGATAATGACCAAAAGCAGGTAAAAATTGCAGGGGATGTTACCCTTGAAAGATGAAGTGTAACAGGTGAGATTTGCTGTTTTGAAGCTCTTTGCTTGAGTGCATACCCAAGTCCACCCAAGGCTCTGAAGGCAGAAAGCCCCTGTCTTACTGGCTTGAGGCATCAGAGAACAGTTTGGGACTAGAAAAATAGCCACAAGTTTAGGGAGAAATCCTAGAAGGAAGAGACACAAAGTGGTTCAGTCCTAAAACCTACATATAAAATTCACTCAAATCCTTAGCCGGGTGCTAAACTGGCCAAACTGGCTGTCATGCTTGGGGAAAATCCTATGGGGCCCAGCAAAAAAACAGTATCTAATCTGAAAGTTGAAAGAACCATGCAGAAGTATCAGACAAATGGTCTCTGCAAGGGGAGAAATTTGGAGTTTGAATCCAGCCAAGTTATCTGGTTTTAGAAGAAAAAAGTCTCTCATCGCAGTAACATAGCAATATCTAGTTTCTACAACTTGTTATCCATAATATCCAGTATATGAAAACAATTAATATGAAGAAGCAGAAAAATGTGACCCATATTCAAGAAAAAAAGCAACATGTATAAATTTATCTTGCAGTGACCCAGATGTTGAAATTAGCTGAAAAGGACTTTAAAGCAGCTATTATCAACATTTTTAAGGACATAAAGGAAGATATATGCATAATGAATAAAATGATGAAGAATCTCAGCAGAGAAATAGAAACTAAATAAAAAGAGACTAAATATACAATAACTGAAATATACAGTAACTGCACGTTGAAGGTGACAAGAAAAAGACTATATCTGAAGATGAATTCGTAGAAATTAGCAGTGTGAAGAACAGAGAGAAAAAGAATTGAGGTAGAACGAAAAGAGCCTTATAGATATGTGAGCAATATTAAGTGTTTTTTAAAAAATTTTATTTATTTTTGGCTGTGTTGGGTCTTTGTTGCTGTGCGTGGGCTTTCTCTAGTTGCGGCGAGCGGGGGCTATTCTTCGTTGAGGTGCACGGGCTTCTCATTGTGGTGGCTTCTGTTGTTGTGGAGCACGGGCTCTAAGCACTCAGGCTCAGTAGTTGTGGCTCATGGGCTCTAGAGCGCAGGCTCAGTAGCTGTGGCGCACGGGCTTAGTTGCTCTGCGGCATGTGGGATCCTCCAGGACCGGGGTTTGAACCCGTGTCCCCTGCATTGGCAGGCAGATTCCCAACCACTGTGCCACCAGGGAAGTCCCTAAGTGGTTTTAATATACAAAAAATTAGAGTCCCAGAAGGAGAGGAGACAGAGGATGGTGTAGAAAAAATTGAAATCTAAGTTCCACAGCAGACAGCCTGAGTCATCCTTGTTCTCGGTTGTATCCCCAGCACCTAGGATAATATAAATATTGTGCAAGTACATATTTGATGATTATTAAAACTTTGATGAATAAATATTTAGCTTCAAAGACTGAGAAATACATTGTCTAAGTATTTGCTTTACAAAATCGTGGTGAATATTTGGGTGAGTATATGTAGGGATGCTGGTAAATTGAGGTGGTAGGTGAGGTCCAGTACTGTCTGACTCTTTAGAATATAAAAAGGAAATACCGGGTGCTATGGAGAATTCTTTCTGTTAATTTCACGGTTTCACAAAATTGACTTCTCTGATTTTTTTTCCTGGTGTTCTAGTGGCTAGCTTTATTTTTCTCTCATGTTCTGTTTTTGAGGCCTAAAGTGGGTGCCGAAATAGAAGTGTACCATTCATTGTTGAGTAGCATTAGCTCTCTGGTAAATAGAGTGGCACTGTGTTGACACTTGGGTGAAAGGCTTACAAAGCAAAATGAGTTAAATATGGAGTAGGGACGCTATGTCAGAACAGAGGCTGGTAGGAAAAGGGACCAAGTATGATAGCTCACTGCCCCCACAGTGAACACCCAGTATCCTTTCTTGGGTTGATTTCAAGAGTTATTGTTAAGCTCTGGACATTTCAAAGTACATGCATGGGATCCCTGGTAAGATATGGTAAGTCTAAGTTCGTGATTCTTCCAGTTCCAATTTTGGCTTGAAATAAAGCCACATATTTTGTGGTACATTTTGTATGCAGGAAAGGAAATGAGGAAAAGAAAAATTTCACTCATGGTACAATGAAAATAACATTTTACCTAAAACCAAGTGACATAGCCACATACCTGTTTTGCCCCTATCAGCTGTATGATTTGGGTAACCATGTCTTTTCTCTGAACTTAAATTCCTCTTATATAACACATGAGTTTCTTAGTCCCTTTTGGTATTGTGAAAGAGACAAAAGAAGAATGTTTTATAAGTGTTTGTAATTATTTTCCATAATGAGAATCACATAATTACTCCAAGGACTGCTTCTGCTGTTATGTGCCCACAAGTACCACTATTATTATATTTAAGCAAAAGCATACAAGGCTAAGGCATAGACTTCTTTGAGTAATCTTGTGATTATTTGGTAAACTGAGTATTTGAGGGAAGAAGTATAAATAAGTAACAAAAAACTTTATGAGTTTGAGGAAATACTGGGGAATCTCTTTTCATCTTCACTCTACTGCTGTGGTGTTTCTTTGGAGGAATAAATTCGTATTTATTCAACATATATTCAGTGAGGGTAGGAAAGAGGGTGCTTTTTAGGCACTGCTTTAGGAGCTATAAATAAAACAGAAATCCCTGCCCTCATGGCACATGTTGTTTGGGGCTTATTCCTTTTTGTGACCTGTCCTTGTATATGTCACTTACTTTTTTTAAACAAAAGTAAATTTCAGTGTTAACACAAACTGGGGAAAATGTTCAGCATCGAATGGAGAAATGTTCTTCCTGGAAAATAAAATGGCAGCAGACAAATTTGCCTGCAAGGAATCTGAGGGGAAAGAATTCTGAAAGCCCTGACTCACATTTTGTGCTTATAGATGGAAGGAAGCAACACATTCAAAGCCAGACCCATCCAAAGTCACCCATCTTTACATACAGCCATCTAGCACAAATGCAGCCGCCATATGTTACAGTTTTCCCTGCCAAAAAGTTAATTGGCTCAGGCTGACTTTGAATTCAACCCAGATTTGCACAAAACTTGCTGAAAGGTTTGTCTACCTCAAGAAAACTTTTGATAAACCCAGTTCCAAGTTTCAGAGTTTTACAGAAACCTGAAACCAAACAAGATTTTCTTGGTTTCCTGTTTGGTGTGGAGGTATTGCACACTCTAATTATGAGGCCTCGAGGGAACACAAGGAAAGGCAGACACACAAAAATCTCAGAAACAGATAAGTAGGAAAAACACATCAGGAAAACAGATAAGAATCAGAAGTTTAGCTGAAATTGTAAAATTATTAATAATATATTTATGTTGAAAAAGTTTATATGGCATAATGCCACTTATCAGGTGTGCATTTCTAGATGTATTTTGCTGTTAAAAGTTAGGAATTTTCAGAATGAATGCCAAACCTGTACAGAGGGTGATCCATAAATAGAAAATGCAGATCAAAGCACTCTCTTTCTTACCCTCAACATTGTAAAGTTTCACATTTTTCCCTCTTATTTGCCTCCATTCAAAGATGAGTTAGCATAAAATAGAAAAATAATTCAATTGGAAATGATATTTGAGTCATATGCAGGGCATACCACACAGTTGAGATTTAAATTATCAAATTAATTTGCCTTTGAAATGACTTAATCAACAAAATCAGTCCCAATATTTCATTTCAATATTTTTATTCAAAATGCTGCCAGATAATGAAATTGCGTTATTGCATTTCCCCATCCATCCTTAGTTTTAGGTCAAGATGTATCAAGAGAGTCAACTCAGATTGCTTTCTTGACTCTGATTTCGTAAGAAACTTTAAATTTGGAGACTTTAACTGTTATAATTTTTGAGTCAGGGAATATTATTTCCTGTAAGTGTTGTTTGATATGGAAGCTGCTTTGGGGTTCTCACTGAAATGGAAGCATCTGTGAATGTGTTGTTATTTCATTAATGGAATAGATTTTTGAACACCTATGATACAGTCAATCTTAGGAAGTATGGAAACTCAAGGATTTGCCCACCTAACACAATAGAGCTGTGCTAGAATATAAAACCAGACGACAAATTATGTTGAACATATACATGGTTTAAACAAATATTAGAGTGGAGAAAAAACGGGTAGCAAAACAGACGGTATAATTTAGTGGGATAGTTAAGGACGCAGAAGTCTTGAAAAGAAGTAATTAAAATATTAAGTCAAGAAAATGGTAGGATTAAAGATAAGAAATAAGGAGGAAGACTAATTGACTGATAAGGACATATTTACTAAAGTTACTTTTCTTGCTTAGGAAGTGTCTGAATTGCCCAATAGATGACACTTGATGCATTTGGCAAGATACAGGGAGTCATTGTGGGTCTGGAATTCTTTTCTTTACTAGATTTTTGTTTTTGGCTTGTGATTAACTCTCTGTCCTCTTGGATAATGGGATTGTTTGTAGCACCCTCACCTCACATCCCATCTTGAAGACAAATCTCATTAGTTTACTCTAGTCAAAGCTGCAAACAGCTGTTGTTGGCGTTGTTACTGCTATTGTTGTGTTGTTTTTACTTGGCTTTTGTTTCCCATGTATAACAATAATACTATAAAATGTTCACATTGTGCTTACTATGTGTCTGCCACAGTTCTAAGCACCTACATTTACTCATTTATACTTCGTAACAACCTTATCATAAAGATACTCTTACCATCCCCATTTTTCAGCTAAGGGAGGATAATTTGCCTAAGATCACATAGTAATTGGTGGAGCTCAGCTCAGAACCCAGGTAGCCCTGCTCTAGAATCTGTGTTCTTCCTCATTATGGGAATCCGAAGTTTCAGAATCCCAAATCAAGAAGGATGAATCATCATGTATTAATTTACTTACAGGTGCAATTGGGTAGTATATATGCAGTCAGGACTGTCCTGCCAAATTAGAAATACAGGGTCACTCTAAGTAGGAAGTCTCTTCTTCCTCAAAGCCAAGGCTGGCCAAGTTATGGGTTTCCTAATTCGGCAGAGAGAAATGGTAAAAGATAGATGAAGAGAGTCATTGCTTAGATTTAGCAAAAATTGCTTCAACTTTCTGACCATATTTGGTACACAGAGATTTTGAAAGATAGAACATTTATTTCAAATAAAAGAGATTATCGAGAGATTTTTGAAAGACAGCCAAGAGCACAGGTACTGTTGCTATATGAGAATGATGGATTTTAGGTGTGAGGTACTCTCAGTTGGAGACTAAGTAATTCAGAGAACTTCCCTCTCTGGTGTTTAATACATGTTTATGCCAATTTGCTAAGCAGAGATGAGCAAATCTTCATTTACATATGATTTGGAGGAGTTAAAATGTCAACAAAATGAAGTATTAAAATTTGGTTCATCCATGATGACACCCTGGAGCTAGGTTTTTATTATCAAAATGCCTACCAGAAAGCCTCAGAGAATTGAAAAGAATGTCTAATATTTACATTTTCTAGTAAACCTATGCAGTATTTTTTTCCTTTTACCAGCAAATAACTTTCTTTCCTCAATACAATTCATGAAAAAAAATTGAGTGATAACCTAGTAAGAGTGTATTGAGGGCATGAGCATTCAAGACAGAGTAAATAGCATAGAAAGAGAGTAGGCTCGGTGTAAGGTGAATATAAGTGAAAGAATAAGCCCATTAGAAGTCAAATTTGTTTTCCAAACTAAATTGACTTTCTAAGGGATGTTGGTTTGCTTCCTCTCTTCAATGCGTGTACAGGCTTAGCGTTATGGAATGAAGGATGTGAAAGCTTTCCAGGTTGTGCCCTTTTTACAATGCTTTGGTCTTCCTTCTTTGCTGGCTCATTTCTACTTGTCCTTTAAATGTTTGCTTCAAGCATCATCTCCAGCAAGGCATTCTACGTTCTATTACCTGTTTTGTCACTTTCCTCCAAGCTATGAAGCACCTTGACATCTCTATCTTTGTATTTATCTCATTGACTTGGAATTGTCCATTTATGCATATTGCTTATACTTGACCCTCACTCTTCAAGGATAAAGGTTATGTCTTATTAATCTTTGTAGCACAATGTTTAGTATGACATAGACATTCCATAAGTGTTGAAACAAGTTGAAAAGCTACATTGACATTATTAGTGATGCAGAAATGGTCAAAAGCAAGTTCTACTACTTCTTTTTAGACTTCTTTTTCTTCAACAAATAGTTATTATCAATCAAACTTTTTAGAACATAATTGAACATGTTTAGCCCAGTTCCCTAGTGTGAAGTTCAGAGCTTGTACAATTTAAGCATATCTTTGCAAATACAAGCTTATTTGCATAAGTTTGTAAAACAAATGACAAATGGCCTTGGATGATAAAAGGGACTCACTTCATCTATTTATTTTTAACCCCATCTAGGCATTAAACAAAACAGTTTAAAAGTAAAGATGTATACAAGTATCATCGTACGTGTATTATATGAGTCTGTGCGTGTAATATATGTAAATAAGTATTTGTAAAATGTATAGATACATAATTTTAACATAGTGAGGTAAGGAAGTCATTAATTTAGCCAAGAATAATATGATAGACCCATTTTTTTTCTTTTTTAATGCACAGGATTTACATTTAGACAGACATGTATTTGAATTCTGAGCCTGTAACTTATGAATTATGTGATTTTGGACAAGTTATTTAAGCTGTTTCATTCTCAATATTCCTCACACGTAATGTGGGACCAATAATATGTATCTCGCAGAGTTCGGATTAGGATTAAATGAGGTATTATTTAAAGTGCTTACTATAATTCTTGCCATCTAGCCGATAGTCAATAAATGGTAGACTTGTTTTTGTGGTTATTGTCTCACATAAGAACAAGTAATTTTATACCTTTATTTTCTTCCCCGACTTTCGTTTTCTCATCTGCCCAGTGGTAATCATACTCTTTACCTCACTGATGGTTACGAAGGTCAAATGGGATAATGTCTCTGAAGGTACTTTCTAAAATGTAAAGTGTTGTTACACAAAATAAAGTAACAGTTAAAACTCTTTCGTTTTTATTTTAAAGGGTGGAATACTGGCTAGAGACAACATACTCTTTTAAAATGTTACTGAACAGTAGTTCTATAAGTTACAAAACAATCTCTCTAAATTTCCTGCTTCGCTTCATTTTCATTTTCTAGTATTTGGTCACCAGGACTTTTTTGGCTTCCTTCACTTCTCACTGTATGGGAGACCTAATCAGTATTGAAGCAGGCTCCACCAATTAATTGCAGGAAGCACTTGTCTCTCTTTCTGACTGTGTACAAACCCCTAGGCTCTGTTTTATCAGTTTAAACAGGTTTGCTACATGACTGCATCTTCAAAAATGTCAATAAGTACATTTAGATTTTGGAAAAAATGGAGGTCCAAGTGAAAGTTTATTTCTTCCTGTTAAACACTTTTGCCAAGACTGCATGTATTACTTTTTTGTCATATTTCTAATATTTCAGTCAAACTTGGTTTGGTCCTTTAAACCTTTTTCAACTTTATTCTTATTTCTAGTATTGGTATTTATGTAATGACACTAAGTCTGGGCATTTCAACTTGACAAAATCCTGCCCTGAAAAACTACAGCGCTAGTTATTTTTGAGAGCTGTTTTTTTGTTGTTTTATTTTCCTCTTGGCATTCAATAGCACAGTTCAAAACTTTAAAGTTTTGAAAACATTGTATAGCAAAAAGCCAATAGTTGTTATACTTGCTGCTGAGCAAGAATATTATCGGAAACTTGATAGAAGCTTTACAATTATTATTTGTTAGAAATGCCCTTCCAGAAGGCTCAAGATACAGCACCATAGTTTTTATTTTCCAGTTTTCATATGCTTCCCGTTGCCATATGTTCATAAATGAGGCATAAAATCAACAAGATCTTGACTTTACTTCCTTGACTATTATTGAATACTCCTCTTTAGAATTACCAGGCTGTGTTCTTATGCCCTCACTGTTCAATACCAGGTCTTCCATTGGTCAAAATTTCACACCTTCCCGGAGTACTAAGTCCAAATACGTGGACCATGGAGACTACCAAGTGTGAATTCCAAGCTGTTTAGCAGAAAGTTCAAGAAATATATTTTAATTTTAGGGAGGCCATGGTTAAGAGCATGGACTTTCTAGTTAGATAAAAGTAGGCTCAATGAATACTACTCAGCCATAAAAAAGAAAAAAATAATGCCATTTGCAGCAACATGGATGGACCTAGAGATTATCATACTAAGTGGGTAAGTCAGAAAGACAAATACCATATGATATCACTTATATGTGGAATCTAAAATATGACTTAGATGAACCTATCTATGAAACAGAAACAGACTCATGGACATAGAGAACAGACTTGTGGTTGCCAAGGGGGAGAGGTTTTGGGGAGGGAAGGAGGGGAGGTTGAAGTTAGCAGATGTAAGCTATTATATATAGAGTGGACAAATAATAAGGCCCTATTGTATAGCACAGAAAACTATATCCAGTATCCTATGATAAACCATAATGGAAAAGAATATTAAAAAAGGAAGGTATATCTATGTATAGCTGAATCACTTTGCTGCACAGCAGAAATTTACACAACACTGTAAATCAACTATACTTCAATTAAAAAAAGCTAGGTTCAAAATCTAGTGTTAGGGTTTAAAATCTGGGTGACCTTGTACAAATTGCTTAACTTCTCTGAGTTTCAGTTTCACTTTCTGTAAAATAAGAATAGTAGTGCCCATTTTATGAGGTAAATTTATTCTGAAATTAAATAAGACAGTGTAGCACTATTACTATAATAATTGTTTGTTCGTAACATATACAAATATCAAATCACCATGTTATATACCTGAAGCCAATATAATTAAAAAAACAATAAATAAATAAATAATGCAAAAAAAAAATGTTGACGTGAAATGCCCCTACGTTCTTGAGTACTAAAATACACCATTCCCCACATGACATTTGAATCAGTTAGGGATGCTTTTAACTCCAGGTGAAAGGAATCCCAACTGTTCTGGCTTATACAAACAGGGGTTTATTTATTTATTTATTTCACAAAACAGTCCAGAGATAGACAGTTGTTGGCCTTGGTTTCAAAGCTTAATGATGTCAGAATGAGTATCTCTGAAAACCTCTTGTACTTTACTTCATAATTGCAAGAATGTTGCTGTAGCCCCAGCTATGAGATAGGTGCAAAAATCCTTAGCAGAATATTACTAGGATGAATCATGTAATATATAAGAAGGAGAGAACATCATGAGTAAGTGATATTTTTCCCAGCAAGACTTTGATATGATGTATAATGATAATCAATGCAAGTAACCTTATTAAATGTTTTTTAAAACAGTGAAAAACTATGGGATCATCATAATAGGTGTAGGAAAAGCATTTGATAAAATTAAACATTCACCACCCAGGAAATAAAAGGGAACTTCCTTAACCAAATAAATGACATTCATGGAAATCTACAACTGGCATCATACTTAATGGTAAAACATTTAGTGTTCTTTCCCTAATACTGAGAATAAGGCAAGGATGTTGATTCTTACAGTTCATTATACGTTGTAATGGAAGTCTTAGCCAGTGGAATGATGGAAGAAAAATAAAAAAGCATAATGATTGGAAAGAAGAAATAAACTGTCCCTCTTCACAGATGATTTAATTCTTTATGTAGATAGTCCTAAGAAATTAACCAAAAAGCTGCTAGAATAAGTGAATTTACAAAGATCACAAGATACAGTCATATAAAACAATTAGTTGGATTTCTGTTTACTGGTGATGAACAGTTAGAAAAACAGCACCATCTACAATAGCATCAAAACATAAAATACTCAGAGATAAATTTAACAAAACATATGAAATGAAAATATATATCCACACAAAGGCTAGCATATTCATAATAGTCCCAAACTAGAAACACCCCAAATGTTCATCCACAGATGAACAGGTAAACAAATTGTGATATATCCAAATGATGTAATGCTACTTGGCAATTAAAAAAAAATGGACTAGTGATATACTCAACATCATGATAAATTTCACAGGCATTATGCTAAGTGAAAGAAGTCATATACAACAGAGCACATATTGTATGGATCCTTGTTTACACAAGGCAGACCAGTAACTGTTCTTTATTTTTTAATTTTAAAATTAATATTTATTAGAGTATAGTTGATCTACAATGTTGTGTTAGTTTCAGGTATACAGCAAAGTGAATCAGTTATACATATACATATATCCACTCTTTTTAAGATTCTTTTCCCATATAGATCGTTACAGAGTACTGAGTAGAGTTCCCTGTGCTGTACAGTAGGTCCTTATTAGTTATCTATTTTATATATAGTAGTGTGACTATGTCAATCCCAATCCCCCAAATGTATCCCTCCCCCCACCCCCCTTTCCCCATTGGTAACCATAAGTTTGTTTTCTACATCTGTGATTCTATTTCTGTTTTGTAACCAAGTTCATTTGTTTTAGATGAGGGGTATGAAGAGTACTGACTATAAAGTGGTATAAGAAAACTTTGGGGGGGCGGTGCTAGAAATGTTCTGTATTTTGTCAAAATTCACTCAAGAGTTGATTTTGGACACAGTTTTTCTGTGTGCAAACCATAACGTCAATAAGATTGATTTATTAAAAAAAGAAATGTTAACCTTTCTAGTCACAGTTATTCTTAGAAAATGTTCTAGGTAGAAAGGGCAGGGATGGTGCTGCATCATTGACTAGAAATGATACAACTGTCCTCAAAAGGTGGGGAGTTAACACTGATGCTTGTATGCTAATCAGAGCCTGTTGAACCTCTTAAGGGGGGAAAAAACCACTGAGTAGCAAAATTCGAAAGTGAATGAAAATATGTCCAATTTACAATCAAATAAAAATGCTGTGGGCATAGAGCCAAAGAATATTCTTAGATTGGACTTTGTTTAGCAGTCTAAATTTAACCAGCTAGAATTCTTGAAGGACATTTTTATTCAACATTTTGAAGTGTTTACTTTTCATTTGAAGAAACTATAATTCCTCTGAAAGAAGAAAGTACTTGTTTCTTTGTAATAAAGAATGGGATAGTTTATAGGTTTAGAATACAGTGAGCCCAGATTGTAAGCGTTTCCTCCCCTGTACCCCCAACCTTGGGACAAATTTGAGGCAAAGATGGTGAAAAGGTAGAGAATATAAGTTGAGTTGCTCTACTTATGGAAGTGACATTGTTAACCTGCACCTTGTGAATAGAGGTATATGTAGATCAAATGGACAGAACAAAGAAAGAGCTTTATGATATGTGATATAATATTATAATTGCTGATAATGAACAAATATATATGATGGGGGAAATTCCCCAACATTATACTATTCTACAGTACCTTCACATATTAATAAGACTGAAAGGTTCTTTTATTATTTTTTCTATTTTTCAAAAATCTTTTTTCCAAATGAATGAAATATATATTTAAAAAGTATGAACTTCCTTATTTACTATCTCAACACTCATTCTCTTGTGTGCATTGGTTCATAGATTATCTATGACAATGAAAATGCTTTTCGCAGTTGCACTTGACATAACAAAGCAGAATATTGAAGTAGTTTTGACAAATTTGGGGAAGCATTTTAGTTC
This sequence comes from Delphinapterus leucas, assembly GCF_059928025.1. NCBI lineage: Eukaryota > Metazoa > Chordata > Mammalia > Artiodactyla > Monodontidae > Delphinapterus > Delphinapterus leucas. Next base: position 50,838,084 of record NC_143134.1, read on the forward strand.
CTTTATCAAGAGATGCTGTTTCCTTTAGGGAATTGAAAATTATATCCAAGATACTAATTTCCTCATAAAGAGATTTGGAGGGATTATTTTTCCCATAGAGCCAATATTCCAATTAATTCATCCAAAGAAGGAGATTTCTCATGTTGAGCCAAACTCAAAGCACCAGAGTATGATGTCATGAATTTTAAAAAGGAAACCACCCTGCCAGATACTTGAGGTGCCAGTGCACACACTCAGTGATTCACAGTTAGGCTGATTGACTACATGATTTGTCAAGTAGTCTTTCTGCTAGGTAAACATCTTCCAACGCTGAAACCTTATTGTTTTTCTTTTCTTAAAAAAATGTTTACAACAACATTGAATGAAATTCTCATTCTTTAATACATCCAGCCTTTTTGAAAAGGCTTCTAAATATTCTTTGCCTCAAAGGAGTGAAGAGAAATATAAGACAAAATAAAAGCTAGATAATACAGAAGACTCACCTGATTCATATACTTATAAACACTTGCACTAACATGGATCTGATATTTGGTTGTGTATAGTTCCCATCAATTCAGGCAAACTGATTATTGGTCTGAGTATGGCTCTGTGGTGTAGAAGCCTCTATATAGAGAACCATGAAGCAACAGGGCGTCACATGTCACTGGGTGAAATGGAGCAAGTATCTCTGCATCTAAATCAGAGGGAAATAAATTAATTAAAAAATGAAGACAATGATATTCCCACTTGATATGTTGAATATTTTTCCACTTCGTTTTCCAGATAGAAGTTGAAATATGAAACTATCTGGCTCAAAATTTGATGTCTGGGGATACTAAGTGACACAGTGCCTGGGTGAAAATTCTGCTACGTAACTCAAGTGATATTAAACACAAAGAAGTCAAATAATTTATTTCTAAAACAAGAATGAACAGTTCTAATAAGTTTGTGAGCTATGTTTTCAAGAAGCTTTCATGTGACAAGACAAAAGCAGAACCTATGTTTATTTACGAATACTCAGAAATGTAAGATTTTCCATACTAGAATGCACTGAAGTGAGAAATACATATTGCTGTTGTAGATGGTTCTCAAAACATATTTCATGGAAAAATTGTAAAGCAACCAACCAACAGAGCTTCCAGCCTAAAGGGAGGTTTGCGTGGCTATATAGCCTGCCTAAATATTACTGTGCTTATAGATGGTGTGTATTGACTTGTTTTGAAGTTAATTAATATACAATAGGGGTAACAGAGGGCATCTCCCTTTTTTTTTTTTTTTTTGATGGTACGCGGGCCTCTCACTGCTGTGGCCTCTCCCGTTGCGGAGCACAGGCTCCGGACGCGCAGGCCCAGCAGCCATGGCTCACGGGCCCAGCCGCTCCACGGTATGTGGGATCCTCCCGGACCGGGGCACGAACCCGTGTCCCCTGCATCGGCAGGCGGACTCCCAACCACTGTGCCACCAGGGAAGCCCCAGAGGGCATCTCTTTAGTGATATATTTGAACGTTAAGGTAATATGCTGAATTTTTAAGAAATTGTGTGGGTGAAAGGAAATGTTATTAGGAACTGAGTATGTAAAATTATTGGTCTGGGTATGGTACGTAGTTGGTCTCATTTAACAGACTCAAAAAACAATGTATAGATATTTAATGATAGTTGCATTTAGGGTATAAACTTGATCTACACTCTTTCATTAAGACAGGCTGTAACTGGAAGAAGTGATTTTTGAGCCAACTGCATGCTTTAAAGAATCATTTCATTTAAATCTGATGATAATTAAACTTGGAGATGTTTATTTTGGAGCACAAGTATAAGGCTACAGTGCTCATAAAAACTTTTTTAGAAATTTTTGAACTCATTTGGACCTTTGGGTGTTCAATGTAATGGACAAATGGTAGCCCAAACACCAAGAACACTAATAGAATTCTAAGAATTTATCAACAAGAACTGTATCCATGACTGCACAATTTAGTGAGTGAAATAATTAACCAATACATTCCTGGTTTCCTCTGTCTAGGGGGCATTATTTAATAGTATTAAACAGAAAATATATTTGACTGAAATGACTTGCATAAAGGTTGGGAGAGGGGTACTTTTTATATCAGACTTAACCAAGAAAGTGATTTCTCCCAACAAAATCCAGGGTGGTATAAAATCTCTCTCATAAGAGTGAAATACTTCATAGAACATTCAGAACAGAAAAAGAATGGAAAGTCAGAGAAACACACAGGTAGAGAGATACCCTGAGCAATAAAGTCTGGAATTTTACAAAGTTTATTAGAAGCATAGGGGACTTCCTAAATTATTTACAATTAAGAATAGTTTCAGTTACAGAAAGTGCTATCAAGGATTTGCTTCCTGGTATTTAAATATGAATTAGTTTCATATGGAGAGAATGAGCATTCTCTCAGTGTTAATGGAATTTACCTGAGAAAGTATGCATGTACACACACACAGACACAGACACACACAATATTAAATAACTTGGTTGTGGTAACACATAGCCTCTAAATTTTGGTGGCTTAAAACAGTAAATATTTTTTTGTTGACAAGTCTGCAGATTGGCTGCAATCCTGTTTGGTCATGATCATCTCTATTCTATATGTCTTCTCATTCTTGAACCTAGGGTGACAGAGTAGTTTCTGTCTGGACTGTATTGTTATTGTTCTCACAGCCTAGGGCAGGAATGCAAGAGACCACACACACACACACACACACACACACACACACACACAAAACAAGCTCATATGAAGTTTCTGTTTGGATATGACATGCATAACGTCTGCCCATTTTCCAACCCAAAGAAAGTTTCAGGAAGGACCAGGCCTAAAAAATAAGGTAGAGGGCTTCCCTGGCGGTGCAGTGGTTAAGAATCCACCTGCCAGTGCAAGGGACACGGGTTCGATCCCTGGTCCAGGAAGATCCCACATGCCGTGGAGCAACTAAGCCTGTGCACCACAACTACTGAGCCTGCTCTCTAGAGCCCGAGAGCCACAACTACTGAGCCCGCATGCCACAACTACTGAAGCCCGCATGTCTAGAGCCCATGTTCGGCAACAAGAGAAGCCACCGTAATGAGAAGGCCACTCACTGCAACGAAGAGCAGCCCCCGCTTGCCACAACTAGAGGAAGCCCGCACACAGCCATGAAGACCCAATGCAGCCGAAATAAATAAATAAATAAAAACTTTAAAATTTACAATGATTAAAAAAAAAAGGTAGAAAAGTATCCTCCACCTACTTTGGAACATAGCAACACGTGGCAAACAACATGCATATCTCGTCCTTAAGGATTAATCAGAGAGTTGGAGAATTTTAACACAATCTACCATAGATACATATGTTATACGTACGTTAACTCTCCAGTAAAGTATATACTTCCCATTACAACGTATGATTTTAGTTATTCAGAATAATAGTTTTTTGTATAATTCCTCAATTAAAAAAAACCCGTCACATATTTAGCTGTCTGCACTAGGACTTTGGTGAATACAATAAATTTTTTTGCTCAGACTGGGTAAGTTGGACCCGTCTGAGAAGATTGCCTTAAGAAATTCTGGGTATGACAGACCACTCAGAGATTTTTTTTTAAGGGGAATTAAAAATGTGTTTACTGAACTATGATACCAAATTGAAATTTCAGAATCCTGCTGAAAATTTGTTTTAATACAAACAACATATTATAGAATTCATCCATCTAAATTCTAGACATTTTCCACAAATAAATTTCCATAGGCCTGATAATATTTTACTAACCTTTTTAACCTAAAGAATAAGCAGAATGTGAAAGCCCACTGGAAAATTTGGATGTCAAAGACATTATTAAGGCAACAGATATATACTGAAAAGGAAAAAATCAAAAACAAATAGTAAAACATGAGTTCAAGTTTTTTACCCTATTGTTGAAACCACCAACCAGCAACTCCAAGGGCAATCTCTTTAAGGATTTCTATACTGAGAAGGACAATTGTATTCCTATGAAATTTCTATTTTCCCAGGTCAGGCGTGTGCCCTTTGGTGGAGATATCAGTCCTTTCATGGCTCGGTGGTATGAATCTCCTTTGCACTCTCTGACCCTTCCTGATGCTTTCACGGTACCATGGAAGAATGCTGGAGCAGTGTTCATGGAGCTGACCAGGAATCGGTGGAAGAAGCAGAGGAAGCACATGGGGGATTACCAGCTTTATAGAGAATCCAGTTGATGTGTGAAATACACTGTGATGGAGAACATAAAGTGCTGAGATTCACAAATTATATATTGGTTGTAAAGTGTGAAGACAAATAGTGCATATTTGCCCGAAAAGCTGTTTATACATCTTCCATCTGGGTTGCATTTGAAAAATGTTACATCAAAACTATATGTTTAAGAATGTAAGCCAATCAAAGCATACATGTATGAGGTGTATGAGGTGACTATTTTTCCTGCAGATTTGGGCTTTCATCTGGTATCTTTTCCCCACATCCTGAATAAATTCTCTTATCGCTTTTTGTCCTGTAGGTCTGCTAGAGATGTATTATCTCCATTTTTATCTCTCTGAAAAAATATTCTTTATTTTTTGCCTTCACTTTGAAAGATATTTTTGCCAAGAAACATTTGGTCAGTTTTTTTCTTCCTGCGCTATAAGTTTGTTCTTTCATTGTCTTTTGGCTTCAATTGTTGTGATGAGAAGTCAGCCAACTATCATTCTTATTGTTGCCATTCTACATAGTATGTCTTATTTCCATTTTAGCTTTAAGTTTTCCTCCTTGTTTTGATTTTAGCATTTTGGCTATGATGTGACTATGTGTGATTTTAGCTTTAGCCTCTTTATCTTCCTTGGGGTTCATGACATTTTCGGTCTGTGGTTTTGATTTTTTTTTGTGGTAATTTTGGAACTTAGCCATTATCTCTTCAAATATTTCTTCTGCTTTATTCTCTTTCTCTTCTTCTTTGGGGACTATAATAACTAGACCTATGTTTAGACCATTAGATATTGTCTTTCTGCTCTCAGATGTGGTGTTTATTTTCCCACTCTGTCACTTTGTTTTTTAGTTTGTATAATTTTTGTTGAAATGAATTAATGAATTAGTGTTTACTGACCCTTCCTAGTCTTCTCTGAAGTCTACTGAGTGGATTTTTTTCATTCGTGTCATATTTTTCATTTCTAACATTTCCACATGGTTTTATTCTTGGTGCCTCAGTTTTCCTCCTTGTAAAATTAGGTTGAATTAGATGATTATTTTTAACTTTCTCAACTCATAGTACACTATGATTTAAACTCAACTTTTCATCCAGGCATTTTGGAAGGAGACACAGTGGGCACAGGCCTAAGTGATTAGCCCCTTCCCTGAAAAGGTGAGTGTACATTTTTCCTCATTGCCAATCAAAGATTGGATAGTGAAGAGAGCTTCTTTGGATAAACTGATGGAGGGACAGCCTCAGAATTTAAACTACTTACTTTTCCATTTACTTTTTTTTTTTTTTTTTTTTTTTTGCGGTACGCGGGCCTCTCACTGTTGTGGCCTCTCCCGTTGCGGAGCACAGGCTCCGGACGCGCAGGCTCAGCGGCCATGGCTCACGGGCCCAGCCGCTCCGCGGCACGTGGGATCTTCCCGGACCAGGGCACGGACCCGTGTCCCCTGCATCGGCAGGCGGACTCTCAACCACTGCGCCACCAGGGAAGCCCGCCATTTACTTTTTGAATGCAAATATTAGGTAAAATTAGTTAGCCTAGGGAAGGAGGAAATGAAGAATAGTTTAAAGCACAGGAGCAGATTGACAAGGTTACTCATGGATACTCTGTGAAATGGATAATTAACCCTTAGACTTTGGGAAGTAGTTTATAAATGGAAAGCTGCCTACATTCCAAAGAATGGAGAGAGAAAACCATATGTGAGCTTTAAAAACTCTTGTTGCTTAACAGAGTGAGCACATATAGACAAAACCACGAATGAATTGTGCATCCGAAATAGAGTAAAAATCATGGAAAGAACCTAAAAAGCTATAGTTGTTTTGCTTTCATCTACTCCTTGGCTGAATTGACTGGTAGGCACAGCCGAATCTCTATAGTTGCTGAATAGTTTTTATGGTTAACAGCCTCTAAGATGGCCCCAGTGGTCCACTTCCTGGCATTCACACTTTCGTGTAACCTGTCTTGAGTGTGGGCTAGACTGAATGACTTGCTTCTAACAAAGGAATGCAGCCAAAGTGCATTCAGAAGGGATGTCCCTTCTGAAACTAGATTATAAGAAAGGTTGTGGTTTTCCCTTGGGTATTCTTTCTTGCTTTCTCTTGGGTACCTAAATCTGGGAGAAGCTAATTGCCATGTAGTGATGCAGCCCTGTAGGGAGGCCCATGCAAATGAACGTGGAAACAAGTCTTCTGAGGCCTGCAGATAGCCACATGAGTGAGGGTTGAAGTGGATCTTCTGCCAACTTCCACTCGAGTGAGCTTGGAAATAGACCCTGCCCTAGTTGAGCCTTGCGATGACCGCAGTTAATACCTTGATTGCAGTCTCCTTGAGGGTCCCAGAGCCAGAGGCATCCAATTAGGCCACTCCCAGATTCCTGATCCCTAGAAAGTGTGAGATAATACATGTTTGTTGTTTCCAGCTGCTAGATATTAGAATAATTTGTTACATAGCAATAGATAGTGAATAATTTTTAATATTTCTCTGTATTACTTGTCTTTTTATAGTTTACCCATGCTGGCATCAAGTAATTTGCACAATGGCTCTGTGTTATTGTCACACTTTATGATTAAAGAACTGAGGTTTGGAATCTTGTTTAAGATTTTATAGCTAAAATAAATTGAATCAGTATGTGAATTTATACCTTCTGACTAGATATAATGCTTTTTTCCATCTGTGACCCGGTTCTTCACTCCTCACTTCACTAAATTCTGACCAAAAAAGGACAGCCCTGAATCTAATTGATGACTTTCCTGAATATACTAATGGGTTGTGATTTTCCATCCTCAGCGTCCAGTGGTTATTATGTTATAAGATCAAATAGTGGCACATATATCATTACTAAGGAGTTAAATTCTGGGTTTAGGGGTTACTGTCATGTATGATAGTGAAACATAGAGTAGAATCCCTAAGTTCCTTGGGAAATATGTGAGCCCCTTGATTTTGTTAAATTAGTATTTTCTTCTCCATTTCAACGAGTTATGTGGCCCCATTTAAAGGACTGTAGTTTGCCTTATCAATATTAAAGTAGTGTCTGCATGAAGGTGATACTTTGTGCTGCCTCCGTGGGTTCCTCAGCCATTGACTTCCATCATAACGTCCCCAGTGCTTTTTATCTCTTCATTCTAATTGCTATACTTTTGGATGCTGGCCCTGACTGGGACAGGCAGTTGAAATGGCATGCACTGGGTGATTGACACAGCCTGTATAAATACCTATTCTCTTAAGCCCACACCAAGTCACAGGCTGTCAGAGCTGGTCTACTGCTAAGGTCTTTTCAAAATCATAATTAAAGCATGATGCCCACTAGTCAATTATAAGTTCATAAATTAGGCCCTATGAAGAAACTCTACAGAGAAGAGTTGAACACTCTTTACTTCTTCCTCTATTTTTGAATAGACTTGGTATTTGAGTCCATGGTTTCTGGGTAAAATTGTTATTTGAATTCATCATATTTGAGTAGCTGTAAAATCTGCTAGAGTGTCAAGTACTCTGCTCTGTCCCCAGTAAAGATTGTTGATGGTTGGACAGGTGTTTTATATAAAGAGGAGGAAGCTTATGTGGCTTAGAAGAGAGGGGGAGGAGCAAGGATCAGGCATGACAGATAAATGCGTGAACAATCCTGAAATGATTCTCAGCATTAATCATGATTATTACATTCCAGGAAGTCAGTGGTAAAAGGAAAGAGAATTTTTATTTATTTATTTATTTTTGCGGTACGCGGGCCTCTCACTGTTGTGGCCTCTCCTCTTGCGGAACACAGGCTCCGGACACACAGGCTCAGCAGCCATGGCTCACGGGCCCAGCCGCTCCGCGGCATGTGGGATCTTCCCGGACCGGGGCAGAACCCGTGTCCCCTGCATCGGCAGGCGGACTCTCAACCACTGCGCCACCAGGGAAGCCCCGAAAGAGCATATTTCTAAATGCAAAGCAGTCATACACAAGTTAAATTAATTGTTAGATGACTTAATTTTCAGGATCCTTACTCAAAGAGAAATTTCTAGAAAGTCTCGTTACAATTTTATTTTCCTGCTCCCTATTACTTCTTACAGTCTTTCTCCCTTTGCTTTATGGTCTAGCATTAACTAACGAGTCCCAATTTCCTTTTTTTGTGACATTGGTAGTCTCACTGCTTTAAGGTTATGATAATTAAAAGAGTTACATGAGTAATACACCTGCCACAGAACCGCAGAAGGAGCTTAATAAGTGAGAGTTACAAACACCAGTCCTTTTTCAGAACCTCTATTCTAGCTATGGTTCTTGACATACGTCTGTAAAAAACTGTGGTAGAATTCATGTGCTGCTGTTCAGATGAGATGCCTGCCTGCCCCTCCCTTGAGGATGATGAGGGTGCCTCTCACATGGAAGAAGTAGATTAGGAGTTTCTACTTGCACACTTTGTTTCCTCTATGTAGTGTCCTCATGTCTCCCCCAGCAGCACACCTGTGTGGTCCTGGCCCACCTGGTTCCCTCTGCTGATGTCTAGTGGCTTTATTTCTCCATCTTTCTGTCTAAGGCAGGATACAAGGGCCTCAAGTCCTATTCCTTCCCACATTTGATATAGGGTTTAGGTATTGTGTACTGTGGTGTATTTTTGTTTATTTTGTTCTGAAATTAAAGTACAAAAAAATGCGGTTTTAAACAAAAAAAATTAAAAATGTAACTACCGTACGATCCAACAATCTCATGTCTGGGTATTTATCCAAAAGAACTGAAATCAGGATTTTGAAGAGATATTAAGACTACCATGTTTGTTGCAGCATTATTCATAAGAGCCAAGATGTGAAAGCAACCTAAATGTCCATCCACAGATTAATGGATAAAGAAAATGTGGTATATACACACAATGGAATATTATTTAGTCTTAAAAAAAGAAAAGGAGATCTTACCATATGTGACAACCTGGATGAACCTGGAGGACCTTATGCTAAGTGAAATAAGTCAGTCACAGAAGGACAAATACAGCATGATTCCATTTATATGAAGGATCTAAAATAGCTAAACTCATAGAAAGAGAGAGTAGAATGGCAGTTGCCAGGGGGAGTGGGAAATGGGTGATTGTTGTTCAACTCGTGTAAATTTCTGGTTATATCGATGAATAAGTTCTAGAGATCTGCTGGACAACTTTGTGGTGTCATAGTTAACAATATTGTATTGTGCACTTAGAAATTTGTTGAGGGTAGATCTCATGTTGTATTCTTACCACACACACACACAAAAACTATTATAGTAACACAGTAATAATTATTTTAATATATATCTTCAAAATTGACCTTCCCAATAGCCCCCAAGTATATGATAACTCTAAAATAAAAATAATGATTATATTCAAGATATATACATCATGTATATTAAAAATCTAAGAGTAACTCCTAAAAGCAAATTTCAGAGTTAAGAGAATCTTGATTAGATCAGAATTGTTCTGTAGTTTGGTGAAACTTTTTATTCACCTCCATATCTGAAATTAAGACTTGTATTTTTTTCAGTAAGTGCTTTTCAGATTGATCATCACAATAGAATGTCTATCGAGGATGGGTAAGTTAATGCAAGTAATATTTATGAAGTGCTCACTCAACTAAGCACTCACTTTAGATAACTGCTGAAGATTTTCACAAAAGGTACTATTTACTTTGTACTCACTATATGCCCAAAATTTACCCATTTTTAAATAATCACAAAATCTTGCAAGAAGGATTTAATTATCACCATTTAACAGTTGAGGAACCGAAGAAGAGTTTTAGTAACTTGCCTAAGGTCACATATCTTGCGAACAAAAAAGGTAGAATGTTAACTTGGGTGAGTTTTGCCACAAAACCCACACACTTCCCACTATATTTTGCTGACCTCCTAGAGCTCATTTCCTAGTACTGAAAGACTTTCTGTCTTTGGCGGGTAGGGTTCGTGAGCCTGAGACAAGGGTTTGGGTGCCCATGATTTATGGAAGGCGTGCTCTAAGGAAAAAGAGAATGAGGGATGCAGGGGAGGAAAGCGGAGGGAGCTAAGGAATGAGGCCATCTAAGCTGGAGTCTAGCTTCAGCTTGATTCCACCTGGAGCTCAGTAGCAGGAATTGCACCACAGTGTTGACTGTGCCTCAAAGTCACCCTTACGGGGACTCCCTGTATGAGTTAGTCACAAGGGGGTGTGGAACTGGGAAAGACCAACGATTCCAGTATGCTGGGGGCTGAGAGATTTTCTGGGAGGCAGAGCTTTCAGTGGTACAACTGGGACAGTCCCAGAAAACCAGGATGGTTATCCCTTGCATGTGGTGGCCCAATTAAGGCTAAGAGAAATTCTCCAGAGAAAGGGCAAGCTGTGAGCCGTTAGCAGCCAACACTCACAGCAGTTGGGGGATGAGTTTGCAGCCTGAGAAAAGGGATCTGGCTTGGGCAGGATCAACAGCCCCTACAGTCGCCTTGCTTAACTCGCTGTGATAAGTCAGTGGAGCAAAGAGACTGAAGAAAGCGGTATGGCATGAGTGCATGTACTCTTCAGAGCGGACTAATGAGCTTTGGAATAACTGCCCTTTCAGAGTCTAAGAATTTATTCAGACAGATTTCAGACACTGAAGCACCCAGCAACGAACCATTCAGCTATGGAATGGGTTCTGTAATGAAAAGAACCCTTTTCCCTCAACAAAACCACAGTGTTGTAGGATGAAATAGACCCGGTCAGACTGACAGCATCCTTTCTGCTTCTTCCTTCGGCAACTCTCCCACTCATTCCTTGAGGTATGTCACGCAACAGTGAGGAAGGTAGTTGGGAGCTGGAAGGTGAAATCAGGAATAACAAGTCCCGATGGCCAACAGAGATGATGTAAATGAAATCAGTTGTTTTCTCTGATATGAATCATCCACACCCCTGTTTACGGTTTTTACTTGGGATTGGATTTACAAAATAACCTTGCTGGGCAGAGAGAATCTAATGTAGGGCTGGATGTGATACGTATTAAATAATACTCATTATCATCATAATAAACTTGTTATTAGGGTCTTTTAATACAAGATGCGAAGGCCAAACCACTGTATGTTGAAATGATGCAGGCAATAATTCCTAATTGTTTTGCACTGGAACAAAACTATTGTCTCCATGAATCATAATCCAAAATGTGTAAGCATGTGCCTGAGCACCTAAGTGATTTTTTTTCTCCAGAAATCTCAAAGAAAATGATATTTGATTGAAAATTAGTCTCTAGGCTACTATAGTTACTGTACTGGATAATAAAAGGTTTAAATCACAGATTAAAATATATGAGTGGGGAAAACAGCATCATTCACAGGAGGGATGCCTTCAAAGTTCAGTCACAGGGATGTCCTGCCCTCTAGTTAATGAGTTTGTTTCCAAAGAATAATCCTCAGGAAAGAATTTCAGGGTACGATCCTCCCCAAATCTCCTGTCCTTCCCAGAGTTCCGCTTGTGGACTTGCTGCGCTCAGTTTCTTGAAGGTACCTGTGCAGAGGTGATTAGCTAGTAGATGGAGAGCCTGTTGTCAAGGGGTCTGTACTTTTCCTCACCTGAGCTCTGAGCTTGTTTTGAGAGACCTATCTCTTCAAGTGTGTTCTGCAGTCATGCAGTAGAGCAAAATGTGAGTTAAGTATCACTTTGCTGACTGTCTCAGGAATCTCTTCTATTCTGTTCACATGTGGAACAGAAGAAACCGGTTAGAAATATGTTAGAAAGCAGCATTCCCTAGAGTGTGTTCTGTAGGTGACCCACCCCCCCCAAGTTCCCTGGTCAAAATATTTGAGTAGCACTATTTGATCTTTTAAAGACATCACAATGCACAGAAGCATATTGAATCCTTTATCTAATCTAGTGTCATCCTAGTATATTTAACAACGAAGTCCTTTTTACCTTGAGACTCTCATTCACCCTTGATAGGACACATGAATTTCCTAGAAAAATGTTTTCAGAAATGGGGAAATGGGGAGCAACAGCAAAGAGTCTTTGTCAAAAGGACAAACAGGTAGGATCACCTTTTGGATACCCTGTGATTTTTCCCAAATCACTTGTCTATCCCCTCTGATCCCTATTGCCCCTTGCCCTTGTAGCAGCTCCATCCTTTTGAATAAAGAAATAATGTAGGAAAAATTATGGCCTTTTCAGAAATACACTGTGGTCCTGTTTTGAGATCCAAATAAGAGGACATCTATGTTTCCTATATCTGAGACCCTATCTGTACATCTTCCTTTGCTTTTCACAAGTGAAAAATCTTAGGTACCAACAAGGATAGAGGAAAAGAAAGAAAAATCAGATTTAGCATATTTTCTTTCCTATGGTTCCTAAGCATTTAAACAATATACATGTGTGTATATATATATATATATATATATATATATATATATATATATGACCAAACAACGCTAGCAGAGATGAAGTAGTATATTTAAACATTTGAACATCAAAATCTATTAAATGAAGGCTGCGATGGAGACATACCCAAAACATTCAATAAAGCTTTTCAACCTGAATATAGGGTTACCATGACAACGAAACTCAAAAATCCCTCTTCTTCATATAAAGTTGCTGACAAAATGCCCATGGTGGAAGCAGCATGGAGTCCTCGAATTTATAACTACTGAACAGAGGTACAAAGGATCTCCAAAACATTTGATAAAGCTTCAGGGTGAACATTTTAATATCCTCCTTAAAAAAAAAATATTAAAAAGACCCAAGCCATTTCCACACTACCTCATTTTTCTTTCATCTGAACCATTTTGAGGATTTCATGCTCTTTTAAAATCATTTTCTGTGAAAGAAAACAGTGTCGATTACAGTGGCCTAATGAGGAATATTAATAACGTTGATCTTAAGTAGGTTTGGAGAATACCAAGCATGGCATAGAAGGAGTTTCTGCACAAATCAAGCAGCAGTTGTCAGATTGATGCTGACTCAGCATGGCCAATGTAACCTTATATGTCCTGCCTGTTCCCGGGGAAGCCTTCAGATATGCAAAAGACACACTCTGCTAGAGCAAATAGAAGCAAGACACTTGGTTATCTTATTTTCAACCCTCAAAGAGTTTCTTAGAAGGACAATATGTATGCAAACATGCAGGCATGTATGTGTGCATTTTCATCTCATGTACTTAACCTACTTGTTTGTATAAATTTTATGTATGCATCTGTGTGCATTCTTTGTGACTATATTCTGTTCCGCAGGTCAACACAAAGGAATGGTTGTACACGGGAATGGTGGACTTATTGGTACTTCAAATTTCCTCTCAATGATGGGTGCTGTGAAGGAAATTAAGGTAATGCATTTGCCAATATCTAATAATATATAGTTTCCCCCATTTTTTCCTCTATGTGAGAAAAGGTAAAATTTAGAGAGAAAAAATTTCATCTTAATGTTCTCACCAGGAAAGCTTTAGAGTCAGGTAACTGGTGTCTAGATGGTCTGAATGATACACATCAAGGAGAAATGTGTCAGAACTTAGATATCATTTCTCATTTCCTGGAAGTATTTATGACTAAATAGTGTGAGAAGTGTTTTTAAAGTTAATCTGTAGTGCTGTTGGATTGATTTTGTTTATATGTTAGTTTGATTGCTTATGGTTTCCTCAGCTCAAGCCTGTTTTGCAATGAGTTCATCAAATTGAGGGAAATGGTGCTTCTTTTGAGCCTGTTTTTATTTGGAGTAAGGGAGCAATCCTATAATCTCTTCTTAGAGTTGGTACGAAATTGCATGCCAGGAATGGCAAGCAACGATCCTTTCCTCCAGGTGCATTGATCTACAAGGTAGGTCAGGCAGAGTTTTCTAAAAAGGCACATGTAAAAACTCCTTAATATTCCTTAGGCAATGTACTTTTGGAGTTAAGTGCCCATGTTTTTTGCACGCCATGCTAGTATAGTATTCTAATTTTGCTTATGTGAATCCTCTGAGCATTAGTTTGCCAAGTGTGGGCTGGATCACCATCATCATCATCACCACCTGGGAACTTGTTAGAGATATAAATTCTCAGGCCCGACACCAGACCTACTGTACCAGACACGCAGGGGATGGGGCTCGGAATCTGGGTTTCAGTAAGCCCTGCTGATTGTTTTGATATATACTGAAGTTCGAGAACCATTGTTCTACAGGAGGGATTTTGAGAGGATGACAATGTTGAGGAAATGGATAAGGATAATGAGAATTAGGAGAAGGGGAGGAAGAAAAGGAGAGAAATTTAAATCTTGAAAATTAAAAGAGATGTGAGGAGCATCTGATGGCAACCTTTTATTTCCTTTGTGATCCATGAAGAGATTAAGTGGCTTGCCCAAGGTCAGAAGCACAGCAAGAAAAAGAAATAACATTTGCTGACTCCTGACTCCAAGATGAGTAAAAGTTGAATATTAAATAAGAAATACAGAAAGGACTTTTCCTGTCGGTGATGCACATGTCTTCTTTGACAACTCGGTCGTTTCACGTAGTGTGAGTTCAGCTTCCAATCAACATCCAGTGACTCCCTGAGATTTTACTCCAAAGGAGCCATTTTTTCAACCTGCAGCTGTGAGTGATGACGATGCTTTCCTATTTCTGGGGAACTCAAAAGCGATCACTGTGGGAGAAACATACACATCTTTAGGTCCGTACTACAAAGGCTGATGTCTCACCATCACAAAGAACATCAAAATTATGTGAGTACCGCCTACACAACGGATGCTACATATATAAAAATAGGCTTAGACCTTTTGGAACGCAGACCTGCAGCAGTGCTTCTCAAAATTGGAGGCACATTAGTATCACCTGAGGAGTTTTAAAAATCCTGACACCCAGCCCAGACTAATTAAATTGGAACCTCTGGCAGTGGGACTCGTGCATGTGTGTTTTTAAAAACTCTCCAGATGATTTTAAGGTGCAGCCACGTTGGAGAGCAAGAGTCCTGTGCCCTTGAGACCCTAAAGTGGGGTCCTTGAATTGGCAACGTTGGTAACATTGCCAGTTTGGCAACATCGCCAAAAACCTGGGTTTTTTTTAGAAATTCAGAGTCTCAGGTCCCACTCCAGACTAGTAAATCAGATTCTGCATTTTAACAGGATCACAAGTTGATTTATAAGCACATTAAACTTTGAGAAGTACCAGCTTCTCCAAAGAAAATGAACTCTCTACTGATACAGATAATTGTTTAATAAACTGAAATTAAGAGTGGAAAATCAAAATTATCTGGAATCTCACCATTGTTGTTTTTTACATCTCTCTATAAATATACCATTTATATTATACTTTCATACTTTGTATTTTATATGCATTATTCATACACTTTATACAGTTCATATCTTACATTTTAGCTGTTGCTACATATGGAACATTACTTTGGGAGAATTTTTCCACAACAAATTGAAAAACTATTTGTAGAAAGTCCGATAACGTGTTTATTATTTACACGTAATAAAATTCAATCAGGACTTGAAATTCACTTTTGAAATCACCAATATTAATTTTAAAAAGTCCCCCTCATGTCTGATCGTAGAGGTTCGTACTACTGGTCTAAGCCTCTTGCCTAAGTGGACGAAAAGTGAGGAAAAGTCTTTTATGATGAATCAAGACAAAGTAACCTCAACCTACAAGTAACAGTCATGGAGAAATAATTTCCCTTTCTTATATTTTGTTATTCCCAGGTATCTTCATGTTTCCAAAAATTCTTAAAACAAATCCGTGCATTAAATTTGCTTTAAAAATCACTCTTACACTTGTATGGAATGAAAGCGAAGGGGGGTTAATATTGAACGGTTGTGGTAAAAAGAGAGTTTTGCAAAATGAAGCTATTTTTATGGGCTGTTGAATTTTATGGGCTTATAATATGCATCCAGCGAATTATGAAATGAAAGAAAATTGTTTGAATAACACTTTAGACTAGCTCTCACTGCTTCGCTGTGCTAAGTAGAATGTGGACCCCTGGGCAGTGGGATATAGTGTTAGTGCTGATGAACAGAAAAGGGGTCAGACCACGGTAGGACTGGGGGATTTGTAAGGTCCACTAAATCCTGGTTTCCTAAGGACAGTCCAGGCTGTTGCTTGTTGTCATGGAATAATCTTAACAGTGCTCTCTTTCACCTTTAAAAATGTCCTGATTTACGTATATTAACACATATATATGGAATCTAGGAAAATGGTACTGATGAACCTATTTGCAGGGCAGGAAAAGAGATGTAGACGTAAAGAATGGACAGGAAGACACAGCGGGGGAAGGGGAGGGTAGGATGAACTGAGAGAGTAACATTGACATCTATACACTTCCATGTGTAAAATAGATAGCTAGTGGCAAGCTGCCGTATGGCACAGGGAGCTCGGCTCAGTGCTCTGTGATGACCTAGATGGGTGTGGTGGGGGGCATGGGTGGGAGGGAGGTCCAAGAGTGGGGGATATGGAGATATATGTATCCATATAGCTGATTCACTTTGTTGTACAGCAGAAACTAATACAACATTGTAAAGCAATTATACTCCAATTTAAAAAAAAAGCATCCTGATTTAGAAATAAAATACATGGTTCTACACAGAGAACACCAAATCCAATTCCATTAATTTATAGGAGAGGAATTTCTGAAGCGGTTGACTGTACTATTTCTTGCTTAAAATCAACTGCAGCAACCACAAACAAAACTTTTAATGGCTCTCTGTTGTCCTCTGGATGGAGCCCAAACTCCTTAGCATGATACAGAAGCCTGCATGATTTGAGCCCTGTTTACCTCTCTTCCTCTCTTTCCATCTCTCTCTGTCTTCCCCATATTCCTCTCTCACTTTTGCTCTTGTCCACCTGTCATTCTTATTTTATGTCATATATTTGCACATACACACCGAGGTAGTGCTGTTTTCTCTATATTTTCAGCTATTCTCTTTTTATAGATATCCGATAAAGTTGGACCGGCAGGCTTCCAGGTGATACCAGTTGATCACACAGAGTAGCAAGAGGGCAGGTGTTTTCTTTTTGAGTCAGGTGTCAGAAGCTCAGAATAATTACATTTTGGAGGTCATCCATTTTTTTATACACTATATTTGCTGTAGGTCTATCTTATTTTCTTATTCCCATTTTCCTTTAATTTCAATTGTCTTTATGACTTGCTTTTCAAAACTTAAATTTTCCTTAAATCTTTTTAAAGATGAGGCATGAATAAATATTTGAATGCCAGACATGGTGCTGAACACTGAAGATCCAAGAATCAATAAGACAGGGACCCTTCCCTGAGACACTTCATCATCAGGAGGGAGAGTCATACCAGTCCCGACAGTTTTACCACATTGTCGTAGGCATTACAAGGTACTTCCTTCTCCCACTTCTCTAATTTTCATGAGAATGGATTTTCTCTAAACAGGTTCTAACCTTTCTCTTCCCCTTTACTCACTTTGCCTCTAGAGAGATGATTCAACTTACATGATTCATAAATGTGGGAAGAAAACATTGATTATGCTTGGAGGCAGGGGAAACCAGCACTTCTGTACCCAGATGGATAAACCTCTCTAAACTGGGATTCAACAGTAGGAAAACTGTCAGGTACTCATGCTAAGCTATATTTTCCATCTTGGCCTTTATCAATAATAAAGGTCATAGCTATTTTGCTCCCCCCCCTTCATCATTCCTCGGTTTTATTTCCCAATTTGTTCAGAATCTGAGCAAGGAAGACGTGTGCTATTTATCGGAGACCCCTTGGAGACACCAGCATTTGGTGCATGGACTAGAATAGTAAAAACTAAAAATAAAAGACTTGAAATTAGGGGAAGCAAAACACACTCTGGAAAGGCTTTTGGTGAGGCAGGCTGTTGTGACCTTGGCAGTTTGCAGAGGCTTATATTTGGCCAGGGGGAGTTTTATAGTTGTGCTGTTTGCTTTTAACTGCTGTGGCCTGGGCAAGAGGCTTTAAACCAGTCAAGTATTTGGCGGTGGTAAAAGTGTATAGGGGCCCACATGAGTGCTGTGAGAACAGACTGGGCCGAGCCAGACAGCCTCATTGGGGGATGGTGGGCCATGGAGGTCTTAGTGAATACACGCAGTGAAGGCAAGGATCCAGTCAAAGTATGCATGTCTTTTTCTTTTTTTTTTTTAAATTTGCATTTCTGATCACCACGTGCAGGCAAACAAGCAGAGGCATGGGCCTCTGAGCCTCAGTAAGAAAGGATTTCAGGCTGGAGCTACAGCTGGGGCTGAGGCAAAATGTTATTAGAGGAGAAGAGAGCCTCCCAGCCTTCTAGCCATGAGTGAACGGAACGATATTTGCTGCTTTGAGACCACAAGGCACCTGGCTTCTGGAGGGACCTCTGAACACTAAGGTGTTTTTGGATTTAAATAGTCAGTGGAAGGGCCTACGGAGGCAGGGCCTTGATGGGCTGCCCCAAATTCCATTCTGTATTTGGGGCCAAAGGTAAAAACGGAGGGACTGCAGTTAGATTGAAGTGGTTTCACCTGGCAAGAGGCCCCGCCCCTACGTGGTATCAAGTTCGCTCTGGGTTGGGTCTTACTTAGAACGCGAGGACTCTTCCTCGCACGGCCTATTTCTGAGGCAGAGAGAGCCACTGCGGAAGAGGCGCTGCAAATGCCCGCTCACACGGGAGCGAGGGTGCTGTATCATGAGGAAGAACCTACGTTCAGCTTGAAACTGTGGAGGACGGAAACTGAGAGGTTTTACTAAACTCCATGGGAGAGGAAAACAAGACAAGACCTGGTGAGTAAGACTGCTACAATTGTAGGTTTCTCCATTTTTCTAGCTAAAGCGTCTCTCTTTGAGAAGTGATAGGATGCATACATATAGACCCTCTTTCTCAATATTATAAGTGGAATAGTGCCAAAATGAATCTCTAAAGGAGAGATTTCTGGAGTTAAGTTCACAGGCTAAGAATTCTGAAAAAATTGACATTGGCTGACTGACAACCAGATGAGGCTGAAGCCAGAATGTTCTCCATTTATCCTCTTCCCTCTAGATACCATTGAGTCTCTGCTGTGGTCTTTGCAAATAGTACTGAATTCTGGGAACATAATTTTGAAATGATTCGTTGAGTTTCTACTGTGGTCTTTGAAAATAGTACTGAAAAATTTTGAAGTTGTTTGGATTCGGTCATAAGATGAATTATCAGATTATATATATAATGTTTAATGTAAATTCTAAATTCTGGTTGTTAACTAAGACGTGTGTGGCCTTATTTCGTTTGGAATAACTGAAAGGTACTATAAGTCAGTGGCTAGGAATGCATCACGTCGTCAAAGGCTGTTCTCTAATTTGGAAGTCTGGCTTGCTCTTCTTGGAGTCAAAGCAGTTGAACAAACTGAGAAGACATCCACATTACCATTACAGATACAATATAATAAAAAGCATGCTGTGAGTTTATTTTAAAATTGAGTCTATGACTGCAGTCAGATTGCTCGCTAAGGATTTTAACACAGCTGAAATCCATTCTCTAGGAATATTTTGTGTTTCCCTTGAAGATTCTACAACCGCTTCTTTGAGTATTGGAATAATATCTGTGTGTATTCTATTTTGTTTATGTCTTGCGTTGTGTACCAAATGCCTTCACTCATTAACCTGTGCATTAATATTGTCTCTTTACTAGTTGGTTAAATGTTTTTCCATTTGTTTCTGTGTATTTGAAAACATGTGTTTCCACTTGCCCCTGGCATCGATAACAGGCTGGGGCTGAAACTAAAACTTCTGGGTCTATGTAGCCTTGCTTGAAAGTAGTAATAGGAATTAAGTGCTTACTGTGATTTTAAAATTGTAATATTTAAGGCACTAGAGTGGCAGAACTAGACAACATTGTGGCAGATATACTGTTCTTTGCTTCTTCTCTTTAATCAGAGGTATTTTAGTCTTTAAAAGCCAACAGCTGAGCAGGATATTTTCAGCGCCTTTGCAAGAAGGAAGTGACGCTTTTCAGTCTTACAGGCAGTGAAGTCCGTGAGCTGCTTCAGCTACTTTTGGCAATGACAGTAAGCGTTAAAACTACAAACGAAAACGTTTTAAACGAAAGCTTTTTTGGTTTTAACAAAATGTACTACTTGTTTTTGTTCCCTTAAAAAAAAAAAAGTTCTCCCCAAAGGATTGCATGTGGGATAGACTTTGTGTAAGACTCTTGTTATTTATTTCTTTTCTTCTGTTCTGATGAGGAGGGATGGGTCCCTGTAAATTTTAGACAGGAAACCTACATTTGCACAGCAGTTAATCCTTAGGTCGTTCTTGTTAGCAGAGCGGAAGTGCACCACTTTTCCAACAGAGGGCAGTGTGTATTTGCTAAACAACAGAGCTTTCCTTGAGTCCCAAGGTGTGGAAAACTGTCCTCTGCAAAGAACAGAAAGAACACCAGGAAACAATTTCTTTCTTTCAATTCTGCTTCTTCTGTAGTTTTGACTGCAGATGCCATTTTTTTTTTTTTTGGTAAAAATTGTTAAAAAAAAAAACAACAAACCTTTTTCCTCTCACGTGTCCCTGACACCCAAGGAGGAAACGGAGAAAAGAAAGGCAAAATGCATAGAGTCCTCGGTACCATGCCCAACATATTTGCCCATTGCTGTACCAGCCCCTCTTGATTCCTTTACCTGAACTTCCAGCCTTGAGATAAGAAAAGAGTCCATGACAGGCTCTATCAATGCTGGGATTCCTTTTGTACATTTCTGTGCATCTTGAATATTTCCTTGACAGAAAAGCAGCTTGGAATAACTTGTGAAATAAAATTCGTATGTAAGCTTAAGTGTTAGTCACTTAAAAGATGCTCAGTTTCTCCACGTAAGATGAGTTGTGAAACTACCTTCTTGGCCGGGAATCCTCATGAAATTGCAGTTGATGAATGTAAGGAAATGGATATTTATTGAATGTTTGTTTTGTGGCCGGAATTACAAACCTTGTACAATTTATCCCATTTATTTTTTATTTTATTATTTTTTTAAACATCTTTATTGGAGTATAATTGCTTTACAATGGTGTGTTAGTTTCTGCTTTACAACAAAATGAATCAGTTATACATATACATATGTCCCCACATCTCTTCCCTCTTGCGTCTCCCTCCCTCCCACCCTCCGTATCCCACCCCTCCAGGCGATCCCAAAGCACTGAGCTGATCTCCCTGTGCTATGCGGCTGCTTCCCACTAGCTATCTACCTTATGTTTGGTAGTGTATATATGTCCATGCCACTCTCTCGCTTTGTCACAGCTTACCCTTCCCCCTCCCCATATCCTCAAGTCCATTCTCTAGTAGGTCTGTGTCTTTATTCCTGTCTTACCCCTAGGTTCTTCATGACGTTGTTTTTCCTTAAATTCCATGTACATGTGTTAGCATACGGCATTTGATTTTCATGACATCTTTAAGAGGTGGACATTATGAATGTTGTTTTATTGGGAAAGAGAGAGAGAGGTCAGGTGACCTCCTTAAATCACTTGGCCAGCAAATGGCAGAGCTAGGAATTTAACTTGGGGCTCTTTGATGTCAAAGGCTGGGTGCATTCTAAATTCCCCAGTTTCTCGTCTTTATTAACCCTCTGCTAGAGGGCTGGTTCTGGGAATTCTTGAGTACTTGTGCTATCGCAATTTGGAATCATAGAAAACCTTGACTCAACATGTTAAACCTACCATACACATGTAGGGTAGTCAATCATTCTCTTAATGTATTTTTTTAGTTTTTCTTTGCCCTTAAGAAATATGTTTTTTTCATGGCCTCTTTTCTGGTATGCCTGGATGAAAAGGCCATATAGGCAAAAGAAAAATTTAATATGAGGAAATTGATGTTCAGCACATGGACCGAGAGGTGCTCTGTTCGTATACAGGTCTTCCTCGAGTTTTGTAAGCTGACAATATCCAAAACGGAAAATGCATTTAATACACCTAACCTATTGAATATCAGAGCTTAGCCTAGCCCACCTTAAATGTGCTCATCAGAGCACTTACATTAGCCTACAGTTGGGCAAAATCATCTCACACAAAGCCTATTTTGTAATGAAGTGTTGAATATCTCATGTAGTTGACTGAGTGCTGTATTGAAAATGAAAAACAGAATGGTCATCTGGGTACAGGATGTTTGTAAAGGTATCAGTTGTTTACCCTCATGATCGTGTGGCTGGCTGGGAGCTGCGACTGCCACTGACCAGCGTCACAAGAGAGTCTCACGGCATAGTCCCTAGCCTGGGAAAAATCTTAAGCTTTCTCTATCCTTTACGGTTCCTGTGTGGTTAGAGAAGCAATGGTATACTAGAGGAAAGGGAAGATATGTCCTGAAGGACTGCTTCTAAAGGAATAGTATCGCGACCACTTGGAAGAAAGAAGCAGCGAAAGAGGAGGCCAGTGGCAGAACCACTGAAAATTCTTGAGCAGGAAGCTAGTGAGCAAGCGAGCACAGACCAGGAGGACTCAAGCTTCAGAAAGAAATCAGTATGACCTCAGACATCGTCATCAGACACCAGCCCATCAGACAGAGTGGGTGCAGATTGCATTAGCCTCTCCATGATTTGAATTTCTTTCCCCTAAGCACAGCAGTCTGCCTCTTGAAGGGTATTCCTATTGGCATAGAGAGCCTCTTGCCTTTTCCTTTCATA
Source organism: Delphinapterus leucas (assembly GCF_059928025.1). Classification (NCBI taxonomy): domain Eukaryota; kingdom Metazoa; phylum Chordata; class Mammalia; order Artiodactyla; family Monodontidae; genus Delphinapterus; species Delphinapterus leucas. The sequence continues at coordinate 50,860,718 of NC_143134.1, forward strand.
ATGAGTGAACACAGAGGTCCAGGCAGTCAGAGGTGGAAGCCAAACACAAGTGTTTTCAGAAAGCCTCTGGAATAAACACTGAAGTGCTGTATTTCATAACCCTACACAAAACTGACAGTAGCCAGCTGTTGTCTGAGCTAAACACCATCCTACAGTGCCAAGAGCCACGAGGCAAAAGGGAGAAAGTGAAAATAACTCCTCTTCTACTGAACCATAGATGACAGATTAGCCAAAAAGGACCCTGGAGGAAGCAAAAGTCAATGAGGCAAAAGTCCTTGCAAATGACCCCTGCTTGCTCCCCTTTACCTCTCCAGAAATCAGCCACCCAAATGGCCTTTTACTGGTGCAGCATCTGAATGCAGTCTCTTCCATCATGATTCTGCGTATTTATTCGGAATCTTGCAATAATTGGATCTCATATCACTAAACTTCTCCAAGTGTTGGGCTTTTACATATGGTTTTTTGTTTGTTTTTGGTTTTTTTTTTAATGGTTTTTCCCTTACCCGATTTTCTGTATTACCATCTCTTCACCCCTTTTATTCCCTCACAATATGATAAGTAAGAAAGACTTAACAACTCTTGTCCTCACTCTTATGTAGTCTGCTGTCAGAAAAAAATTTCTCAGGCTCTGGAAGGCTTTCTAGACTAACCCTGTGAGCAGTTCTTCCCAGAAAATAGAAATTGACCATTTTTTAAAATAGGAGTCCTGGTTGGTAATATAGGGAACTCTGAATGAGAATGTTGTTTGGCCCAAGGTAAAGAACAATGAATTTCAAGGCTCTTTTTTTGATCGTAGTTGTAGTAAGAGTAGACGTGTGTCCTAGGTAAGCATTTTATTAAAACACCATAAAGTTTATTTTCTGGGTGTGTGTGTGGGGGGTGTATGTAAAGGTACATCTGGGAGCTAATGTAGGAAAAAGTTTGAAAGCTAAATTGTCATGTGTAGTAAAGTAGCATCATTTTGAATCCATTCCTGTGAAGAGGAGACAGAGGCTTGTGAGGCCTTGAAATGTAGAGGAGAGACTTCCCTGGTGGCGCAGTGGTTAAGAATCCGCCTGCCAATTCAGGGGACATGGATTTGAATCCTGGTCTGGGAAGATCCCACATGCCACGGAGCAACTAAGCCCATGTGCCACAACTACTGAGCCTGTGATCTAGAGCCTGCGAGCCACAGCTACTGAGCCTGCGTGCCACAACTACTGAAGCCCACACACCTAGAGCCTGTGCTCCACCATAAGAGAAGCCACCGCAATGAGAAGCCTGCGCACCGCAACGGAGAGTAGCCCCTGCTTGCCGCAACTAGAGAAAGCCTGCGCGCAGCAACAAAGACCCAATGTAGACAAAGAATAAAAAAAAACAAACAAACAGAAATGTAAAGGAGAAGGAGCTATGTCTTTAAAGATTGGGTCTACAACATGGTAAGAGACTGGGACTTAGTAAAAAGTATGTCTCTTAAGCCATAGTCCTGTGTTGACTCCGGCCAAGGAATATTCGGAGAGTGTTATCTGATGTTGACTTTCAAGTTGGTTACTATTCTGTGCTCTGGACCAGTCACCCTATGATGTCTTTGAAACCTTCAATTCAAGTTCACTGTGTACATCTGCCTTAGAGGGGTGATGCTTTGATGGATGCAAAGAGGGACAATAGACAAGTGTAAGTTACCATGGGTCAGAAAGAGGAAAACAGGCACAGGAGCAGGGACAATGGGAAAGTGCTGAGAAATCACTGAGTGCAGAAATTCATAAAGAGAAGTGATGAGAACAAAGAACCCCACTCTCACCCCAAATCCACAGATACTCCAAGAGAGTATAGACCATACCATAGTACCTGGAATGGGGAGACCAATTCATTTTCTTTAGTTATTAAGGATAAAAAGGACCTCTGAGGGCTGTGGATATCTAATTATATTCGTTTGCCCTTTTACGTTGAATTCAATTGAGTTTTGTGTGATGACATTTATTTTCCTAGCTTGACATGTAGTTGTTTATCAGCTCCATATTTGCTCTGCTGAATGTTGATCTAAAGTAAGTTGGAGCTTAAACTTAAGGTGATTTTAAGTTTGATTATCATTTAATTTTCAGGCAGACATTTAGCCCTTGCTTTGCATTTTAATGGAGAAATGTTGAGATTTTTTTAAAGTCAGGAATATCCACTTAAACTTTTTAATATGCTTCAGCTTATCTTTTAACACCTGGTATTACAGGAAGTGTGCACATCCTAGAAAAGAAGTGGGTGAGAGGACAAGGATGGAAGTTTATAAATCATCAGTATATGACACTTGGCAACTCATTTTTTAAATAAATTTATTGATTTATTTTTGGCTGCGTTGGGTCTTTGATTTATGCGGGCTTTCTCTAGTTGTGGCGAGCGGGGGCTACTCTTCGTTGCGGTGCTCGGGCTTCTTATTGCAGTGGCTTCTTTTGTTGCGGAACACAGGTTCTAGGTGCATGGGCTTCAGTAGTTGTGGCACGTGGGCTCAGTAGCTGTGGCTCGTGGGCTCTAGAGCACCGGCTCACTAGCTGAGGTGCACGGGCTTAGTTGCTCCGCGGCATGTGGGATCTTCCTGCACCAGGGCTTGAACCCATGTCCCCTGCATTGGCAGGCAGATTCTTAACCACTGTACCACCAGGGAAGTCCTGACAACTCGTATTTTTTAATTCAGAAAGTATGTAAAAGTAAACTTAAGAGTTAATTTGAGCAAACATTGGTTCAAATTGGGCAGCATCCAATCTAGCAGATAGAAAGGAGTACCATGGAGCTGTACAAAATGAAAGGCCTTTATAGGCAGAAGGGAGCGAGAACAAGGGAGTTACACTAGGAAAGTCAGGCTGGTTATTACAAGATTGCTTTAGGGGGTAGCAGGGGTCCCTCTGGCAGATTACCTAACTAATGCTGGCCAGGCGATTCCTAACTGACTGGTTTAAGATTCCATTTCTGGGGGCCCCAAAACTGTAAATAAATCTCAATTTGGCTATGTGGGGCTTAGCATAAGCAACTCCATTTTAGGCCCATGGTGGTGTTTTTTTCTATGAATTCATGTGCACACATACGTCATATCCTTTGTAGACATGGGCACTTCCAGGTAAAGGAAGGCTGCTCGAAGGTTTCTCCCCATTCTCCTCCTCTTCCCTCCTCTCTGCTTGAAGGAAATCAGGTTGTCAAGTCAGAGCATCCTAAAATTCAAATTGCTGTTTTACAACTTACTTGCTATGTGACCTTAGGCATATTTCTTCAGTTTTCTCATCTCACAGTTTACTCACTTATGGAATCAAAGTAAAAACACTGTGCAAAGTTTTTGTAAAGAGTAAATGAGGAAGGAGTTGTGGGTTGTTGAAAAGAATAAATCAAATGAAATATTATATACCATAACTATTAGAATAATGGCAGAAGCCATATGTTCCCATCTCTCCTTTTTGTCTTAATCAGTTTTCTTTTCTTCCTCTGCTTATTACTATTATATTAAGAATGGATCACTTTCTCCTTGAGAAAGACTTTGGGTCTGTAAGTACTAAAAATTAACAGGGCAAAGTGGAAAGGGGAGGCTCCAGTCTTTTAACTCATCGAAATTTAAAATTGGACAGATGCAAATAGAAGATCATCTCATCCAATCTCTCTCTCTCTTTCTTTCTCCTTCCTCTTCTGAGCAATGAGTTGTTTAAATGAGATCTGACTGGAGCAGCTGGTGGGATGTGTGGGGTGTAGACAGAGTAGAGTCTCACTGCTCAGCTTCCACTTTATTTGCTGAAGGATCTAAGGTAACCCCCCCCTCCCAAAACCTTATATTAATCTGAAAAATGACCCATCTCATCCGAACTCTCTCATTTTTCAGATGAGGCACGTATTGTAGATTTTTCATTTCCAATTTTGATGATTTCCAATCATCAAAATTCAGGGCGTCCAGCCTGATTGGAAATTGTCAACTTTGACCTTTCAACTTGAATATGCCACACCTTGAAAAACCTCATCAATAATGGCTGGATCTGCAGGTGTTCGCAATCTCTGGGACTGCAGTCCAGATTCTAGGGCAGCAGAGAGGAGCCAGTGACCTCACCAGTGTTTTATCAAAACACCTCAGTTTTATTCTGGCATTTAATCTGCTACAGAAGCCATTTATTATTTCATCTTCCTGAGTAACGTGGACACTGTCACTTAATTAACTCACCATTTGACTGCATGTTTAAAACTGTCAGGTGGGAAGTAAATTTAGTGCTGTCTTATGATTAATAAAATGCTAAAGTCTCGTTTTGTGAGAGCCAAGTAGCTGGCACCTGAACAAAAGCTGCCAGGTTTGTTGATTGTTATTTGCCTTATATAATTATATGGACTGGCAGGAAAAATGCTGCATTTACTTGTTCTTTTTATATATTTGTTTTTAAATCAAGTCATTGTGTGTGTGTCAGGGGCTTAGTGTGGTTGGTTAAGCTTAGGAGTATATCTTACCTTAACAGATGAAATGAATTATTGTGCCCTTTAGCAGGTATACTTTGTTGAAAAGAAACATTTTGGGGTCCTGGAATCGATCACTGCATGTTTATTGAGTGATTATTCATGCTAGGTGCAGACCTAGGCTCATTTACTTACGTTGTTCCAACTAAACTTCCAAGAAATCTGAGAAATAAGCATTGTTCTTCCCATATTACAGATAAGGAAACAAAGCTCTGAGATGTTTAGTTGTTTGCACAAGGTCACATACCTAATATTGACAAAGAGGAGATTGAAATACAGAGATATTTATGTCTAAAATCAGTACTTCTGTTTATTCCAGTGGGAGAATTGTTTTGATTAAACCCAGTGAAATTGTTATGCTTTTGCAGCAAATATACTTTGCTTTGTCATTGTTTTTTTCTCCTGCTTCATGGCCCGCTCACAAAGGGGTTTGTGTTGGGGATCCCCAAGACCACCTCTATGTTGGGTGATTTGCTAAAAAGACACATAGGACTCAGCATATAGTTGCACGCATGGCTAAGATTTATCGCGATGAAAGGATACAAAGCAAGATAAGTGAAGGATTGAAGGATAATGGCGCATGGGCAGAGTCTGGAGAAAACCTGGCAGAAGCTTCCAAGAGTCCTCTCCCAGTGGAGGCACTGTAGATGCATTCAGTTCCTCCAGCAATGAGTTGTGACAGTGTGTGAAGTGTTGTCTACCAGGAAAGCTCATTAAAGACTCAGCACCCAGTGTTTTTTGGGGACTAGTTACAAAGGTGCTCTGACTGACATGTATCAAAATTCCAGAAGGAGAGTGAGTGTTCAGCATAAACCACATTGTTTGCACAACTTAGGCACAGTGAGCTGCTCTTAGTGTTTAAAGAAAGTTTTATATCCGAGTAGGGAGCTGTTTGCCAATCAAGTTCCCAATGCCGGTTAAGGGCCAAGTTTATAAGCAGGCCATTCTAAGGACAGCAATCTCGGGGTTCCTATGTTAACTCTTATTTACACAGGATTCAAATAATCTCATTGAATGACCCCCAGTTAAACTATTATGTCATTTGTAATTCTTGAAATTTAATCAGAAAAGGAGTAAGGCTTATGCCTTGGAGTACTGAAAGGGACATGATGTATGTCAGAAATATGCCAAAACATCATTCATTTAGGGATTTTTCCCCTTCCTTTATGTATTTACTCTTGAAGTATTTACTGAATACTTACTGTGTTAGGAAGTGGCAGAGCATAGTGATGAGGGTCATAGGCTCTGAATCCAAATTACTGGGTTTAAATTCTAGTTCTGCCATTCAAGAGTTACATGACCTTAGGCAAGGTTCTTAACTTTTCTGTGGTCAGGTTTTCTTATCTGTATAATGGGTGCCTGCCTTGTAAGATTAGGGAAGATAAGTTAATAGGCTGTCTGGTACATGGTAGCTGCTATGATAGAACATGGATGATACAGGCAAACAAGCATGAAATTGCCTTACAGAGTGATAGCTGCTTCAGTGGGTAAAATTTTAGGTGCTATGAGAGCACACGGGAGAAACTGTATACAATCTGGAGGAAGATAAGTGGAGATCTGAGAGAAGGGAGACAGATGTTGGAAGTGGAGGGAGATGATACCAGGCCAAAGGAACATCACAGGCAAAAGGCATTGAAATGAGAGTGGAACGAGGAGAGGGAGAATTGTGTATCTGAATAAATGAAGTAATAAATGGTATGTCTGGAAGAGAGGTGAACTTGTAGAGATAAGCAGGGACCATATAATGAAGAGCCTTGCAAGTCCCATTAGGGAATTTTTACTTGCTTGAGGGAATTTTTACTTGGCCTGTGACTAACGAGGAGTCCTGGGGGGGACTGAACTTGGGGACAGCACCCTTTGGAAACACAAGTCAGCATGATCTTGATGGAAATTTCTTCTATATACGTGACTCCCTTACTGAAGATTGCATTGGCAGCTTCCCTCATCAAAAGACAGTGATGACTCCTCTCCCTTGGCACTTCCTCTCTGGATAGAGATCAGGAACATTCTGGGCTGGGTTGAGACAATTTTAGGGCCTGCCAACAATAGATCAGATCTGTTTTAATCTGCCTTACCCTATGAGAATTCTGGACATGAGAATTACAAAAGGACAGAATGGGGACATTTGATTTTAGTCACGTCTAGCAAAAGTAGCAAAGGAAACCACCTCTAAACACTAATATTTACGTCAGTGCTCACCTAACTGCAGCACAGTCCGGCCTTAGACTGGAGTCTAGTGAAAGGTTATAACCATGATTTAGGGGCATGTTTTGATTCTGTGTTTTCTTGGCCTCCTAAATTTTTTGACTGATGGTTTATTCCGTTTTCTTTCCATATGCTTCTCCTTTTACTGGTCATCTCTTTATACTTTGTTATTTGCTTTTAAAGTTTTGCTCACACACAGACACATACAGGAAATGATTTATAATGAGAGCACCAGCCATAATAATGGATATGCCATTATTTGTGCAGTAAAGGGAAGTGGAAATAAGTAATTTCCTGCTGCTTTTGCTGATTTTTACTTAGGTAATATTGCCACTTGTCTGTAAGATACATTTTTTCCATTTGGTGCTAAGTAAAAATGTCATCTTAAGCTAACTTTATACAACATATAACTGTTAAACTAAAATTTCTAATTGCTTTTTTTTTTTTAACATCTTTATTGGAGTATAATTGCTTTACACTAATTGCTTTTTATGTGAGGCCACTGCCGTACTTCTTAGACAAAAGTGTTCTCACCCAAGGCTCTACACTTTAGAAGGGTCCTTTATGTTTGTCTCTGTCTCTCTCTCTGTCTCTATCTCTCTCTCTGTCTCTCTGTCTCTCTCTCTCTCTCTCACACACACACACACACACACACACACACAAACACACATTTATTGAGGGATACACAAGTAACTCGGTCAGTTGGCGTAGAGAAGCCTACAGTGCCAAGCATTTGATCCCATGTTTAGCACTGGCCAGCCAGGGTGGATCTTCTCCCCATCTTTTGTCCTATGTCTTTGAAATAAAAGGTAACTGAGTAAATACAGTGAATGTGGGTTGGTCTGCTGCTGATGGTGCAGATGGAACTTGCTGCAAAGATTGAAGCAATGGAAGCACTTTAATAGATAAAAGACGAATCAGTATAAGTGTCAGCTTTTCCTCTGTTAGCATGAACATGAAAGATCTTGCATAATGAAGTAACTTTCCCATATAAATGTCCATATTCTTGTTTCTTACTCCAGTGCATGTTTCTCATGAATTAGCACAATATTGGCAACCATTGCATATGGTGGCTGAAGAACATTTTTGTAAGTCTAGACCTCGCTGTCTGATACGGTAGCCAATGGCCACAGGTGGCTATTAAAATTAAATAACATTAAAATTTAGTTCCTCAGTTGTACTAGCCACATTCAAGTGCTCATTCACCACACTTGGCTAGAGGTTAGTGTACTGGATGACACAGATAGGGAGCATTTCCATCATGGCAGTAAGTTCTATTGGACCACACTTGTCTAGATGTAACGTGATATTTCCATTCTTTATCAGTGCTGTATACTGACTACTAGAATAATGAATAGTTATAATAAATATTTAATTTTAACTTATGTTTTAAATATTTAGACATGTGTTAATATTGGTCTCCATTTATGCTTTTTCCCTGAGCCCCACAAATAGAAGCTGAGGTTTATGAGGCCCTTGTCCTTTCTTTTTTTTTTTTTTCCTTGTCCTTTCTTAAGGTGACTGGTGTATTAGGAATACTGATTTTTGTGGGTCTTGCCCTAATTGCACTATTCTGAAATCCTTGGCTATATGTGAACCAGATCCATGATGATGATGTGTGGAAGCATTTCATAACCACTTGAGAAACTGTAATTTTGTAGCACAGTTCACCTAATATATACTTTCAATGATACAGATAAACTTTCATGAAATGTATCTTAGTAATCGGCATGCAAAGACATTCTGGCATGGCTTAGTAAGGTAGATGTTATGGTAGCGCCTTTTGGGTGTGCTAATCCCATTCCATACTATGGCCATTGGAGACAGCAAAACACAATCTCTGCTTGACTTTAGGGGCAGTGAGTATTCCATGAACTTAGAAGTGGATTCCGTTTCATTTCATGATTTAGTTCTCTCACTTCCTCTCCAACACCAAACACACCCTGAATTACACCTTTTTCTGTAACGGAAGAAAAGATACTTGGCTTTAGGAATGGCTGACTGACAATGTCACGCTCACTTCTGTGTGTCTGTCACATAATCTTTGCTTGCTTTAAATGGTGCTATATGATTTTTACCCTAAGAGAACATCTCTGCATGTGAATTTTATGGAGGGGCTTGTTTAGGGGAAGTATTAATACCAACAGGTATGAAATCTTTACATCAAGTAACGAAACTTTTTCCCTCCCACTGAGACCGTGAGGACCTATAAAATAGGAAAACTTTTGTTGTTGCTGTTGCTGTTGTTGTTGTTAGAGCCCTAAACACCCTCCATGTATCTAAGGAAACCTGTAGTATGTGATTCTTCTGTAGATTTTTAAATATTCCTCTGCAAGTATACTTTTAAAATTGGTTTTCTTCCAAAGTGAAAGAAGAATTAAAACTCTCCCAATTTTTGGTAAAAAGAGGTCCAGCTCTTTCAGTAGAACCATGGAAAAAATTGGAAGCTGGTAAAAGTGGCCACTATTTTAGGGAAATTGCATTATAGTTTTTACATTTACTGCTCAGATAAGTGGCCTTGTTTATGGAACATTTCCACACAAGGCTCACTGATTCTCAGACTGCTGAATCACAAAGGGGCTGCTTCTGTTAGAAGCAGTTACTTAACTTACTACTTAACTTACTTAACTTACTACTGATTACCTCATAAGTACATAATTTCTCAGTCTCTGGCATTTCGTTCTTGCTCTTGAGGTCATCTTTAACAGGGCAGAAAAGCTCTTCCCATAACTTGCCCATCCATGTGACAATATTTTGATGTCACTTGTCCCTGTTTATCATCTCTATTAGGAGACTGCTTTTTTAAGAGGGAAGAGATATTTGGTGTGCTAGTTCAAATCATCTCTGGGCCAACATTCTCTTAATGTTTAGAATGGGGAACAACAGAATCAGAACTGCCATAGAATTTGTTTTGATGGTGAAGTGGGGATGGGTTAGGAAACTACTAACAAATTGCTTTGTAAGTGCTTAATGATAACCCTAATGGAAATTTTAACAATATCGCAGACGCTCGTTAACTAGATAGGGCAACGCTTTTGTAAAGCTATGATTCATCTCCCTGTTCTGAAGTGATTCACGATGACAATGATTTTGAGTTAATTGTCCATTATGATACAAATTTTGTATCTATGGCTTCATTAATTGTAAGCGTCTGTCTATGTTAGATTGTCTGGCATCATTGTACTAATTTGCATAGACTGCAGAACACCCTCAAAAGGTTTGCTTGCATTTTCTCTAACGTGGCATGTGGGTCATTCCCTATCCCTAAGGAAAGGATGAATGCAAGTGGCACTGCAGTGGCAGAAAACCCTAGAGTGGCTAAGGCACTGTCTGGGGAAGACGGGAGATCTTTGGATAAGAAGGGTAGGCTCTGAACAATGAGGGGCTTGAGATGTTAAAACTCACCTACTTTCAGAGGAAATTAAGTGTTACGGAGAACATCAGCTTTGAAACCAGAGTAATCTAGGTTTCAGTCTCAGCTCTGCCATTCAAGAGGCTGTGGATTAGTAGAGTATACAGCATGTGTAAGAAAGCAGTTGGTAGTGGTGGTGGTTTTTATTGTTAATTACAGTACTAGCATTTAAATCCTGGAACCATATTTTCTTCCATAATATGCTGTATCCCTTGTGACTTAATCTTTTAAACCTTTTACTTTCTTATTGAAGGACAGTAACACCCACTCAATAGGGTCAAATTAAATGAGAACTGTAATTTGGAGCCTAGTAAGTAACAGTTACTGACTGGACAGCATTGCCTAGATTCAACTGTGTGCTTCTGTGCATTGTCAGTTCTTGACTCCAGCCTGTACTTGTGAGCATTTTATCCCCTCAACTCCTTGATGTATATACATATATAGCCATATGTTGTTCAGCTACAACCTATGGAAACACTGTGAAAAGGTCATTCTTCCTGACATAAGAATTCAAAGAAGATTCAAAGAATCCTTTGATTCCGGAAAAGTCTTATTCTTTTTTTTTTTATAATTTGGAGTTATAAATGTAAGCTAGGAGTTGGTAAATATAAGCTAGAGTTTGGTAAATATAAGCTTGAGTTTGGAGTTTGGTAAATATAAGCTAGAATTCGAAATACAGAAGAGAAGAGCTAAAAACCTTAACCCTTCAAAATCCATAGATGAAATATATTACACAAAGGCAAAGTGTTTAATGGTTATCAGTTATTCATTGATTCTTAAAAGTAATCATAATATACATCCTTGAGGCTGCTGTGCAACATGAACTCAGGGCTAGTGCAGGGGCAACATAAAGATGTAATAAATGGAGTTGATACTCACCGATTGTATGTTACTAACAAAACAACCTACATAACTGAGCAGAAAAATGCCTCTTAAAAGGGACTAAAATTATCTCCTTTGGGTTTGAAAAAATGTATTTCTTCCCATGGAAATTTGCTGTGAACCAAAATAGCACATACTAATAGTTATCATTTACGGAGGGCCCACTATGTAATGATGCTTTTTATTTCTAATCCCTATGGCAACCTTGCAAAGCAGATTTCATTATCCCTATGTTCCTGATGAGGAAATTGAGCTTGGGAAGGGTCAAATAATCGTCCAAAAATTTTTACAAAGCTACTAGGAAAAGTTGTGTTTGGGGTGCCTCTGATGTCACTCTTACTAGGTCCCTTGTCATTCTGTCCATAACGACACATGAATATCCCCCCTTATTAGTCAAGTCACACAAATTATGCTCAAGTACTTATGTATTTTTCTTTAAAGGACCAGAAAAGAATGAGTATGGATTCCTGTGCATGGAGTTACAGATTAGGATGAGTGGTTCTTGAGGTTTGTGTTTTCAATGAATTTTGAGTCAGCCACTGCGCCAGACACTGAGAATGAAAAAATCACATTTCATTACCTTCCAGGACTCGCAGCCTAGGGCAAGGATGACAAATAGCTGGTCCAAATACCATTATTCTCCCTACTTGTTCCAATAGTAGATAAAACTTGAAAGGAGGTCAAGTCAGCTCTTCAAAAATTCTTTCTCAACAGCGATTGCAGGCAATCTCTAACCATTGATTAAAATTAGCATACGACAGAAATAAAACTTGTTTGTCACTCCTGTTTTAGAGACTACATATAATCAGTCATTTGCAATGTACTGTGACAGGCTTGAAGAAGACTTGTAAATAGGTGTCTCTCTAGAACTACGGATTCCTAAAGGACAGGATGATCATCTCTAATTCTGGAGGATGGGAAAGAGAAGGCAGAGAAAGCTTCACACAGATTCTCAATCTTAAGGGATAGGTCAGAGTATGACAAGGGATGAGACTAGTGATTTAGGCAGTGGCCAAAGAATGGAGGAATTTATAGATTACTCTAAGGAGTTTTGAATCTACCCTGTAGGCAAAGGATTGTAAGATGCTAGAAGATTTTACAAAAGGAGTAAATCAATCAGGAAAGCCTTGTAGGAGAGGGCAAGACTTCATGGGAATGTGGCTCAGTGATGACACTTGAAATACTGCAATCCATCTTGGAAAGAGAAATTGAGGACCTGGATTAGAACAATAAAGTCAGTAATATAAACTGGAGGCATGATTGGAAAGCAGTCTATAGAGTTTGTATATGCATAGATCTGGTGAACATTAGTGATCAGGCATAGTGAAGGATGGTGTGAATGAGAAATTAATACCTAGGATAACTTTCTGATTTCTGGTTTGGGTTAATGAGTTGATTGGAAGAAGAGTGAGTTTTAGGAGAGAGACTTGGTGATTTCAATGAGGACAAGCTACAGAAACATTAATTCATGTTATACAGGAATATTTGGATTTTTTGTTTGTTTTGAGGACAAGTAATTGTTTCTAAACCAAACTTTAGAATATTCTCATTGAGATATTAGGAATTTAGTTTTGATGGTAATCATAAGTAAATTTTGTATGCCATTCATCTTTACTTTTTATATGCTTTACTTATTGGCAAAAGTTAGAATCAACAGGGACTTGAAGTTTATTGATTCAATCCTGAGTATGGAGCCCCTTAGAGGCAATGATTATTACAGAATCAACTGTATTCCTCCACATGAATATCAGTGATGATTTTTTTTTCCATTTCCATTCTGGTTTAGATCTCTTTTAGCTTTCCGATGATCATGATTCCAACTAGACAACTCCAATAAATTTTTCTTACTGGGGGGCATCCATCCATTCCAGATCCACCAAGCAGAGTTTACCGAAATCTTTTATTCTTTGTTTTTATTTGCAAAACATTGAACACTCAAATAGAAATCAACAAACTCTAATCAAAAGTGAAAATATTACGGAATTGGTGATCCTGATTTATTATGTCCTGACCACAGTGGATGCTCCAGGTAGCTCCTAGAAAGCTCCATTATATGGAATATCCTGTGTGTGTAGAGGGGACCTTGACCAGAACACAGTTTCTGTTTGAGTCATGTGGTAGTAATACTAGGTAATTTTCTTTTTAGTCAAGAACTACTTGGTTTCCTCAAACTGAATCTGAATCTTTTTATCTCTTATGATGGTAAAACTGTGTGTGTGTGTGTGTGTGTGTGTGCGCGCGCGCGCGCATGTGTGCGCACGTGTGCACGAGCACACCCAAGGTGGAATTCTATATATTTAGAGAACTTCATCTATGTGTTTATGGAGAGGAAGGGCCCATGAAAATTCCTACTATGTAGAAAACATTTCCACTATCTTCCTGACTTGAGGATAAAAATGACATTTGATAGTTTTAGTAATCCTTTGCTTCTGTGAAGACTTGTGTTAGAATTGCTTGCTTTACTTATTTGTATTAATTATGTTTATTGGGGATATATTATACAATACGTAGACAAGGCACTATTTAACTATTGGAGAAAGCCATTAGTTCTTTTGCTCAACCTGAGTACCTGATTTTTGAATAATACTCTCCTACTTGCCTAGGTGGTCTGAATAAGCTTTTTATTTTTTTTTTTACTAGCCTGAACTCAAGGAACTTTGGATCCAATTGTTGATACAAGAGACATAGTGTTGCATGTTAAAACACTATAAGAAATCTTTTATTTGGTCTCCTTCAACTTACTCACTCTGTAGATGTAGACAAGTGCTTTTTGTTTTTTGGTTTTTTTATCCTCTAAGTTTTATCATCTTCAAAATGAAGCTGTTGGGCTATGTAATTTTGGACTACGTGATCTAAAAGATTTCCCCCATCTTCATAACCACAATTGCTTGACCTTATTGATTGTGAAGTGAATAAAAGAGACAAGTGTGATTTTAGAAACTGAGAACACTATGGTTGGACTTATAAAATCGTTGATCAGATTTGGTGTTTTTACTAAAGGAAGAAACCATATGAGTTGATAGAATTCTGTACCAGAGGGTGGCTTCTGAGTTCAGGCCTTTGAGTTCCTTCCCTACTCTATTACTCTCACATGGAACTCATGAGTGCAGTACCTATTTGATGTCATGCTCTTTTAGACTGAGTATGCTTCAGGGCAGTCTCAGCTCTAATGTGACCCATACCCAGCTTACTTTGTCATGGGGAGGGGAAGTGTCTGGGCCACATTGTAAGAAGTTGTAGAAGTTTTGGAAGAAAGAGAGGAGTGGAATTTTTTCCCTTTATTTAGAGGACAGAACTGGAATTTCATGCAAATTCTGTTATATCATCAACTGCTGATAAACAGTGAAAAGAGATTAAATAATGGGGAAAATGACAATAAGGATGAATGAATGAATATGAATTTATCAAAATTTTTGCTGCTTGGGCACGATGATGTTTATCAGCTGGGTTTGGTTTTCTTTCATAATTATTATTTTCTAAACATTTAAATGGTTTCCTTAGAAGGATTGTATAATAAATAGCAACAAACTCATGGTCTAGTGCTTGGATCTGTGTAAAAGCTTGTCCCAGATTAGTTGAGTTACTTACTTATCTATGACCCATTTCTCTGGAGGATGCTTTTAGCTAGTGTTTTCTTCTCTGCCTTATTATGACAGTGGGTGAGAGTGAATTCAAATTCTTAATGTGTGACTCTTTACAGCAGAAGATTATAAGGACCTGTTCTGAATAGAATATGCTTTATTTCCATTAAGTGCATATTTTCTTTGTTTGCTGAGTTCTGTATTTGTGTTTAAACTGCCCTTATCTGGTGTGCATTTCCAGGGGTAAAAAATAACCTGTTATATGTAGTAAGTCTGGCTAAGATTTGGGGATGAGTTCTGCTCTTTATTTTTTGCTCTTCTCTATCTCAGAAATAACAAAAGTGTACTGCTTTATTCTCTCCAATTCTATCATATTGTTGCACTTAGTAGACAAGACAGTATTCCTATGTCTTAAATAGAATTGAAATCTACATGGCTGTGTAATTTTACACAGCCAATCCACTTCATGATGTCAAAACACTTTTATTTCTGCATGGGAGGTTTCCTACCTTGGTCTCATTAATATTGCACCTGTTTCTTTACTTGTGGAATCACTGATAGGCTGCTAAGTAGAATTCAGAAAGAGTCTTCATAAGTATAATGAATTTGGTTTGAACTAATTGAGAAATTATGAATTATTTTAAAGATTTGACTTGGAATTAAGGTAACTTTTGCACTATCCGCACTAAAATGCTCTATGAAGCAATTTAAAAAAATCAAAAGATTGTAGGCAAGCAAATACTTCTTTTTTTTGGTTTCCTTCATTTATAACTTTAAACTTTTTCTGACTATAAAATAAATCATATAACTTACAAATTTTTAAATATAGAGAAAGCAAGAATAAATAATCATGTATAATCCTATCGAAGAGGAAAAGCCACTCTTAAATGTTTAAACTCAAGTCCTTTTATTTAAAAATAAGGAAAATGATATACTTCATATTATTTTGAAATGCTATATTGTTACATAAAATATTTTATACATTTAAAGAATCTACATAATTACATGTATAAAATTTATTGAATCAGTTTATTATAAGATATGTGAACTGGTTTCTAATTGTTTATTATAATTAATTCTTTAAAAATTTTTTTATTGAAGTATAGCTGATTTACAATGTTGTGCCCATCTCTGCTGTACAGCAAAGTGACTCAGTTATACACATATATACATTCTTTTTTTAAATGAAGTATAGTTGATTTATAATGTAATAATTTTAGATGAACGATTATACGTAATAAAAATAATGCTGAGCACTTATTAAAGTCCATACACTATTCTTTATTCCAATAATTTTATCCTCCCAATAATCCCATGAAGTAGATAATATATTTGTCCTCATTTTAAAAAGGAAATGACTGAGGCTTAGAGATTTTCTATCATTTGACCAGGGTAGCACAGCTAGTAAGTGTGGATTTAACCCTTGTGCTCCAGACTCTGAAGTCCGTGTTTCAGTTACTGCACCCTATTGACTACGTGCAGGAGTGATTTTCCCTAAAGAATAAATTTCTATAAGTGCAAATGCTGATTCAAAAAATAGGCAGAAAAATTTTTATGGTTTGACAAATTACCTTTCAGAAGGACAGTATCAATTTGTAGTCCCAACAAGCAGTCTTAAAAAATATTTTTAATGTAGGTTGTTTTTGTTTTCTGTACGTGGACCTCTCACTGTTGTGGCCTCTCCCGTTGCGGAGCACAGGCTCCGGACGCGCAGGCTCAGCGGCCATGGCTCACGGGGCCCAGCCGCTCCGCGGCATGTGGGATCCTCCCAGACCAGGGCACGAACCCGTGTCCCCTGCATCGGCAGGCGGACTCTCAACCACTGCACCACCAGGGAAGCCCAAGTTGTTTTTGTTGAAATTGTTCTTACTCTCCTTATTAAAGTAGGCATAAAATAGTTGAAAGAACTTGGTAACCTGGATAATGTTGCTAATAATAATAATAATAATAATGTCATTAGAGTAGTATGCAGCAGCTGTTGTTTACATACAGCCTTTTTGTGCAAGGTGTTATATATTGACCTTTACCTACATTAGCTTACTCAATCCTTACAACAGTTCTGGAAGGCAGGAATTGGTATCTTTGTTTCATAGCTAAAATTTATGGAAGTTATTATAATTGTTTAGGCCATATAGTTAGAAAGCAAAGGAGTAGAAATTGGAATGTTGGTCAACTCCAGATCACCCACCTGTATACATAACCTATCAAAAAAAGACAGGACTTGAGCTCATGTGGATTTTGTTCACTGCTGTATTACCGTCGATAACAGCAGTTGTCAGATACCATGTACAATAGTTAAACTTCCTGTATTCTAAGTTCCTTGAGAACAGGGAACAGATGTTTTTATCAACAGTCTTTCTTCAGAGTTCTCATCATGGTGTCCCTGATGAGGACCTCACTCACTCCTCCTCTGTAGCTGGACCCATGTTTCTACCCTGTGTCTCAGAATATCTTTGATCAAAGGTAGGATTACATATCTATTATCCAGTCACAGCACTTTTGAGAATGAAAAGGGGATCCTGTTCATAATAATGCTGTGCAAACAGACATAACCTGAGTTTGTCCTGGGCAAATTTGAACATATTTTTACCTCTCTCAAAATTTCTCTGTCCAATATTCCTCTGTATCCCCAAAAACCTGTTTGTCTTCACCTCTCACTGTGCCCAAAGACATCTCTCTCCAAAGTCCCCAACCTAAGGATAAAATGTCTTATGTCCATAAGAACAAATGACCACAGAAAAATAAAAAGCAGTTCTTGGAAAACTTAAAAAAAAAAAAAAAAAAAAAAAGCTCTTGGATAAAGAGACTCTTACCTCTAAAAGAGTTCTTTTTAAGGATTTCCCTAAATTACAGTCATCTCTCAGTACCCACAGGGGTTTGGTTCCAGCATTCCCCTGCAGATACCAAAATCTGTGGATGCTCAAGTCCACTGTATAGAATGGCGTAGTATTTGTGTATAACCTATGCATGCTCTCCCATGCACTTTAAATCATCTCTAGATTAAGTATAATACCTAATACAATGTAAATTCTATATACATAGTTATAAATACAATGTAAATGCTATTTGTAAATAGTTGCTGGCATGCAGCAAATTCAAGTTTCAATTTTTGGAACTTTTTGGAATTTTTATCCTCCCAATATTTTCTGTACCTGGTTGGTTGAATCCACAGATGGAGAATCTGTGGATGTGGAAGACCAGCTGTACGTACTTGAGCCACTGAGCTAGTTTTGCAAAGGATAAACAAAAGGATAGTTAGGACCTGAAGTTACTGTCGTGGCACCATTCTGAAGTTGGATGAGCCTTCCTCCCCACTCCAAAACTGGGTCCCGATGGCAAAACTGATGACACTATACATAGAGCAAGAAGATACAAAAGATTTATTACTCACATACTGAAGCTTTCTGAGGAGGGCAGAGCAAGTTTCCCAAATAAGTCCAAAAATGGCTTGAGGGAGCAAGAAATGGAGACTAGCCAGGGGTTTTTGGGGGGTTGGGCAGTGGGGATTGGTGCGTGTTACTTGAACTTCCTGATGGTGCCAAGAGGGCAAAGGAAGGAGTGGGGCTTGAAAGCTGTCAACAGCCAAACATCAAAAGTGGAGTCAGACCCTTTATGACAGTTACCAAAACACCTGGGAGTTGAGTTACTCCGCTGTGCTCTGGGAGTCCTTAGGTATGGCTTTGCCAGCCTGTTGGCTGCACGCCTCCTTAGAGCACAGTTCCTATAGACTACAGCGCAAGTGGAACCCCCAGAGGTGCAGCATGGATGCCCTGTGTGTACTTCCCCCATTTCTTCTTCCCATGTGCAGACTACAGTAAATGTCCAAATCTTGTTTTAAAAATCTGGGTCTGTGGTCCTTATTGCTGAAAAAACTCAAATGGTTATGAATTCAAACCTTTTACCTAGAAATGATCATTATTCTCAATCCAAACTAGTAGTATTTTATTATACTTGTGTTTATATTTTTTAGACCACTGACACTTATGAGCTGTTTACTTGCAAAACAGCTTTCAGTTCACAAAATAAATTTAAGTGTACATGTAACAACAGCAGTAGTAATTGGTGTTTTTCAAATGTGTGTGGCATGCCAGGTACCGTTTTGGATACTTAATGAGTATTATCACATATAATCCTCACAGCATCTTTATGGAGTTCATACTGTCTCACACCCATCTTACACGTGCAGCAAGTGAGATACTTAGAGGTTATGTAGATCCTTTAAGGTTACCAGGTGGTAGTAGGATTTGAACACAGGTCATCTGACTTCAGAATCTGTACCCTCAACCAGTGAGGAAAATGGGGATGGAAGCTGTTGCTTTATATTTCAGGGCAACTTGTTATTTGGACAAGTGTTATGCAAAGGAAAGAGATCTCAATTTAGAGTTAGAAGTCTGTTTTTTCACTTACTGTGTGATTGTGGACACTTTTAATCTCTGAAATTCAGTGTCTTCGCTTATCATGATGGACTCATGATTCTTGCTTCCTGGTCATTTTGTGAGAATGTCTGTCTTGTTCACTATTTCAGCTCTCAGAGGCTGGGAACAGTGCTAGGTGCTCATGAAGCAATAATGAATACAGATGTGCTTGGTGCCTGGATCTACACATGTTAATTATTAGTTTCATATCAGTCCACTTTAAATTTGTCTTCTAAAATTCTGAAATCCTTACATATCATCTTTTACCCGTGAACTACTTCAAGGAAGTCTTTTTGTGACTTTGGTGTCAGAATCTAGTAATCTTTCCTGTAGAAAAAATAGTTTTGATTGCCCAGGCTCTGGTCCCTTGTCAACATTAATCATTGACTTTTGAATTAATTTTCTCTCTATAGTTGAGTAGCTCAACAAACTCATTGGACTCAATCTGTTTTCTGCTTTAAAAGATTTGAAAATGCCCATCATTGAATCAGTGTGATCTTGCTTATTAATCTTATCATTTCTAAGACAGGAATGTTGACTCAAGGCTAATCTTCTTCATAATTCATAGTCTTAAAACGTCCCGTCCTTTGAGGACATCTGTTCATGTTCTTTTGCAGCTTTAGCAATATCCTTCCCATTTGTATAGTCAGGCTTAGCATGAAGTGATAGGGTCTTAGGAATATTAAGCAGAGAGTGTTAGCTATAGGTGTGCTTTTTTGAACATCTATCTTGAATGTGAAGTCTAGAAGAAATAGAATGTGAATACGAAAGATTGAATAGAGCTTTTTAACGGACAACATATCTGGGCTTGATAACAAAGCATCAAGCAGACTGGAGAAAGATGAATTTGCTTTTAGAGAAAATAATTGTATTATTGAACAAGTTGTCAGTTTTCTATGTGTTTTCCAATCCCAGGAAATAATGATTGTGAAACATATTCTGCTTAATAACTTTGTGATGTGAACTCATTGGATTTTATCAACTTCAAAAGATGTTGGATCCAGAAGAAACATAGGATGTAGATTATATGAGGTATTTTTACAGCTATCTTCCACTGCAATAACACCATCCAAAAGTTTGTGTCAAGTTGTTTTAGATGTTGTATAAGACAACTTTGCAGATGCAGTCTCTGGTCTTGGATACTCTACAGTGTGAGAGAGGTAATGCTGATGCAGGATGAGGAAAGAAGATCCAGGTAGAGAGGCAGAAAGGTGGTCATTGGGTGGATTATAGACCTCTTTAAGAGGTAGGAATTGCTGTTGAACTGTGTGTGTGTGTGTGTGTGTGTAAATTGGAATTAGTAACTAATACTTCAGAATAGTCATGTGCTAAACACAGATGTCATCTTATTTATTTCTCACAATAAATCTAGGAAGTAGGTTCTATTTTCCCTACTTTATGAGTAAATACATAGGTTTGGAGAGTTCAAATACCTTGCCTAAATGCACGCAGACTATTTTTCTAGAGCATGGATTTAAATAGAAGTTTATCTGTCTCCAGAGCCAACGCTATTAGCCAGTCTTCTTTATTACTCTTTAAAGGAAAGTATGTCTCGAGGTAGGGTCCAGGGTTCTCTGGGGGGCCTGCCAGGATTCTCTAATAGTCTATAATAGAATTCTAAAAAGCAAGCACTCTCCTAATTAGTGATGTTGAGCAGCTTTTCAGGTGCCTTTTGGCCATCTGTGTGTCTTCTTTGGAGAAATGTCTATTTACATCTTCTGTCCGTAATTCAGAAAGATACACCTTCCCAGTGTTCACAGCAGTGCTAAGTCAAGACATGGAAGCAACCTAAGTGTCCATCAACAGAGGAATGGATAAAGGAGTTGTGCTACATATATACAATGGGGTATTACTCAGCCATATAAAAGAATGAAATAATGCCATTTGCAGCAACATGGATGGACCTAGAGATTACCATACTAAGTGAAGTAAGCCAGACAAAGACAGCTATCATATGATATTGCTTATACATGGAATCTTAAAAAAAAGATAGAAATGAACTTATATACAAAACAGAAATAGACCCACAGACAGAGAAAACAAACTTAAGGTTACCAAAGGGTGGGGGAATGGATAACTTAAGAGCTTGGGATTAACATATACCCACGACTATATATAAAATAGAATACCAACAAGGACCTACTGTATAGCACAGGGAACTATTCTCAATATTTTAGAATAACCTATAAGGGAAAAGAATCTGAATAAAATAGATATTTATGTATGTATAACTGAAGTACTTTGTTGTACACCCGAAACTAATGCAATATTGTAAATCAATTATACTTCAATTTAAAAAAGAGGCAAAAAAAATTTTGGATCATGCAAAAAATTAAAAATAAAAATGTCTTTTTGACTTTTTCTACCTTCAAAATAGTGGTGTTTCACAGACAATTTTTGTGCACTACTAAGGATTATAATATACAAAGTTGTTATAGTTGGTATTTGCGAAATAAAACAAGTATGTTTTTATAGATTGCTGGAGATTCTCTTCTGTTAAGAAGTTGGCTGCTTAGATGTGATCATTTTATATGTGGTGGGGTTAGAGTTTGAAACAAGTTGCTTGGCTTCTAAGCTTTTCCCTTTAATCATCTTGCTACATGTCCTGATGCTCTCTGATAATGCACTGCATCCTTTTAATGTTGCCTTACTTGACCTCATTTGGTCAAGAACCAAGTGAACCTTTCTAGAGCTGACATGCTGCCTTAACTGGCCTAGGCAGGCTGGGGTAAGTTTGAGGCTTTCGTAAATGAGATTCCAGAAGAAAGAGAGGCAAAGGAAGGTTTTTGAATGGAGATGCTCACCTATTTGGACACTGCTAGAAGTCTCAAATTTCTAAATGTAAATAAAAAAATAATTTGCCTCCTTGACAATCTTATCATTCAGAAAATAGAGGAAACGATTTCAGGAATGGAGAGTCTGGAATTCATTTTGACCATGAGAGAGAACTAATTAGTAATGTGAAAGTGATAAGACTCTGGGACAAAGTGACCAAGTCATCTGTTTTGTCATGGTTAAGGAAAAATAGATAAATTACAAGATTTATTCATATCAGTAGTAAACAGGATTGCAAAATCACAATCAAAGCAAAGCAAGAACAATGGAGAAAAAGTGTGTGTGCATGCCTATGCAATAATCCCCAAATTTGGTTTCATTCAAAAAGAATAGGTAGCTATTAAAAAAATTTTTTTGATCATACTCAAAAATAAGCCCAAAGAGGAAGGGAAGAATAGGTCACCCAAATCAATCAGCACCTATATTTTCTTTATAAATCAATGCTGAAGTCACAGTTGATAAGAATGTCAAAAGGTTCTTTCACAGTTCAGAAGCTAATAGGCTAAATAGATTCTTATCAGTTAACCTGGGAATCCAACTTCCCCTTTATAAAATTAAACTGAGGATGCATCTCTTTTTAACAAAAAAGAACACGTTGAAAAATGAACTTTAGTAGTAAAACATACACTTAAGGTGGAATTTGCATTTGAGTAAGTATAAACATATAACTCCGAGCCATATAAGAAAAATGATTACGTGGGGCTTCCCTGGTGGCGCAGTGGTTGAGAGTCCGCCTGCCGATGCAGGGGACACGGGTTCGTGCCCTGGTCCAGGAAGATCCCACATGCTGCAGAGTGGCTGGGCCTGTGAGCCATGGCCGCTGAGCTTGCGCGTCAGGAGCCTGTGCTCTGCAACGGGAGAGGCCACAACAGTGAGAGGCCCGCGTACCGCAAAAAAAAAAAAAAAGAAAAAAAAATGACTGTGTTTTTCATTTATGTAGAATTCCATAAATACTGAGCACAACCCATCTGTCTGACACATGCTAAACTGATGGATTTAAAGACGATTAAGCCATGATTTCTCTGTATTGCTTTGGAATTGCCCTTAGAATATAAAAAGAGATGTTTCAGAATAAAACTAAAATTTTTAAAAAGTAATTGGAGTGTGGAGGCAAAACCCAGCTTCATTCAATTACTTATACAATAACCATGTACTGAGGGCCTACTATGCACCAGGCAGTGTTTTAGGAACTAGGGTTATTGCGGGAAATAAAAGAGATGAGGTCTCTTATCTCACAGGATTTACATACTGTGAGAAAACAGACAATAAACACATAACTCAGAATGTATCAGATAATTTTAAGACCTGTTGAGAACATAAAATAGGAGACGTGATGGAGAGTATCTTGGGCAGCTCCTCTGGCTCTCAGGCGGATAGGAGGCTTTCAGAGGCAGTGTCCGTGGAGCTACGCTAGCCACGTGAAGATTCGGAAGCAGAGCGCTTCACGCTGAGAGGATGGTCAGTTAAAAGGCCTAATCTGACAATTAGCTGTGTGTTCCAGGATCACTGTGGCCGAGGTGCCGTGAGTAAAAGGGAATAGGGAGCAGGTGAGGTTGGAGACATGTGCAGGAACATTCTTCTTGTTAGAAATTATATCACCAAGGCCAGGAAAGGGAGTTTGAATTTAATTCTAAGTGCTGGTGCCAGACCATTGGAGTAATTGAATCTGGGAAAGGCCATGTTCTAATTTATGCTCTAAGAAGATCAGCCTGGCTGTTGTATGGAGAGTGAATTTGAGGTGGGTGGTGCAGAGTGGAAGCAGTTATCACGGGCATTAAGTTGGGAGCAATAAAAGTGCCGTGTCTAAACAGGGTAGACTCAGGCTTCACTATTTTCATTCTAAGCAGTCAGGGCTCTGCAGAAGAGAGAGAAATTCCGGTGTTTATCTGCTAATGAAGTTTCATGCACCACTGCTATGTTGACAATACTGGGCAACATAGTATAGAAACATGAAAAAGGAAAGTGACCTGCATTTGCCCTCAGGGAATTTACAGGACAGCAGGAGACAAATAGCATTTGACCAAGTCATTCTATTACAGAGAGAGAAATAGGAAGTGGAAAAGAGTTTCCCCTAAGATGGGCAACCGAGCGAATGGCTTTGCTGCTACTTAAATGATGGAAGAAAGAGGATGAAGGAGAGAGAGGGATGAGACAGTACCTGCCCTCAGAGTGGAGTTTAGATCCTTAGAGGGCCTCGATGACTGAACACCTAGCAGCTGAAGGAAATGGGGGAGGGAGGCAGGAGTCCTGACCTCCTGATGAGGGACTTTGACATGGAGATTGGGATCTGACCTGATAGGTTAGTACATGAGCAACACGATCCATAATTGCCATTTTAGAAGATGCATTCTGACCCACGGGCTGAATAGAGGAGGACTTACCTGTAATGAGGATCTATCGAGGGGAAGTTTACCCAAATCATTCAGTCCACTTCACTACCAGTAACCAATTGTTTATGTGCTAATGTCATGTTTCCCCATTCTTGAAAATGTTATTAACGTTTATTTTTTAAAATATCTTCGGCAATAGTATCTGTATTTACTTTTTAGAGAAAAAATGGATGAAACAGTAATAATTCTTAGGTATTTGAAGGTGACTGTTTAGGCTGGTTAGAAACGCATGCGTAATCCTTTTACACATTTTCAAAGCACTCATAGGTAACTGTAATCCTCCAAATAGGCCATGAAGAAGGTAGAAAATCACCCCCATTCTAGAGCTGATAAGTGAGCTGTAGAACGTTTTTCTGCCAACGAATTAGTGGTTGACAGAAGAATAGAGTTTGGACTCTTGCTGTGTTTCCAGAATTCATTACAGTTCATTATAAATGCAATTAAATTGTGGACAGTATATCACATGGTTCCCTTCTGAAATGTGGTGGATTACGTTTATGATTTTTACTGTTATATGCCATTTTGGTAATATACAAAGCTTTTAAGGATATTTGATTAAAAAAAAATTTCTGTCCTTGCTATTTTCTACTAAAGTGTAATCCATAAATTTTTGCCTCTGTCAGTGACTTTTGCCTCTATTCTATAACTAAAATCAGTTCTGTTATTTTTCTTTTATCTCTTTTTATAAAAAGGAGGATTGAATTAAGCTCTATGGAGAAAGCCCACACAGGACTGTTTTAAGTGTTAAAGCATGAGGTAACATTATCCTCATCTCTGTTCTCACTAAGAAAATAGAAGGAGTTTAGGATCTAAACCTTTATGTACTTTTTAAGGCAGAAACCCTTGTCTGATATTCTGTGCTTCTGAAATGATAAGTTGCTTTCAGTTAAGCACACAGGATAAGAGAAATTTCTAACCATTTCTAACCCTCAACCCCCAACTGTCTTCTAATTTCTAAGCTTGGTAATCTAAACATCGGTTTGCCTAATATCTTCAAGGCTTCCTGTGTTTTTGCTTGCGTCAACAATTCAAAGACATGCTACTTTAGAAAGCTTGTCAATATTTTCAGTCTGTTTTCCCTTTACTGTAACAGACTGTGGTTCTAGATGACCATCGTAAAAGCCTCTGCTGTTTCCCCTGTGTGTGTATTTGAAACGTAGCGTGTATCGTCACCCTTCAGTATGTTTTGGAGAATGAGGAAGGTATTTCAAGCTATTAAAGCTACCATGGCTTTCCAGAAAATGGGATCAGCATGTGCAATGGTGCAGAGTAATAAAAGGGCCAGTGATGTTGCGTGCAATTCTATATAACAGGCAGAATGTTCATTACTGTGGATCCTTCCAGACAGGGACCGTGATATTCACCTTTGGTGTTCTAAAATCTTAAAACAACTGTTAAATTATAGGTGCTTAAAAAATCAGTTCAATTTATGAAACAGGAATTAATGTGTTTTACTTATTAAAAGATAATAAAAATGCAAATTTTTTAATATTGTTTGTTGAAACTCAGAGTTACTACAAGAAATATGACCCATGTACAAGAGTTGCATAATCCATTTTCTGATCTAGAAATATTCATTCAAATATTTATGACACGTCATCTACATATTAGGGTCTGTGATAAACACGGTGCTTGTTCTCACTGAGTTTCCATTTAAATGGGGCAGATAAACAACAAAGAAAATAAAGAGGTTTTAGAGAGTATAGCCCAAGCCAGATGCTCTAAATTGGTGGCCTTAATATTTGAGTCCTAAAGGATGAGAAGGAGCTAATTATGTGAAGTGCATTCCAGGCTGGGAGTGTGTTATTTTGATTAGTTGGATTTTACAGTTAATAGAAAATGTAAAAACCTATTGATATTTTGATTTCTCTTTCCTTATTTGATTTGCAACTTCTAAAATTTTTAAATTCAAAATACAGCACTAGATCCACTATGTCCTTCTGAAAAATGTTCTTTAAGAGCAAACAAACAATGTCCAGATGCTCTCCAGGATTAGAACTGTGAATGAAAGATTATATTTCTAGTACAAGTCAAAAAACCTACCTGGGGAACAGGTAGGCTTCAGACTAAGCTGGATTTGGTCTAACTTGGAGGGTGGCATTTGATCTGGCTTCTTTATGATACAGAGCGGAAAGCTGTGTTCATTAGATTGTCTAATAGATTGGCAATAAGACACAGTTCTGCTTCCTAAACAGTAGTGGGAGAAGCTTGACCGTAACCAATTTCCCATATGAGCAGATTCAGCTTACATTTCCCAGTGCTCTCCTTATTGAAGTTTTTCTCCCATCTTTGCGTTGTGGCTCCTCCTGAGACATACAAATTCCCTTCTCACCTCTTTTCTGGTCCTGTTGCTATGCAGTCATCTTCTCCTGCCTTTACTCCCTTGTTTTTCACAGTCCTTGTATCTCCAGAGAGCAGTTCTCTTGTGGGTTTTAACAGCCTAAGATGCTGTTACGGAAGGACTGTGCTTCCGCATCTCATAGAAGTCTAGGGGAAAGTGCTCACTCTAGGCATCTATGTGGGTGGATATAGCCATGCTGTTCCTGTGTTTTGCCTTCATAGTAAAGTTGCTTAAAACAATCACAACCATATAGAATTCAAATCTTAAGATGCTCAACTTGACTTTATAAACTGGAAATGCAAAAGCAAAATAATAAACTGCTGGTGGGGTCTCTTTAAAACCACACAGTCTCAGTGCTAAAATTTATAGCAGGAGTAATGGGAACGTACTAAAATCACTGAAGTTTTATCCCCCTTATTTACTGCCCTTTTCTTCAGAAGCTATTTTCTTGCTTCCTTAACTTTATTTTAAAAAGACACTACATGGGGCCGTAACTTTTTCCATTGCCAACTGTAGGGGAAAAGGAAATTCAGGCGCCAGGACCAGGAGAAATCTGCCAGACGCACCTAAGTATGGACTCCTTGAGGTAACAAGGCATTCCCCTTCCTGCCCAAATACTCTTCTGTGCCTTTCCACCTAGTCAGTTACGATGTGAAGCACTGGGAAGGGCAAAACTCTAGTGCCCGTTCACAGTGGTGTCCCTCCATATCTCATTTTTATGTCCATCCTCTGTGGAGATGATCACAGCAAGAGTTGCAAGTGGTACAGACAGCTGCTATGACTGGGTGACTGAAATGATAGCCAGTGGGTTAAATACAGAAGAATGGGTGTTTCTGGTATTTAAAGTACTCGAACCAGTGCCCAAATGGAAGAGTTAGACTACTTTAGAAAATAGGGCACCCAAGTCACTCTGAGACTGACATTTTCCTTATTGCAGGAACAACTAAGACTCTGTTGCAGCATGTTCAGTCCTGGCTAACTCACGATAATGCTTGTGCAGGAATTCTATTCCTTTGCAATGAATCAGTTTCTATAGACTGCTTTATTTCTCATGTATAGATGACACTTCCTTGTTGATTTGCATGTTGTAATTTTTGTTTGAAAAGTGGATGTTTTGGATGATATATTGTAGCAACTATGGATTCTCATCTCTTACTCAGGGATGGTAGTTGCTGCTACCGCTGCTGCTGTTTTTTGTTGGATTACTTAATGACTTAATTGGACAAATTCCGTAGAAGAGGTCTCCCATGGATTCTGTGGCCCCTGATGTCTCTGCTAGTTCTTTTTATCCTTGACTGGCGGCTTCTTAGCTGTTTCTTCCTTCCTAGCACAGCTTAAAGGTCAGCCAGTGGTTGATTAGAGGTTGTACTTAGACCTTTTGAGCCAGGGGCTTTCCAGCTGTTGCTGAGGAGTTCTATGTTTGGGGTGGGGAATGCATTCAAAGTTCAGACAGTTTACAAGTCTTACTCAGCTTTCACTTCTTGCTGGTGTAGGTCTCAGATTCAACTAGGGATGAATATGTAACTGGGACCTTTTCCAGTCTCTCTTGAACTTTCATGCAACTTTTCCAACCTCTTCCCCTGGGAAGCTTATCAAAGCTTATTTGGGAGCTTATTAAAGCCTGCTATGGCTATCTCATTGCCCTAGATAGCCCTGTTAATTTTTTTGGCTGGTTTGTTACTTTCCCCCACCAGCATTAAAGTCTCAGGCAGTGGTAATGTTGGCCCTCCTTGATTGTTTGCCACTGAAATTGAGATCACTATCATTTTCAACAAATCACCCAAGCATAGGGCTTCTATGTAGATCTCCAAATCAGATCACACCAATACACAGTTGGGGGCGCACTTCTGGAATACTCAAGTAAGGACTTCTGAAAAAATCTCCTCCTTCATAAAAGCAACAAGAACACCAAAAAAAATTGTCAAAAAGTCAACTGTTTCATAACTCTGAAAATTAATGAAAGGCTTGAAACAGTCTGAGGAGCATTTATTCCAAAAAAATGTTCAGTATGCTATTTTGAGATTATGTGATTTTGAAAATATATGAGATCTTTAGAAAAAAATTAATTTTGCCATTACATTGTCTATCTCTAAGTGAATAATTGAAGTTATATGACAGTGCACTCACCTTAGACGTTCAATTATTCTGTGTTTTAACTACATTTTTAGCTCTAAATCTGTGGTTCTTAAAATTCTCTTGGTCATAGACAACTTTGAAAATAGATAAGAACTATCAAACTATTCCTCAGCAAAATGTAAAATTTACAAAACTTTGTATATAATTTCCTGAACTTCATGAAGTTCTAAAAGTCCATCAATGCCCCCCCCCCCCACCCAGGGCTTAAGAAAACCTGTTTTAATGGCAAAGTTCATAATGTATGCTGCTTTCTATCCCTTTAAAGTTCTGGCATTATACATTTTAAATGCTCAGTAACTACTGAAGTATTTTTAAAAATTATTTTCAGTGTAGATATCTGAATGTTTGCAGTTAAATATTTACTCAACTGGGATGGGATAAAATGATTTTAATATTAATTAATTGCATAATAATTACTTGCTGTGTGACCTTGAGAAAATCTCTTAACCTCAGTTGAACCCTGTTTTTGCCTGTCTCCCATAATCATTGTTATGATCACATGAAATGATTTTCTGAAGGAATTTTGAAAATGATACATTATGTACACGTGAGGCAGCTCAACCTTTTCCTGCTTAATTAGGTTTCCTATACATTGTGAAAGATGTACTGAAGGCTTTCTTTGCTTTAAGCCTGAAAGAATCATATCTCTCCTTGGCTACACAAGTTAAAAAAAAAAAAAATTGTGAGATCTCTGGCATCTGTTTGCCTCTGGATTCTTCTAACCAAAGTTCTCAATTTTAAGAAGCAAGATAAAGAGGAAACGAGTTGATAGAACTAATTTGCATAGTTTGGAAACATTCCTACAACCAGCTGGCCAGCAAGTATTTAAGTGCCTGTGATAATGTTTCAAGGAGACAGCAGAGGAAGGACATAGGATGGGGAAGCAGGACACAAGACAGAGAGGAAACGAAACATGATGTGGCAGCGGTAAGGTATGAATAAATGTTTTCAGGAAACAAGAGGAGGGTAGTAGCCCACCCAGACCAGGACTAAATCTCTTTTAGAGATCTATATTACACTTTCTCTTTGTGGAAGGACAACTTAAACTAAGAAACAGTGTGATAATACAAGAAGAATACAGGTTTTTGAGCCAGACATCAGTTTGAATACAGGTTCAGTGCCTTAATAGCTACATGAACTTGGATAGGTTATTTGACCCTCTGTACTCAGTTTCCTCATATTTAAACTTACATAAACATATAAACAGATCTTGCGAGATTTCTGTGAGGAAGAACAGTGCACTGGCATTGTTCTGGATCCAAGGTTGGTGCTCCATAAATGTAAGGTATTATTTTGTACCAAAGATTGGATAAAGATGGAATTAGAAGATAAAGAGATGTTTAATTACTAGATAAGAGCAAGCATAGTCTTGGGTGGTCATGTGTTATATGTGCAATTGAGTAAAAATAATGAGTAAAAATCATTTCTGGTAAGAGTGAATATACCAGGTAATTAGAAGTTGATAAAATGAACCATCTTAATTGTTACATGTTTTCATCCACTTTGAAAGTACATGTTGATTATATTACTATAATTACTTTGAAACTTGAGAGAACCTTGGGGTCATTCACTTCATGGGACTCACTTAGCCATACTCAATTGTCCAAGAATAAATTTGAGCAATGGCATACCACTAGCTATTTGCTATCCCAGGAGATCTTAGTGTGGCCTTTAATTAAGCAATAGCACTGGGCTAAAACTGGTGTCTTGGTGAAATTTTTCACGTCGGAAGAAAGACCTATATCATGGATGAATTGGGTAGTTGCACTTAGGTCATAACGTGGCATTTAAATATTGTAGAAAAGGATTTAGTTGGGTCACAGAGTTTCCAAGAATTAGGAGAACGTTCAGGAAAATGACCATTGGAGAATTTAGGGTCATGCATCATAGGGATTATAAACTGATATTCAAGTAGATGTTAAAAATATCTATATACTTCTTTCCTAGGCCTTACTAACCATACATATGCTCAGGAAAGCAAGCTTCATGAGTCCAGCATGCTCAGGAATGTTCCTGCAGC
Organism: Delphinapterus leucas; assembly: GCF_059928025.1. NCBI lineage: Eukaryota > Metazoa > Chordata > Mammalia > Artiodactyla > Monodontidae > Delphinapterus > Delphinapterus leucas. The sequence goes on from NC_143134.1 coordinate 50,891,381, forward strand.
TTCCCTCTGGATGCAGACTAGCATGGCTCCCTGTCAAGTCATCCTTTCATTCTCCTGTGGGTTTCTAAGGTTGATGCTCTTGCCCACGTTTTGGTGTTGTGAGATTTGACTCTCTTAAATGAGAATCTTATCCTTTCTCCATTTGTGTCCCTTTCTGCTCTAGAGACCACAAAGCCAGGCTTTCTTGGACTTTTAATATCTTTAGACTCACCTCTTTTTTTTTTTTTTTTTTCTTCCTGTTTTCTTTGCCTGGCTTTCGACAAAAGTTTCCAGCAGAACAGTTCAGGCCAGAGAACAGGTGAAACACAATGCTATCACCCAGATCACTTCTCTTCTTTTTTGTGGACTTATTCCCTGACCAGGTTTGGTCTTCTCCCTCTCAATCTTTTAAGGTGATTTCCCTTGCAGGGAACATTTTGCTCTCTCTTGGAAAAAACACAAATAAACAAACATCCTTGTTGAAGGTTTCTCCTCCAGAAAACCTGATGGACCTATACATTTAAATTCTAAGATGATCACATATTGGGCCATTTCCGTTTGATGATGTTTTAACAGTTTTGAGTTAAAATATGTCTTTGCCAAATGCCATACACTAACAGTAATTTTATATCAAATAAAGGTTTGAGAAATCCCTTTACTAAAAAAAATTATTCTTTGTTTTAACAAATATTTTCAACTTTGAGACATATATCCCAAGTAATATTTAATGGAACCTGAGAGAGAAAGAGGAGGATCTTTCTGAAGATGCAGAAAGTAAATTAAATCTACAAATTAAAAACAAAATTGAATAACGGCATGTTTATAAGAGTTCTTAACATATAATAAGCCAAATGTTTAGCTGTGAGGTTAAGTTTGAATTACAAATTGCTTACCTTCAAACAGCAATTTCTGCATTGTGTTTTGGAAAGCTCTGGTTTGCTGCTGGCCACTTCATTAATAAATGCAATTCAGTTTTCCCTTCAGTGAGAAAGGAAGACATTAAACATCTGTGGCATGCGGAGCAGTGAACATGTCTCCAAATATTAATGGGAGCAATGCCATTTTTCTAGAATCATTCATTCCTTATCTTGTGGATGCACGCCTGCTAAGTAGGCCCTTGTATTTACTTCAAATTCATCAGTTTGAGACACTGCAGTATTCCATTCTTACACATGGAAAAACAAATGGACTCTTTACTGAGAGGAAAAACACATATTTTTAGTTTTACACAATGCCACATCATTGTTGAGTAGATTTTATGTTCAGTGCTTCAATTCTTGTAAGGTAGATGGTCAATTTGAAGTTTACTCAGAAATCATTGAGATGATTATGAACCCATAAAGAACAGAGAGCTTGTTTTGTATTTTAAGCACTGAACTTTCACATTAAAACTGGGCTGTGATGGATGGCATCTTTTTCACAGTTTCCTCAGTGTGTCTCCCAAATGGATTGGGTCAGAGTTCCCTACTTTACTAGACAGCCTTGCCACTTTAGAGATATGCTGGTTAGTAATGTTAATGAAATGGGCATCAGGTTTTTTTGAGATACGTGTCTAGGAGAGAGTGGTACCTTCTTACATTGTGTACAGTTAGAGCTGAAACAAAGATGTGTTCTCTCCTCTTCTTTAGTTTTCACCTACTCCTATCTTCTCATTTACAAAGGGATAAACAAGGCTCAGAGACTTGCCCAGGATCACATGACCACGTCGTGTCAGAGCCAGGCCTAGGACCAGATTTTCTGGCTCCCAGTTGAGGGCCATTTCATCAAGAATTCCGAAATAACTGGTTTAATATAGCCCCAGGGTAGATTAAACTGTTTAACACACTTGCTGTAAAATTTAAAAAAGAATGCTTACTAGTAATATGAACTAAGGTAAATAACATAATGGTGTTGAGGAGCCCAATCTTGAGATAGATAAGCTCTTGGAATAAACTAGTATTTCCAATTAAGGGTATTTATACCACTACAGTGTATGTACAAAAGCAGCAGTTCTTGAAAGTATCCATGTGTTGAAAATGGATACTTATGCAAAATATTACTTCTCACCAACTGTGGTGATTTTGATTAATCCAAGTCTAGATTTACATGTCAAGATTCTTACATCTAATGGGCACTGGCATGGCTATGCTCTAATGCTATGACGTGAGAGTTGAAGTCTTTTCTTGAGTTCTCCCAGTGGTATATCACAATCAGTTTGGGGTTATTTTTGGTAATCCTAAAGTCCACCAGTTGACCCAGAGCTCCTTCTTTTGTAGATATTTTGCCTGTTTGGAAAGGTAACATAAGTCCCTTCCATCTATGATCCTGCCAGCCCAGATGGCTTTTGGGGAGTCAACACAAAAGAACAGTTTTAAAAAGGAAGCCTACTACTCCATAGTACTTGGCCCATCACATACTTTATAGACTTCATGACATGACAGATGTAAGGTTTGTCCACCTACTCAACCACCTGTGATCTCCTCCCTCAACACTTTGCAGAAAACAATGAAACAGCCTGAAGGATGGCCACAATTTTGTTTCCCTTGCTGTCTAACCTAGGATGATATGGCCATACTGAAGAGCCAACACATGAAAAAGGTTGGGTTGAAGAGTGGGCTGTAATAGTCAAAACCAAACTATTTCTCAAGTAATGTTCTCAATGTTTATGCCAAATTTTCATTTTCTTTTCATTTATCATATTTGCTTTTTATGTATAGATTTTTTTTTTTTTTTTTTTTTTTTACTGAGGTATAGTTGCTTTACAATGTTGTGTTAATTTCTGCCATACAACAAAGTGATTTGGCTATGGGTATACATATATCCTCTCCCTCTTGGACCTCCCTCCCACTCACCCCGCCCCCCCGCCACGACATCCCACCCATCTAGATCACCACAGAGCACTGAGCTGAGCTCCCTGCGCTATACAGCAGGTTCCCACTAGCTATATGCATAGATTTTTAGATTCAACACTTACGTTTTTAATAGTCAAATAGTTTATTGTCTATATTTTAATTGAGATTGAGGGGGCCAAGTCTGCCTTAGATAGCAGTAGTGATTCAGTCCAGGGCATGCAATTCTTATTCTCCATAAGGCTGTGACTACAATTATTAACGTTTTTTAGGTTTCAGACTCGCTAAGTATGTAACTGATATTATGTCTATAAAATGAGGTAAATAGTATTACCTATTTACACAAATGATGTAAAAATCAAGTGAGATGCTGCGTATCAAAGCCTTATTGCAGTGCCTGGCACATAGTAAGCATTCAATGAATTTAACTATAATAATATTAATAGTAGTAATAATAATGGCAATGTCTTTTGCAGTTAGAAGAGGATTGAGGTAATCTTGTCACTAAGCAAATCTGTGTGTAACTAGGAGGTAAAATTCAGTCTGTAGAGTATTTTTAATACTGCTAAGCTATTTTATTCTTTATCATTTTAAATGCTGTTTCAAACTTACGTGATAAAATCATGCTCTCTTGACAAAGAATTTAAGGAGGATTATAATGAAAACAAGATATCTTGTATACGATAGGAAATCAGGACTAAGAAATAGAAAAATACGATATACCCAGCACAGGGTACTTTGCTGTTGCTCTGGTGAACTTCAGATTGGTTTTGGAACCTGATGCAGCTAGGACAAAAGGGCCATTTAGTTCAGGCCTCATATCCACGAAAGGCCTCAAGTTTAGACTTGTAACATTGTCTACTAACAGGGCACGTATAAAGCGCCATCTCCATTACCGAACTTTAGTTCTGTGTCATTTTGCCGAACCCACCGCCTTAAATGTACTAGTTAATTAATTAAATTTTATAAATCCTGCAATTATCTTGGAATAGCGTAATTGAGTTTTATTGTATCTCTGTGTGTGTGCCCGAGACAAATCATTAATTTTTAAAATACAAGTACTTTAGATATGCTGCCATTTTTGTAAGTCTGCTTTATTGTTTCGTTTTTTATTTTTTGTTTTTTTCTTTAATATAAATGGGGCCTCTGAAAGTGGATATGGGCCAGGCTTCTCCTGACCTTTGGGATTGCTTAGCCAAGAGATCCAAATGGGATTGTACTTAACAGGAGAAGAAGGAGAAAGAAACCAGAGAAATTGTGGGGTAGCCATAAAGGCTCATTAACAATTGCTGTAGAAACGAAGATGGTTAGTTCTACTCTGGATGAAGAAAACAGAGAGGCTTCTACAGAATGTAGCAGTAAATACTGCATCCCTCACCGAAAATTATTGAAGACCCTTTCCCTATAGTTTAAAGTCATTAAACCAAACATTTAACCTTCTGTCTCAATGTGCCTAGTTGAGATACACTGCTAAGAGAAAAAAATACATAAAGAGAAAAGTGTAAAACTATCAAAGTGCTAGATTTGCCATTGAGATGTATAAATAACTTGAGTTATTCCAGTTTGCAACACAGTCAAACAGCCCATTACCTGCCTTGAGTATGACCAGACAGGATGCATAAATAGGAGCAAAATTTATGTTAATTTTAAATATGTAAATTCTCTTTCTGAATACATTGCACTGAATGTGAAATGTGTGCTCCACCACTACAGACCCTTAATAAAAAAAGAGCAACAGAAAACCCATCTTTTGTATGATGGACATAAAAATACAAATTAAAAATCTAACAGTAGGGGAAATGGAAAATTGTTTGATGCTGAAAATGAATATATTTATTCAAATATATTTGTCCTTTAGCACTGATAAATTTTGTATCTGCATCAAAGAACAGAAAATATTGTTATTATTTTGCTTTGGGTTAACATAGTCATATGTAGGGCTTGAACAAATTTATTGCTAGAAATTACATTCAAATTGATTCCAGTATATTGATATGAAGTTACAAAAAAGAGGTATTAGTTAAAACTTGAATTTTTACTGCATTGTTGTCCTAATCTCATGCAAGTTCATTTTAGTAATCTAGAAGTAAAACTCTAATTTATAAAGCTTTAATTTTAATAGGGGCTTATTAAAAGAACTCTTCTAGTTTAGAAGAGTGTGTATGTGTATGCATATGTGTATGTATATATAAATGCTGACTATTAAAATATGGGAAGTTGGTATATTTCTATTTAAACAAAGGTGACATCAAATGTCTTATGATAGGTGGAGACAGAAATGTACTTTGTTATAACAAATACTCAATAATTACTCCTTGAATGCATGCATGCATGAAGGGAAGGATTAGAAAACTGAAGAGGCATGGCAGTACTCAGCATATGTATTGATAAGGTGCTATATGTAAAGGCACTATCATGGGTAAGAAAAAAAGAGAAGTGGTTGCCCAGGTTATAAGGAACCTGTGGATTCTGCTTCACTATTACTATAAAAATAATACAAAGGCAAACAGTATAATAATGCTTAACTTCAGCTTTCCAAATAATTGCTAGAACTTTATTTTTCTAAAATCAACGCACTGGGTAGAGTTATGACTTGTCTCCGGAACAGTTTTATCTCTTAGTAAGTAAAGAAAGCAATGACGTCTTAGAAGGCACATGGACTGTATTTGAATCCTGATTCCATTATTACAACTGTGAACTCTAATCCTAGATCCCCCATCTTTAAAAGGAACCATAGTGGTGTACAGTCTAGATGAATTTTATGTCAATTAAACAACAATGCTTTCTTCCAGCCAGCTCATAACATGACATATAAAATTAAAGTAAATGTCAACTATTTTTCTTCCTAAATCAGAAAAAGAAAACCAGTGTGTGCTATGGATAACAGAAACCTTAGGAAAAGTGAAAATGTGACAGTATCATTTGAGATTCTGTTATGGATATATTTATACATGTACCATAGATTTTAGGACAGTCAATAAAAATGTGCAAATGTCAGTATAACTTCATGGCAAGTGTCACTAAAATAATTGATTCTTTTGTTCTTCATCTTTGCTCTCTTTTATCTTGACAGATGGACCCAGTCAGTGCACACCTGTTGGTTTAGCTTAGAGCCAGTTCTATCTCTGTGTGTCTGAATCATTGGACTCCTTTGTTGCATTGCAGTTTTATGTTTTTTTCTCCAGTGGCTTCCACTTTGACTTTTATGAATCCTGGTAACTGCGTTTTCCATAATCTATTTTAAGTCTTCAAGTTACTGAACATTAGTTCACTTGGTCTCTACCCATTTTTAGATGTTGAGACAGTCATGTTTCTTTTCCTCACCCGACATAGATTTCTGGTATTTGTCCAACTAACTTGATTTCCTCATTGCAGATCGGCTTTCTTTACTCTTGTCCCCAGAGTAATGGTGCCTTGAGCCCTTTGCCAAACATTCTTGGCATGATTTGAGTTTGCATGGACTTGACATCTCATGTGTTGTAATCTGGAATTAACATCGTTGCCTGAATCCAATTATGACAGGAAGCTGAGACACCTAAGGCCTCAGATTTAGAACCAATAGCCTGAATGTGGCAGGAAGTCAGTATACCAGATTTGTAGAGAGAGATCTGTAGTCAGTTTTAGATGGTGGGCATCTTTACCTTCTTTGGCTCCTTTGCCTGAGATAGGATTTTCTCTGGTGACTTCCCCATATTATTATAGGAAATGGTACTTCCTTCCTATTCCTTCCAGTACTTTGTTTACTACCAAGAAATTGCTTCCTTTCCACCCTCCTTTAACCCAAGAATTTGGAAATAAAGAATAATTTTCTTTTAGAATTAAACTGAAATATTAATATAGTAATATGTCATGGGTCACAGTAGAAATATATAATATTACCTTGTAGCATTCAGGACTCATTAGTTAATAATGAAAAAAATGTAAGCCCCAATTCTAAGTAATAACATAAAGAGGGAATTATTCACTCTTTAGGCATTCCAGGGGTTGGATTGTATATTCTACTTCTAATGGTGTTTAACAAATTAGGCCAAAATTTAGCAGATTAAAACAATCATTTTTTTCCACAGTTTCTGTGGGTCACGGATTAGGGAATAATTTTTCTGGGTGGTTCTAGATCAGTTTCTCATGTGGTGCCAGTAAAGATGTTGGGTAAGGATGCTGTTATCTCAGTGCCTGCCTGGGCTTGGAAATTCTCCTTCTAAGGTAGCTCACTCATGTCATGGTTGGTAGAAGGCATCAGCTCCTTCCTCATTCTTAGCAGGAGGCCTCAGTTCCATGCCATGTGGGCCATTCTATAGGCAACTTTGAGTGTCCAGTAGGCATGGCAGCTGCCTTCCCCAAGAACCAGGAGAGAGAGGGAGGGAGAGAGAGAAGGAATGAGAGAGAGAACAAGGAAGATGCTGCCGTGCTGTCTATGGCCTAGTCTTGGAAGTCACTGTTACTTTTGCCACACTGATTGTTAGAGGTGAGTCACTAAGTTCAGTCAAGGTGAAAGGAGTTAACTCTAGCTATTAAAGGAAGATGTGTCAGATATTTTAATGGACATATTTTAAATCTTCCACAGTTTGATATGCTTAATCAAATCAACCCTGAAGACAGTGATGTTACCTTAGACCAATTTCTACCTTTGGGTTCTGCCTTTTGCAGGATAACTCTCATCCATGGATGGTTCCCTCTGTGGTATTAAAATGACCCTAGCCTTAGTATTTGCACATTACACTTTCCAGAAAGAAAATGTTCTCGTAGTTTTCTGAAAGGAACAAGGCACCATCTTTTGCAAACGATACCAGCACACCACACTTCACTTTTCATTTGCTTAAACTTGTTCATATGCTCTTTTATAAATTAGCTCTATGGGAATGAGGCAATTTTTTTTTAACATCTTTATTGGAGTATAATTGCTTTACAATGCTGTGCTCGTTTCTGCTGTATAACAAAGTGAATCAGCTATACATATATCTATATCCCCATATCTCTTCCCTCTTGCATCTCCCTCCCTCCCTCCCTCCCTATCCCACCCCTCTAGGAGGACACAAAGCACCGAGTTGATCTCCCTGTGCTATGTGGCTGCTTCCCACTAGCTATCTGTTTTACATTTGGTAGTGTATATATGTTCATGCCACTCTCTCACTTTGTCCCATTTGTCCCAGCTTACCCTTCCCCCTCCCCATGTCCTCAAGTCCATTCTCTATGCCTGTGTCTTTATTCCTGTCCTGCCCCTAGGTTCTTCAGAAGCTTTTTTTTTTAGATTCCATATATATGTGTTAGCATACAGTTTTTGTTTTTCTCTTTCTGACTTACTTCACTCTGTATGACAGACTCTATGTCCATCCACCTCACTACAAATAACTCAATTTTGTTTCTTTTTATGGCTGAGTAATATTCCATTGTATATATGTACCACATCTTCTTTATCCATTCATCTGTCGATGGACACTTAGGTTGCTTCCATATCCTGATTATTGTAAATAGAGCTGCAATGAACATTGTGGTACATGACTCTTTTTGAATTATGGTTTTCTCAGGGTATACGCCCAGTAGTGGGATTGCTGGGTCATATGGTAATTCTATTTGTACTTTTTTAAGGAACCTCCATACTGTTCTTCATAGTGGCTGTGTCAATTTACATTCCCACCAGCAGTGCAAGAGGGTTCCCTTTTCTCCACACGCTCTCCAGCATTTATTGTTTCTAGATTTTTTGATGATGGCTGTTCTGACTGGTGTGAGATGATATCTCATTGTAGTTTTGATTTGCATTTCTCTAATGATTAGTGATGTTGAGCATCCTTTCATGTGTTTGTTGGCAATCCGTATATCTTCTTTAGAGAAATGTCTATTTAGATCTTCTGCCTATTTTTGGATTGGGTTGTTTGTTTTTTTGATATTGAGCTGCATGAGCTGCTTGTATAGTTTGGAGATTAATCCTTTGTCAGTTGCTTCATTTGCAAATATTTTCTCCCATTCTGAGGGTTGTCTTTTGGTCTTGTTTATGGTTTCCTTTGCTGTGCAAAAGCTTTGAAGTTTCATTAGGTCCCATTTGTTTATTTGTGTTTTTATTTCCATTTCTGTAGGAGGTGGGTTAAAAAGGATTTTGCTGTGATTTATTTCATGGAGTTTTCTGCCTATGTTGAGAATAAGGCATTTTGATCACTGCCTTTGGGATGGGTCATCCGCACCAATCAGTATGGCAGAGGAGATGAGAGTATCCTGATTGTTTTAGACATACTGGGATCCAACCCAGAACTGGAGTGGGGTAATCTCTGTCTCCTCCTGCCATATTGCTACCCAAACTACATGGCTGCTCTACTGGGGTGGAAAGAATTGAACAGATACTAATTGAGCTGAAAATTAAAAATCTCTGTGTAATGTTATAAAAAGGTCAGATTCTGGGCTGGTGAGAATAGATTGAATAAAAGAAATAGAACACTAAAAAAGAAAATAAGATAGGAGATATACTGAGGGTAGGCATGAGCATGTAAGTTAAGAGATCTAGCCAATGGCAATTAATCTATTATCAAGACCAAATTAGCAATACCATCCCTACTGGGGAGATAGACATAGAAAGCCCTATCCAAAAGGTTTTTAATATTCCAATGGGAGAGACTTATTCTATGAGGGAATAGCCTGAGGACAATAAAATTCAATTAATTTAAATCCTGTTCTGAGTCCATGCTTACCAAACACCTATCAGATGATTACTTGGCTCCGAGAATAGAGGTTAAGAATCTACTAGCCTGTATTACCTTTATATTTTTCATCAAATTCTGGTTTACAGTGTCAGATTTATGAACTAAACTAGTTAACATAAGTCTATAGGATTTTACATTCTCTTGGTCTACTGTCAAAACCTGAGCCTAAAAGACAAATTGGCTTGAGATAAATTTGGCTATAGAACATCATGCTTATTGATAATATTTCTGTGGTGGTTAAATATTAACCTTTAAAAAAATCTTAATATCTGCATTGACCATACAACTTTACTCATACTAATAAGGATCTAGAACCTCTAGCTAATACTTATTGCCCAAACGCTATATCTATCTGTTAGTAAAGAAAAATAACTGTAAGCACTTCTCATGGTTTCTTTGACATACAATGTCAAGAAATCATTTTTTTCTCTCTTTCACAGTAACTTTATCCATGATTTCTCATGACTTGTGGGGATTATATTTTTCTTCTTTTCCACTGGCTCCTTCACGTTCAATAATGGAAGCAAGCAGGTTGACACTATGCAAAAAAAATAAAATGACCATCACATGTCAGAGCTGAAATATTAAATGATTTTTACTTTCTAATGAACAGTGCATAATATCATACTGAGTAATGTTAGATGTCAAATCCTGTCCTGTTCAGATTAATGAATAATGCTAGAGAATAAATAAGTTAATATCTTGATGAAATAAATGGAATCCATTTTTGGTTGTTATTTGACCAATGCCATATGATTTTGAGAAGAGGACCTGGATTTTGTTACATGAATGACTGATTTGTTGCTAATGTGAGCTACTTTTCATGTTCAGATCTAACAGAAGGCTCTTTATGTTACTAAGGAAGTAGTATTTTAGCTACTATTATTGCTACATTTCCCTTACAAAACTATAGTGTCTACAGTTCTGCCTGAATGAAGTCCTAATATGTTTTAAGAGACATCTGATACCTGTACATAGTACCAGGAATATCAAATATGATAAATTTATATATTTTTGTATGTGTGTATGTATGTTTTGATTTTACCTATTTATAGTTAGTTTTCTATACTTAAATACCCCTAAATCCTGGATATCTCCAACCAGTTAACATAGATTTCAAGATTTCTGGTTTACTGTAAGTACTTTAATTAAAATTTTTTCTTGTCTATAAGTCCATGCCTATGGAGGCAACATACAGTTGTACTGATATATTGATAATATTCACTGAATCAAGTAAAGAGAAAATAATTTTAATCAGTATTGTTCTTAGCTAAATATTCTGCATAAACTCACCTTTTACCCACTTCACCCTTGATCTGTGTAGACAGAGAATAAAACAGTCAATGGCAAAGGTCATGTGTGCAAAAAAAGTGGATTAATCCTCTTCCCTCCACACAATATAGTTAAATGGACTAGATGAAAGATTAAACTCTGTTCTCAACAATAGAGGAGGAGAAAAATTGAAACTAATTTAGAAAAGTAAAAATTAATCAAAATATCCAGAATATTGAAGAACGAGTACAAAAGAATTGAAAATATAGCTCTACATATGAATGGAAATACTCAAAGAGGGAAAGAATCAAAATTCAAAAACTACTTGCCTTATTTTTGAACATACATATTGGGATTTATCTTTTATGCCCCTCCCCATACACATAAATAGTATCGGAAAGAAAGAACTAAATTTAAATTGAACAGCTATTACTTATTGGGCACATACTCTTCGCTAGACACTGGAGTAAGTGCTATTATATGCATTATACTATTACATTCTTATCTACATAAGAATGTATCATTGAAATGCATACTGTTTTGACACCACTTTCCTAAATAGCAAACTCATGTTTACAGAGGGTAGTAAATTGGTATAAGGTTGAAAGCTAGTAATTGTTGGATCTGAGGTCTGGACTCAAGCTTAATGAGGTTTTAGTGCCAGAGCTCTTTACTCTGACCCTGTATCCATTGCATTTGGGTTGAATATTTTAAAATTCTTTTAAATTAAGACTTTATTTTTTAAGAGCAGTTTTAGGGTTACAGCAAAATTGAAGGGAAGGTACAGAGATTTCTTTTTTTTTCTGTACGCGGGCCTCTCACTGTTGCTCCCGTTGCAGATCACAGGCTCCGGATGCGCAGGCTCAGTGGCCATGGCTCACGGGCCCAGCCGGTCCGCGGCATGTGGGATCTGCCCGGATCGGGGCACGAACCCGTGTCCCCTGCGTTGGCAGGTGGACTCTCAACCACTGCGCCACCAGGGAAGCCCCAGAGATTTCTTTTATACCTCCTGTCCTTACCCATGCATAGCTTCCCCTGTTATGAACATCCCCCACCAGAGTTGAACACTTGCTACAACTGATAAACCTACTTTGACACACCATAATCACCCGAAGTCCAGAGGTTATATTATTAGTTCACTCTTGGTGTTGTATATTCTATGGATTTGGACAAATGTATAATGGTGATGTGTCCATCACTATAGTATCATACAGAGGATATTCACTGCACTGAAAAGCCTCTGTGCTCCACCTATTCATCCCTCTCCCCACCCTTAACCTCTGGCAACCACTGACCTTTTTGTTGTCCTCACAGTTTAGCCTTCTCCAGAATGTCATTTAGGTGGCATCATATAGTATGTAGTCTTTTCAGACTGACTTCTTATACTTTTTAAAAAGCAGTAAAATTTTTAATAGTTTCGAACATTTTTAAAAAAGCATTAAACTTGATTCTAGATTTCAAATACTACAAAAGAAGACACGTTATAGGTGATTACCTGCATCTGGCAGACCTGCTGAGCATGGGCTGTATGCACCAAAGCAGCTGGTCAATAAAAACATGTCTGCTTCCTCTTATTTCTGTACATCAGATAAATTTCTTTAACCAGTGCAATGAAGTCTTGTATTAGAAATGCCTTTGAACCTGTATGGCTGGCTGCAAAGGAGGAGAAGCAGTTGTTTGGTTCTTAACACTGTTACTGGGTTGGAATTCAGATGTCTTTCTTCTGCTTTTTTCCCCTTTATTTTTATTTATTCCTCATTTTTTTACCCCTTTTTACAAACAGATATTTATTACTATAGGCCCGGAGATTCTGGTTAAAGAGCTGGCTAGCCTAGGTGGGGGGCAGAGGCTGGGCTTTCTTGTGGCACAGCTCAGGTCAGTGTCCAAGCTGCAGCAGAGCTGGGATGAGGTCCTGCTCAAAGCTGGCCCCGATTCCTCTGCAGGCGCCCTCACGTGATGGTGCTTCTCGGCGCCTCTTATTCCTCGGGGGTGGCACAGATGTCATAGGCGTCCAGGAGGCTGGAGGGCGTGCCGGACCCATCTGCCTGGGCTGCTGCCTTTTCCCCACCCCCCTTGGCACTTTAGCTTCTGGGCAACACCTCCTGCACAGACCAGGCCTTATTTTTTAATTTATTTTTTGCGGTACGCGGGCCTCTCACTGTTGTGGCCTCTCCCGTTGCGGAGCACAGGCTCCGGACGCGCAGGCTCAGCGGCCATGGCTCACGAACCTAGCCGCTCCGCGGCATGTGGGATCCTCTCGGACCGGGGCAGGAACCCTTGTCCTCTGCATCGGCAGGCGGACTCTCAACCACTGCGCCACCAGGGAAGCCCTGGGCCTTGTTTTTGATATAGCTCCCGCACTGAGGGTGAAGAGTGAGCAGAGAGGGCCCGGTGGTCCCTGATTCAGGGTCCCCTGGGATTCTCCGGGGGCGACTGCATAGGGCGTGGCCCTGGTAGAGTCCCTGCAGGCCTTGCATCAAGAGGGCCAGGTGGGCAGCCGACTCCTTAATATCCTGTGTCCTTCACAGCAAGGAAGCCGTGGACGACCTGCGTGTTGGTGGCAGCCGAGGCGGTGCTCCGAGCCGGGCTCTGCCACCGGTGCACTCAGTGGCCAGGCTGCGGCGCTGCAGCTGGAATCATGCTCCCGGAAGTGGCCATCGGTGCCGCCGCTGCGCCGGTCACCCCGTCGCCTGCGCTCCGCCGTGTGGGCCTGGACCAGCTCCCTAGGCCTCCCTGCTGGGTCTCTGGGCCCGGTCTCCTGCGGCACCCACATGAAGTACCCACGTGATGCTTGCGCAGCCTGTGGGTCCCGCGCAGCCGATACGGCTCCTGGAGCAGCCAGGGCCTCTGCCTAGCGGCCTTGGTCTCGCTGAGGTCCAGTCCGCACACGACAGCACCTGTGCTTCAGGCCCGGCCCCGTGGTGAGCTTTTTGTCCTAAATACAGGATGGCTTTGCTTATGCATTATTTCATAACCTAGTTATATCACATAGAGACGAATGATCTTTGAAAGGTTTTTCACAAATGAGGACTTTAAATATATATATAGTCATACATTGTGAACAAAATAACTAAAATAGCATATTATTTAAGGGTCAGTGTCATTGGTTGTTTTGTAATTTATCCTGTAGAAGGAGGGCAGAGAACCTAGGAATTAATTAGTGTTTCTCACCAGAGCATATGATTACTGCACCCAGTTAACACTGAGGTAAACTTGACTTTCTTTTCTAGATAACATTAAGTAGAAGGTGTATTTTCCCCCCTTCAAGCATGACTTTTCATTGAAAGTTTATCATCAATTTTGGACTCTATAGCCAATATCGAATACATCTGGTTGTCTAATAGATGACTCATAATTGTTGGCTCAGGATAATCTATATATTTACTTCTACTTAGTCTGAATAACTGTTTTTTTGTAATGAGTGTCCATAGTCAGATATGGATTAACTGAACTCTGGGAAGATTACCTATGCATCTTTTGTGCTTTTTGCGTCATTTAGATGTCACTGATATACTCTCTATAGAGGAAAAAAAATGATAGCATTTTGAGATGATTTCTTGTGATTTAGGACTTATGATATTTTAGTGTAACTTGAATTTATTTCACTAATGAGGTATAGAGAATATGATTAGCCAGGAGAAATTTGAGACCAAAATGTTCTTTCCTTTTTGGACCTGATGATCAAAAATCTGAGCAAGAAGGTTACAGAAGTCCTAGGAATTATTTCTGATAAAAGTATTCCTGTTCATTCCAGTAGAATTACAAGTAAGGGCATCTCTCACTAGGCACACGTGCTCCCAATGATTATTACAATACGAGGAAATCTCTGTAGCACGCAAAAAGCTTACTTCCTAGGTTTTGGTGACTTTCTAAAACAATATGAACCAAAAAGTAGCTCCAAAAACTACTTCAGATATTCCCTAGGTGTTTTCTTTATTGAAGTACAATCTGTATGTCCTTAACATATATTTTATTCTACAAAAGAAAGATGTCTATATACATGTATGTATATATCCTCCCTTAAACTAAACTAGATGGCAAGAATCCAGAATACCGTGAAAAACATTATAAATTTGCAATAGGAAGTCAAGATTTCTTCTTTTAAATTTGGAATGGAATATATGAAGCAAGTGTACAGTTTATTCATACTAGAACTCAAACATTAGGAGTTTTTGTTCTGATTTATAGACTCTGTGGTTATTGTTACTTTTTTTGCACATTTCTGTAATTACCTTAGCAAAATCCCAAGAAACTTTAGCTTGGAAGTTGGTGTGATACAGCGGAATTAACTTTAGTGTTACATGGATTTAGCTTCAGAGTTTAACTTGGACTGTGCTACTCAGTAGCTGAGGGTTTTCTGGCTACACTTAACTTCTGAATATCAGATTTCCAATTGTAAAATGGGAATTGTAAATTCTACCTTGTTGAGTTGGAGGATCAAATGAAATCTTGTAGGTGAAACGCTTCCCAAACACTTGGCCATATATAAATGTTAGTTGTCCTCCTTGCTCCCCCTAATCCTATAAAGTCGTTAAAATCAATGTGGACTATTTCTGATACTAGCATATAATGAACATGTTCATGCAGAGCTAAGGAAAAACCAGAAACCATACACATCTTAATATATGTTTTAAATGGAAGCATTTTTACTCTAAGAAGTTGAGGAATCTTGGTATTATTAACAGCAAATGCCTTTTCTCAAAATGGCCTTTCTAGCGCATAGGATAAGCACCAGATTTTTGCAAATAATCTCCCAAGCCTCTGTCAGATAAATTTTATTCGTTGTCCTTTTGGAAAACGCCAAAGGGCTACAACTTGTTCATAAATATGTTCAAAGAAAGTGCTCTTTGTTGCTTTCAAAACTTCTACATTTTTTGCCCTTAGATATATCTCACAGGTATTTCATTTCTATTTTTTATTTCCTTTTATTGTGATTTAGTTCTTATCTGGCAAAAGTCTAGTTTACATTTTCTTTTTGGTAAGTTTTTATTTAAATGAAGCTAGTGTTAGCTCATTATATCTGAATCAGATGATTTTTTAAACTTACTGATTGTCCTTAAGGATATATTTGAAAGTTTTGCCTTGTAAAGGAAAATGAGCAATACGTCTACAGATTGTACTAAAATGAGTTGACTTCTGATGAAAAAAAAAATAAGGTGGTAGTTTTGAACTTTCAGAGTTCAAAGTACAGCATTTCCCTCAATAATTAACTAGAATTTAAGAAAAATTTTTAAAGGAATCAACTTGCTCAAAGTATATTTTAAGGATTTTTCCCCCCACTGGTATTTTTTTTCCTTTATGTAACAGAAGCTTGAAAATCTTTGAGACAGTCTACCTCAATCATCAAATTGGTGAGAGTTCTTATCTCCAAGGCATACCGACATTGGATAAATGCTTTTTGATGAAGTTGGTATCTTAAATTTTAGGAGCAAGACACTTCTAGAATTTTCTGTCATTCCTCTGCTGGGCTTTTTACATGGTAGATGATGAAGAAACTGAAAGTGAGAGAGGGAAATGCAAGTATGATGGCTACCAGGTCTAATGAATACCCCAAAGCCCAACAAAAGGAAGACAGAGCTGTAGTTCTAATATAATTTAACTGAACAATATGTCTCCAAGGTGAAGGTAGATTTTAATCTGAATAAACAGTGTCAGATATATATATACACACACACACACGTGTGTGTGTGTGTGTATATATATATATATGTAAGTATATGTACACTATTTTTGGTTCAAAAGAACTCTAGGGATGGAGAGACTTTATATCTTTTACTCAAGGACAGAAAAAAGAGGACTTAACATTTAATATAAAAATGGTTTATCTTAAATCTTTCTGGATTTAATATTACTCCATATGTTTTCTCCAGAAATGGAAAGAGATGGCTTAGCTCTCTTTGTAAAATCTCATATGCCTCAGTTATGAGGCCCATGGAATTCCTGCACGTCCATACAGTAGATGTCAAAGGTATCTTTTACTTAGCTGAAGTCTCCATATTAGCAAAGAGAGAGGAGCTTGAGTCATACTCTGCATTTGAAAAGTTCTGATAGAAATTTTACTGTTCCTTGTGATGAGTTAGCCCTGGCTAAAGAAAATGTCAAGTTACTTTCCTTTTAGCTAGAAGGATATGAACTCAGTGTTGAAATGGTGCATATTATTAATCATAATGATTAGAGGGCCCAATTGGCAGAACCCTATTAAAAAAGAGGTGGACTATCTTTAATAAATGTGAAAGTGAATTTATTTAATACATAAAATTACTGAATGAAATTCAGGCAGGATGGACCTGTACCTGGGGCCTGATGAAGGTGGGTCTTAAAAGAATTTTGTGGGGAATAATCTGGGCTACTGACGTAGAGAAGATCCCGGAGTCATGGAATTTTTTGGAGGAAGTGAAGTATTTTATGAGTTAGTCTTCAGCTTCATGAAAGTGAAACCCCCAGTGATGTGTGGATTCAAAACTCAATTGAGGAAGAGTTTAAAGAAGGGATGGAGTCTAGAAGGAGCTATGGGAAGATGGAGCATTTGATGGGGAGGGAGTAGTGGTAGGGTGTGAGGTCTATTATGATACACACTGGAGGAATGAACAGGAGAAATTCAGGAAGTCCTCCTGCATCATAACATTGCTCATCATTTATTCATATTGTATCTGAAGGTGGCAAAACCATTAGGTGCTTTGGGAGCCTAGGGAGAATCGACGCCAAGAAGAGTTGCCATTAAGAGAAATCAGTTTCTGTGATCAAGTCAGTAAGAACACAATTGGCACTAGTGGTTAAGGACTTACATGGAGTCTAGGAGAGTCAGATCAGGGACCCTAGTTGCAAGTAAGGACTTGGAGTTTTATGGAAGCATTGGTGAGGGTGGGAAAGTAGAGTGTACAAGTTTTTGGTAAACATAACCCCAGTGGGATCTCTCAGTAAATACACATATTGATAACGGATAGTGGGTATTTTATACTTGTTAATAGGAACGAATATTTTCTTTTAAGAAACAGGATTGGCAGGACAGCCTCATTTCTCACAATTGTTCACTGTCTTCTCTCACACCCTATATTCTGGCCATGTTGATCTATTTAACTTGCCTCGTTCTCTCACCACACTTGGTAATGTGAAATTGCCATACCTCTTGCCAAAAACTCTTTCCTTCTCTTCTTTGCTTCTTTCTCTTAGATCACGACGAAGACTCCTCTGATGCAGGCCTTCCTTGAATCACCCTGGCCAAGCCCCTTCATACTCTCTTGATTCTCTGTGCTTCCATTCATCATAACATTGAACACATTGTCTTGTTTTAATGAACTGTGAGTGCTTTCAGATCAGAGGCTGTTTCAGTTCTGTTATTCACATTATGGTGCTTGGTCCTGAGTAGGTGTCCTCAGTAAGTATTTGTTAAGTAAATGAATGAGTGAATGAATGAATGAAAATAAGCAAAACCAAGTACTTTCTGGCACTATATGTACTCGTAATAGAATTCCATAGCCTTTGAACCATGAAACTAAAATTGTCGCAGATAGAATTTTTTCTGAATTCCATTGTGCAAGGGCTTTTATTCTGACTGAGCATGGGAAAGGCTCCTCTTGACTTCATGCAAATTACACAGAGATAGAACTGGTTATCTGACAGATGAATCAGTGTATCCCATGTCCCAAATTGCTGCATTTGCTTTGCTTTTCTCCCAAGTTAAACAACTTTAAGTCTCTAACCTAATTAGAGTCTAAGGATTTGTGGGTTTTAATAAACTGAGAGTGAATTTAGACACATTATTTTAGTGTTCTATAGCCATGCCCACATTAAGATAATCATATTTCTCTCTTTGTACGCTGCCTCAGTCTTTTTAGAAAGAAGGATATAAATAAATTCAGTACAACTACAACATGAACGTTATTCTCTAGGGATAGTTTGGGGGAATTGTATTTCAGTCTAACCATCTGAGGAATAAAATCCTGCCTTTGGAGTCTTCTGAAGGGGAAAAAAAAAAACCTGATAGATGCATGAATTATCCAGGTTTCACTGGCGAATATTGACCCATCTAGAGTGAGCCCTAGTTGAGTTGTGTCTCCAGCTGTCAGTGTCTTCGTCTTCTCCAGGACTCCTCCTCCTGTCTGTCATTCGCTTGATTATAAGAATAGCACTTTGCCTCCTCAATATGATCTTGACCCAAGAGGGGCTAATGATATGGAATTGAGTCTAAGAGATTCTGTTGTCTCTAAATACATTCTAGTGACTCTGGTATGGAGGAGTTGTATGTACACTAAAGTACTGTTGACAGTAGTGGTTTTCCCTATATAAACCAGAAAACAATAGAATACAGTCTTACCTGAGGGAGAAGAATGAAACAGAAATGAATGAACATAGCAAAGAGGCATACAGAGGACTTCCTGGGTTATCTATAGCCATAAGGTGTTGGTTCCTTTTTTCCTGAGAATTTCCCCAGACATTCTGTATTCCTATAATAATTAAACCCCGATTTTGAGTTCCAGCTCAAGGACATTTCTGTTACTTGCAGCCTAAATAATCAATTCTCAGACCATTCTTGACTCACTGATCACAGAGACACAAAACTCTGCTTCCTGTCACTGCTGTAGACACAGTCCAGAGTGGTAATGAACGTTGAGACTTGAGCCCTACAATCAGGGCACTGTGGATAATGTGTCATCCTTTTCAAAATTTGCTCTTAGGAAAGAGTTGGAAACTAATTCACTATAAGTGAACATGACTGATAGTATTGTCGAGCCCAGTCTGCCCCAACTGAACATTTAAAGTTTTTAAGGAATTCAAAATTTGATCTAAAGAAATGGCACTTGGTGAGAAGATGTAGGAATCATGTGTTGTTCCTTTCCTCCCTTCTTCCCTCTCTTCTAACCTTCCTCCTTTTTTCATTGAAAGAATTGGTGGAGAGAGAATATTGGACCTCTGAACTCATGGCAATATGTAGCTTTCTATCTTGTCTGAGGGTAGAACACACTTGCGAATTCTGAGTCCCTAACTGGCAAAGCAGCTTCAATCCCTGTTTCTCCGCATCTGTGAGTTAGGGTACAGCGTGGTATAGTGGTTAAGACAGAAACTCAGGGGTCAAGCCAGTGATCCATTGTATGACATTTTGCAAGTTACACTTCTGATTCTCAGAATCTTCCTCAGCAAAACACACAATTTTACCTATATTTAGGACTACTGTGAAATTAAATGTGATAAAGCATGTAATACGGGAGATAATTGCTCTCATGAACAGCATTGCTTCATCCAGCATTCCTTCATCCTAGTATTACTTGCTCACAGTGCCTCTCCATTCACCTTCCACTTCCAGTTTGAGACCAAATGTCTTCATTTTTGCCTCAAGCAGGATAAAAGAGGTACCTCTTCCAGAAGCTCTGCATTCCCTACTGCTGCCCATACAGAACATAGATTGGAGTTGAACCTTAGAAGTCTAGCCTGATCACCCTGTTTCTCTGCCGAGGAATATGAGTGTCAGGGTGAAAACCTGGCCTAACAGCTACTAGTGCAAGGTGTCTTATAAGTAATACTTTCCTGTTGGTGTACCTGGGGAACAGAAAGTGCCAAGATAAAAACTGCCTGTCTTCTGGGGTTTCTCAAGAACCCTTTAGGCCAGTGCTTCCCCATCGTTTGCCCTGGGACACTTCTGAAGGCGATGAGAGAGAAATCATCCTTAGGGGCCCGGCAGAAGAAATATCCCAACCCCTTTTCAAAAAAAAATTTTTATTTTATATTGGAGTATAGTTGATTAACAGTGTTATGTTAGTTTCAGGTGCACAGCAAAGTGATTTGGTTATAGGTATACGTGTATATTCTTTTTCAGATTCTTTTCCCATTTAGGTTGTTACAGAATATTGAGCAGAGTTCCCTGTGCTATATAGTAGGTCCTTGTTTGTTATCCATTTTCAATATTTTTTGAAGTCATGTTTTATCTTTAAGGTTCATATACATTTTGCATTTTTCTGCAGAACATAGCCATGTCTGTTTCAATATAAAAGAGAAGCTTTAAGTGTCATACTATTGAATTGCATTGTTCCATGTAGTGCTAAAATTATCCTGTGGCTTCTATGCTCCCAGGACACTACTGCTGCTTACATTTCTGCAACTTGAAAAATAAGGCATTTAGATGTCATGTTTTAATAAGATGGTTATTTTCTCCACTTCCCTCCATGTATTCAGAAGACTAGAAAGGCTGACTCTAATAGTAGCTTACCTTACAGGAGTAACAGCAGTAAAACAGCTATAAATAGATTGCTGTTTCTGTGGTATTTATATTTTGCAATGCTAGTGCTATAATCTCTCATTTCTTGACTCTGGTGCTTTAGAAATATCATTGCACTAAATGACTTACTTCCTGGCTCTAATTTATTCCTATTTTAATACCTTTAATATTTATCTATATTATAAACATAATACAGCAGAGGTTTAAAAGTGGAAACTAAATTCATAGTTATTGAACCATGGAGTTAATATGTTGGGTATTGAAAAAATTGGGGGATATTGGTTCCATAACCAGACAGAAAAGGAATAAATTTATTTATAAACTCAGTGAATTGCAAAGGGAACTTTCAGGTAGTCGTTACGGGCTTCTATGCATGGATTCTTCGTTACACAGAGAGTGAATGTAATTAGCAGAATATTTTTTTAAAGTGCACATCAACCCCAAGGATGAAATGCAGCCATGAAATAGGCTTCTCAAGTTCTGGAAGCCATAAATTACCAATGCTTTAACATAATCTTCTGGATATCCTCCAAATAGCAACCCCGAGTTCCCCGGAGTGATATGCTCTTATTTTCTCCCCATGTGCACTTAACTCTACTCTTTATTGAATTAAAAAAAAAAAAGGATTTAAAAAAACAGGCTTGGTTTATTGCCCCGATAAAATAAATGTAATCTGAATAGTCAGGGATATAATCAGATCATAGCACTTCAACTGTATTACTAACAAGGCCGTAAAATAAGTTGTACACTGAAAAAAGCCCACCACGCAAGCTCGTCTTGTCACGGTGCCCCATCCATACTTTCTTGCCATTTTCAGTCTGTCAGCACTTTTTCCCTACTCTTTGGGTTGCACCTAGTGATTTTTCACTTACGTCTTGTTACCTTCTAGTTTAATATACGGAGACAGGAAGAACTGTTATACCCCATTTATGCATCCTTAGGCTTTGGACTCTAAATCCGTCACCTGACTACTCTTGACTGTTCATTTCTGTCTGTGCTCATTAAATCAGATGCTAATGCAGGAAAATGGGTATTTTTCATGTTGATGTTCCTCAACAATTAATCTTTAAACTCTTTGAACCTTGCAAAGTGAAGTTTGTTCCTGATGATGATCTCTAATAGAAAGATGAAGCAATAGCAAATGTTTTTTAACTCCCTAAGTAAAGTGTGAAATCATAGACAAAAGGTAAGAATTTCCTTACAAAGATTTTAACTAAGTCTTTATAAGAACTAACTTAACTGGTACTTTAATTTTTAGAGGAGACAGGCTAAGTAATATTTTTCTCTGAGCTTTGGAAGGTTTTTATTTATCTGGAGCAGTT
Organism: Delphinapterus leucas; assembly: GCF_059928025.1. Taxonomy (NCBI): domain Eukaryota; kingdom Metazoa; phylum Chordata; class Mammalia; order Artiodactyla; family Monodontidae; genus Delphinapterus; species Delphinapterus leucas. The sequence continues at coordinate 50,913,681 of NC_143134.1, forward strand.
TATTTAAAAATATTACAATCTTATTAGAGCATCAAAATTTTGACCATTATTAAACTCAATTCTCAGATTTAGTGCAGCACAATTAATTTGAATCTATAGATCTTTACTAAGTAAAAATGTGAGGATTGTTATATAAATTCTATTAAAAGAAAGATTAAGTTCAAAAGTGATCACAGCATTCACTGATGGTCATTCCTATTGCTCAAGTGAGAAATCTTATTTAATATTATTCAATAAAGAAATCAATATTTTAGAAAAATACATACTTAATTTTTATACTCAATTCTGGAATGATTTTTCTCTTCTCCTTCTTCCTGCCTTGTGGGCACTAGAAGGGAGCCATTTGACAACATAGTTGAGTTATTGACCCCTGGGAGCAAATGAGATGCACCTGGAGTTGACTGAATCATATGAAAGTCTTCCCAGCCAGAAAGATTGAGGACAAATCTTTCTTTCCTCTGTTTTAGTTGAAAAACCACCAAGTTACAATAATGTCTCTAATATACCACATCATTGAGATCTTATTCTTTGAAGCAGCCTCTTTGTAATGTTCTTTTGTTCAAAAAGCTTTGTGTTTCCCCTGGAATTGAGGGTGTTCTTTAGTTAAAAAACAAAAAAAAACCAAAAAACAACCCATGTCTGCTAAGGGCCATGGATAGAACTCTTGTTACTAAAGTATTCAATTCAGTCCAATAAATCATTGAACTGATCCCTCCTCCCCACATTAGGATTGATTTGTAGTTTGCCTGATTTCATGAAAAGATAGTTGTTATGGCATTATGTGGGCAAAGCCATTGCCACCATAGTGAGTACCCTTAGGAGATATGGCTGTGGTAGTCAAAAGACAAATGAGCATCTCTTATGCACAGGCCTGCTTTAAATCTCACAGTGTTAACTATTCACAAATAGCTCAAATGAGCTTAAAGTGGTCGAAGGTCTGAAATGGCTCACCAAAGCCGTCTTTTCAGTGTTCTGAATAGCATGTACATGGTAGATGCTTAGTTGGAGAGAGGAATGTTAACTGTCCCACAGATACTTACTCTTGTGGATTCCCTGACTCTTCAGGTTTCCAGACTTCTCACTCTTGGCGCAGCTCCTCTCCTGAACAGCCATAATTCTCTTTGCTCAGGATTACGTGGTCCTTTAGTGATTATATTATTATGATGATTATATTGTTTAGACCAGAGAATCTCTACAAAAGATAGGTGCTTTGAATGTGGGTATAACTGACCTTTGAGAAAGAAAAAAATAAAAGTAAACAAAAACAATAAGCAAAAAGGAAATTTCCTAGGAAGGAGGAAAAATGGACAGAAAAAGATTCTGTTAAGTAGTATTAAAAAATCAAAGTAAGTGAATAAAGACATTGCAACGTAAGTTGAGAAGGCGGACACAGGAGTAAAAAGAGAACTAGAAGGGCTATTCATATTCTGGACTCTTTATCTGGTACTTTAGCTTGGGCATGACCTTGATCAAGATGACTTGGAAAATTAGTTGATGGGGAGGGAACCAGTAGGAAAATACATTGAGCACTAGTGAGCTTGAAACTGAATTTTGAAATCCCTCTACATGAGAGCATAGCCAACAGGCACATAAAAAGATGCTCAACATTGCTAATCAGAGAAATGCAAATCAAAAGCACAATGAGATACTACCTCACAGCAATCAGAATGGCTATCATCAAGAAGACCACAAATAACAAATGTTGGAGAGATGTGGAGAAAAGGGAACCCTTGTACATTTTGGGTGGGAATGTAAACTGGTGCAGCCACTATGGAAAACAGTACAGAGGTACCTCATAAAACTGAAAATAGAATTACCATATAATCCAGCATTTCCACTCCTGGCTATGTATCTGAAGAAGACGAAAACACTAATTCGAGAAAAAACATGTCATGGTGTATGATTCCTCTTATAAATTGTTGGATTCAGTTTGCTAATATTTTGTTGAGGAAATTTGCATCTGTGTTCAACAGAGATATTGGCCTGCAATTTTCTTTTTTCCTTTTTTTTTTGTAGTGTCTTTGTATGGTTTTGGTATTGGTATAATTTTGGCCTAATAGAGTGAATTCTGGAGTATTCCCTTCTCTTCAATTTTTTGGCATAGTTTGAGAGGATAGGTATTATTAGTTCAGCCAAACTTTCCTAGCTCTTGGCTTCATTGATCCTTTCTATGGTTTCTTTTTTTGGTCTCTATTTATTTCCTTTCTGATCTTTATTATTTCCTTCCTTCTGCTGATTTTGGCCTTTGTTTGGTCTTCGTTTTGTAATTCCTTTAGATGGTAGGTTAGGTTGGTTGTTTGAGTTCTTTTTTTTTTTTTTTTTTTTTTTAATTGAAGCAGGCCTGTTTTGCATATACTTCCCTCTTGGACCTGTGTTTGCTGTGTCCTATAGATGTTGGAAAGTTGTATTTTTATTTTCATTTATCTCAAGGTATTTTCTGATTTCCTCTTTGATTTCTTCATTGACCCAGTGGTTTTTTTAGTGGAATGTTGTTAATTCCCTGCATGTCTGTGGTTTTCCCATTTTCTTCCTGTAATTCATTTTTATTTTCATATCATTGTGGTTGGAAAAGATGCTTGAAATAATTTATACCCTCTTAAATATGTTGAGACTTATTTTGTGGCCTAGCATGTGATCTATCCCAGAGAACGTTCTGTGTGCACTTGAAAAGAATGTGTGCTCTGTTTTTGAATAAAATGTTCTGTAGATAGCCATTAAGCCAGCTGGTCTAATGTGTCATATAAGATCATTGTTTCCTTAGTGGTTTTCTGTCCAGATGACCTGTCCATTGACAGTGGGGTGTTAAACTCCCCTACTATTATTGTCTTATTGTCAATTTCTCCCTTTTTGTTAAGTTGCTTTTCATATTTAAGTGCTCCTATATTGGGGGCATATATGTTAATGAATGTTATATCCCCTTCTTGTATTGATCTCTTTATCATTATATAATGTCCTTCTTAGTCTTTTGTTATAGACTTTGTTTTATATAGTCTGTTATACTTTGTCTGATTTGAGTATTGCTCCCTTAGATTTCTTATTGTTTCCTTTTGCATGGAATATCATTTTCAACCCCTCATGCTCAGTTTGTGTGTGCCTTGAGCTCTGAAATGAGTTTCTTGTAAGCAGCTTATAAATGGCTCTTTATTTAATCCAGTCGGCCACCCCATGTCTTTTGACTGGAGCATTTAGTCCATTGATGTTAAAAGTTACTATATTATATATGAAAGTATTGCCATTTTCTTACTGGGTTGGCCAAAAAGTTCATTTGGGTTTTTATGTAAGATTTTATGGAAAAACCCAAATGAACTTTTTGGCCAACCCAATACTTCTTTTCTGGTTGTTTTTGTAGTTCTTCTCTGTTCTTCTATTAGTGTCTTCTCTTGTAGTTTGATGATTTTCTTTAGAGGTATGCTTGTGTTGCTCTCTCTCTAGTTTTTGTGTGTCTGCTGTAGGTTTTTTGATTTCTGGTTACCATGGGGTTCATATATGTTGCCCTATAGCTATATCTACTTGTTTTAAACTGGTAGATTTAAGTTCAAACACATTCTAAAAAATCTACATTTTTTTACTCCCCTCCCCCATGTTTTGTGTTTTTGATTTCATACTTTACATCCTCATGTTTATCCCTTAACTGTTTATTGTAGTTCTAATTGACTTGACAATTTTTTGTGTTCTATCATCATACCAGCTTATATAAGTGGTTGATCCATAGTCTTTTCTATATTTTTGTCTATAATAGTGGGATTTTTTCTTTCCTATAGCTTTTTACTTGTTATATTCTTTTCTACTTAGAGAAGACACTTTAACATTTCTTTTAGGGTTGGTTTAATATTGATTGATTCGATATTGATTCAATGGCTGCCCTTGCCCTGTTTGGATGCTGTGTCATGTCTGAGCTGGCTCCAGCCCCTATTATTGCACACTTTCTTTGGCCAGCAAAGCCTTTGCCCTATTTTGGATCTTCACCATGGAGCAAGAGGGGCCAGAGCAAGAATTGGGCTCAGCCTGAGGGGCTCACTGGGGTGTTCATGGTAGCTGGTTCAGAGTTCCCAGCAGTCTCAGTCTGCTTCCTTTGCATTGTTTCGGTAGTAAGCAAGCATGTGCATGCTCATGATGGGTGGAGTCTAAGCTTCTTACACCCCGGCTGTCATGCCCACTGGTTTTCCAACCAGTTAAGGGCACTCATCCTCCTGGTGTGGGACTCCACAGTTTGGGCATTCAACATGGGGTTCAAACTGCTCACTCCCCAGGGAAGATCTCTGAGCAGGTTTTAATCCCCCTCCTCTTCTGTGTCACCTCCTAACTGTGCAGGTTCCGAACTGATCTCTTCTCTTCCATTCCTACTAAATTCTGTGTGGGTATTTCTTACAGCCTTGGTTGTATGGGATTTTTTCTGCTAGTCTCCAGTTTGTTTTCAGTGAGAATTGCTCCACATGTAGATGTATTTTTGATGTGTTCATATGGGGGGTGTGGGGAAGTGAGCTCTGCGCCCTCTTACTCTGCCATTTTGATTTCGTCCCCTGTAATTCTTGAACTAAAATATTCAGTGCATATTGTTTGAGCACCTAGTATGTGATAGTCATATATTAATCCATTTATGTACCCAACAAAGTAGTGAAGATCTTAAAGGTTTGCATGAAATTCGAGTAAGCAATAACATAAAATTCTTATTTGAGTTAAAATCTTTGACCATACTCATATTTACTGGTCCCTTTGTCTTTGAAAAGTACTGTAATAAATATTTAGTTCATTTAGCTTATTCTTTGAATAAGAAGGTACAGCCAATGAGACTTACTGAATGTTTTTAGGAAGTGATTGTATAAACAGAGGCTTTAGAGGTGGGAAACCAAGAAACACTCAATTTTCTAAATAAATGACAATTCAGTGGTGTAATTAATTACTGTCAGCTACTGAATCCATATCATAGGATGGTACTGATTTCCTGTTAAGATAGACAGACATTTGTAGCATGCACACTGTGGCTGTAGAATTTGATTTGGAAACTGTTCAGACAAAAGAGTTCCTGTTAGATTCTCTCAGAATTGACCCTGAGTCCCAAGGCTATTCTGAACAAAGTGTATCTGACTTCTTTAATCCTGAATGGTTTCTTGTGACTGAGTGTGACCAAGTCTCCTGGCCAAATTACTCTAAACTCTGAATGCCCTAATTCTTGAATATTTCTGTAGGGATGCAAGGAGACCATTCCTGAGGTCAGTTGGCTTATACAAGATGCCCATAAACCAGAGTACAGCATGCCAAGACATCTGCTCAGTGTTTCACCTCTAAGTGTGTGTATGCCAAGGCAGAATTGAATTCAAAAGAGAGGGACAGCAACTCTTGAAATATTTTGAGAAAAAAAGTACTGGTACTTTGGCATTCATCTCAGGTAACAACTGTTCTCCAAAACAGGCGCTGTTCCAAATCACAGACTTTGGAGGAGAAGCAGTACCTTTTTTTGTTTCCGGCCATATAACTGTATCTTATTTTTCTAGACCACGTCATCAGTATCGTAAATAAGTAATTTAAATGAGTTAGCTATTTTATATTGATCTCGTAAAGAGTAATTTTCCAGTATTAATATATTATTCATGGTGCTAGTGCTTTATTTTTTTGCCTAAACTGGATTCAGTTATATTTTTCATAAATTACGGGTGATAACTCTTGAGGTTCAATTGCTCACGAGCAGGTAGGAGCATCTTGTGTATCAGAGACCATCTGGTTTCCTCACAGATCAGTAATGGCTTTGTGTTTTTTCATCTCAATATCAGAATTCTAGCAGTGGCTAGCAGTTGAAGACTTGTCAACTTTCCTGCTCATTTTCAATCCCAGTAATAGCTCAGCAATTACACAGCAGGTATGTTGGTATTTTTCTTTCAGATGGTAGTCTCCTCCAAAAGAAAGGTGTCATTTTCAGAAGAGGTAAACACACGAGCTTCAGGATGTAAGACCTTAAATATACAAATATTTTCTTCATGCATACTTTTACCCCTTCCCCTGAATGAAAATGGTCTGAAGAGAAATGCCGAGACAGATGATTCAGGAAAAACACAAAAACTAAAAAAACTGAAAACATATATATATGACATTCATAACATTTCAGTTGCTTTGAAATCAAAATGAGCTATGTCAAAGAAAAAACCGTGTTTGTAGCTTGGCAGGAAATGGAGAAGACAAAAGAAAGGACACAGAAATAAGAGAATGGGAGAAAAGATTGTCCTAAGTAAAGGGGAGAAAAGGAGAATGAAAATATGCACCCCACACCTGTTCCTCTAACATATTTGCTATCCTGAAGCCTCTAGAATATATTAAGAAGTTTTTGCAAGTCAAGAACTAAAGCTGGCCATGATTTTAGATACCATTTAGTCCAACCACCTCATCTTACAGAGAAAGTGGACAATGAGGACAGAGTAAAAAAAAGTTGAAAATGAGAAGTGGTAGAAAAAAAACATAATAGAGAAGAAAGGAAGAAAAAAAGAAAGAGTCTGATAGACAATCTTCCAGTATGCTTTTCTGGAACTTCTTCTTCTTATTATTATTATTTTTGGCTATATGTGGGCCTCTCACCGCTGCGGCCCCTCCCGCTGCGGAGCACAGGCTCTGGACACGCAGGCCCAGCAGCCATGGCCCACGGGCCCAGCCATGGCCCACGGGCCCAGCCACTCCGCAGCATGTGGGACCCTCCCAGACCGGGGCACGAACCCGCGTCCCCCGCATTGGCAGGCGGACCCCCAACCACTGCGCCACCAGGGAAGCCCTGGAGCTTCTTATTTTTTAATTCTAAAACTCAATATATAAAATTACAAGGGGTGGAAGAGAAGGAAGTTTATATTCATTTTTTTCTCTGCCAGTACATAACATTTTGGTTTCCAGCTGTTTATTATCCAAATCATTTCCTGCACTAGATAAAGCACTACCAGCAGGACTCTAAGATGCTTTATGCTAATGAGGGGAAAAAATCTTGGACAAGTTGCAAAGCATAGATTTTTGAGTGACATGACAAAATAATCAGAATCTAAATGAAAAGAAACCTTGGTAACAGCCATTATACTTAATATGCCAAAATAAATGATTGACATTTTAATTAGATGAGAAAATGTAATTATATTTTTAACTCCTAAAGGACCCCTTGCAAGAAAGATGGACATTAAATAATAATAAAAAAAACTTGCCAGAACACAAAGGAGTACAAAGAATATAAAGATGCACTCAATTTTCAGTGTTCATGACATTAGTTATTAATTCCATGGATCATGAAGCAAAACTTTTAAAAGAGTTAACTTGCATTTACCCTTTTGACAACAGTTTGCATAATAGTCATTGAATTTTATTAAGAGAATTGTTTGCTAGAGCTGTTTGTCTTCGTTTTGGCAGCTCTGGCATAAATATTTAATTTATGTTCCAAATTTTAAAAAGTCTCATAAAAACTGAGTGGCTGTACTGTACCTGCTCACTCTAAAAAAATGAGGCTTGCATATTGCTGCACATGATGTAAAGTACTCTACTTGAAAGGCGGTTTTGTCTGACTTGAGGACATTAACCATTTCTAAGGTATGTGGAAAAGAAGAGCTGGTAAAGACCAAATACAATCGGGAGATGTTTTGAGCTACGAGTCATGACTTCTCCAAACTAATCTTGCTTTAAAATTTTTCCTCTTGTCAGGTGCTTCTGATTACTACTTACCACAGATGCTATCCTGAAAATAGTTCAGAAAATTTAGATATAGGAAAATGATAATGATCATACATCTTCTCAAAACAATGAACTTGCTTGCATTTTAAAACTTCTCTTCTCATTTTCAGTTACCTGTTTATTTGCATTTTCCCTTAGTCTGCATGGCAGTTGTAATTTGGATCCTCAAAGTGGGAATATGTAGAAAATACTTACGTGAGCCTTGAAGATTTTAGATGCTAATGCTGTATGTTCACTTCTGGAGTATAGGTTGTAGTTTCCGTTTACAGGAAGGGGATATTGCAGCCATACAATGATTTGGTTCATTGTGCAACAGAATTCATAAGGGAGAACCTAGGCAGTGAGATATAGAAATACATAAGGGACCTGATTGTAAGATGTTACCGTAGCCCTGTGTTAAAGTACTGATATGTGTATATCTTTATATGCATATACACTTTGTAAATCATGGAAGGGTCGCGGTGGATTGTATTTCCAAAGATGGCCACCACAGTGCCTCCCACCTCCCATGCTCCTGTGCAATGTGATCTCCACCAAGAGGTGGAGTCTAATTCTCTTTCCTTTGAATTTAGGTTGGTCTTTGTGACTCACTTGCTGTGATTAAAATATGGTGATGGGATACTGGGTGACTATTGGAGCATGGTGAGGAGAAACCATACAGGTTTCTCCTTGTACTTTTAGAATGCTTGCTCTTGGGACACTCTCTCTCAGGACTCAGGTACCAGGCTGTGAAAAGCCCAAGCCACCTGGAGAGGCTCAAAGATGTCAAGGCAGCACTTAAAATTTTCAGTCTTAAAATAAAACCACTCGCTTTAATTATGACCAATTCAACGTGCAGTGTTAAGTTGGCAGTGAGAGAATTTTTAACTTCTAACCAATTGTGTACATTTTGAGTTGTAGAGTTCACATCATTGCCTCAGGCATTGCCTCTGGAGGATGAGATAAGGAGCTTAACAAGAATCACATGTGGGGATCAGAACCTCTCTTCAACAGGAACAGAAAGCCTGAAGTGGCTTGGTGAAAATAAACTGCAGAGTGGTAATGAGCAAAGGGCTAGAACAAAGTCTCCAAGGCTGTGGGCAGTGTTGGAATTGGTAATGATTTAATAACCAGTGTTCCATGAAGCTAAGGAAAATGTTTTCTTACCACATACACATAGTAAGTGGACCTACTATCCACTGTCAAGCCTGGAGGATGTGAGTGGCAGGAAGAGAGATCTATAGATAGGAACACAAACACATACCCACACACACTATTGATGACAGAGTAGAAAGAAAGGGAAGTTTTGCATTTACAGTAGGAGTGTACCATAGCAAATCTGTTGTATATGTGCTCATTATTGACAAGTCTCACTTAGACCAGAAAGATCATGGGCTTTAGAGGCAGGAGCAGTGACTGCACCTCTTTATGTCTTAGTTTTCTCCTGTGCAGCATAGTGATTGATGCTGCTATCAACCTCATAGGGTTGTCCTGAGGAGTGAATAAAATAGCACATGCAGAGTTCTCTACAAGATTGGTTCACAGTAGGCATTCAGTAAAGGGGAGACTTAGACAATGAGACCCAATGGCAAAGTGACACTGATTCTTGGATTTTAAGTTGCATCCAAATTTTCAGGAACATTTCTATTCTGAGTGTAGAGGTCACAACCATAAAGCTTTTGCAAATAACCCTCTAAAAAGACTCAAATTAACGTCAAGAAGCCAACAAATATATCTGTATATATAAAACTCCTCAGATGCTCATTTCAACATGTGAAATGCGCACAGGGTAATTCAAAACATTTTAGGGTGTTTCAGCCTATAAATTCCCTTAGCCTAGATCAATGACTCCACTCCACTGCTGCTTTTTTTCACTTTAAACTGGGTTTTGCTAAAGAGGAGTTTTTAAAAAATAGAACAGAGCATCCTGACTTATTTTGGAATCAACTTCACGCATATTTTAATAATAATTTAAGTATCAACAGGCATTTTGGTGTCACACTCATTTTCTGTAGGTACGGGAGGGCAATGTCTACTTGGCTGTCACAGTTACACAGAATTGGTGTGAGTCATAGATTTGTTCTAATGTACCCAGAAAGATTTCAAGTTAGGGTTTAAATTTTATGGCATACGTTCAGAAGACATTATGAATCACGTTCGTTCCCCAAACCATATTTCAAATTATTTATCTGTATGTGTCAAAAAGAGTTGGATGAAAAGGTAAAAAGAAATGGTGATTTTAATTTAAAAAATAGCCTTTAAGAAACAATGGCACACTATCACTGTGAAGTTAGTTACTATCCCGAGAAGGTATTTACTCTTTTACACATAATTGCAAAAGGGTCAAGAATCTATAGGCTGAAGAATGTAAAAACTGAAATGTAGAGACTGGGCATGTTTGGATCACCTTGCTGAGGAGAGAGGAAGGGGAGCTCACCTGATACTAAGTGCTAGCCACTATATTAAACTGCAATAAGGTTTTTCTAGTCATTAATTTATTTTACCCCTCAATAGCTCTTTAAAGTAGGTTTTTGTATTAGTTAGGGTAGGCTTACTGCTGTATAAATGCTCACAACATATTAGTGGCCCAACACAGTAAAATATATTCTCATATCACAGTCCAGTATGGGTCAGTGATGGTTGGAGTGTGGAGGCCTGAACAACCAAGTTCTGTTCATTAGAATTACTCAGAATCCAGGATTCCTCCATCTTACGGTTCTGCCACCCTCTATGACCTTGAAGTCATACACTGGGAGACTGATTCGCAGGTGAAAGAAGGATGAGAAAGAATGAAAGATTATATAGGAGCTTTTAAGGAATAGGAGCAGGCTGGTAAATGGCTTATTTACCTCCCACCAACACTTCATTGACCAGTTGAGCCACATACCCCAAACTTACTATAAAGGAGGCTGGGAAATGTAGTCAGCCAGTCTCCCCAAGATAAAAATGACTCTGGTTTTGGTGAACACATTGCCTTGTTTTTTGCTGCAGTGTAATTAAGGCAATATTATGTACTGAGAAAACTGAACCTTGGAGAAATTAATTTACCCAAGATAACGTGTGGTAGGACTGGTTTGTCTGTCTTGAAAGCTAGCATAGTATCATTACATCGGAAATTCTCTTCAGAAAAAATTTGAGGAAGGTGAATTTTCAAACTTAGTAACTTTAATAAAACTGTAAGGATGTCTTGACAGCAGAAAAAAATCAGACATTTTAGCTTTTAGTAGACAATTCTAATTTAGTACTTGAGTTTAAAGACTGAAATATGTATGATACATATATATCTTAAGTTATATATATCTTTATCTGGCACTCATTATTTCCCTAAATCATTGTATGGCTTTTTAGAGACATTATGAATTAGGTTATCAAGGTGTTCAGCCAACTTTCTTCCAGTGTTTCCGTTTTTGTAGCAATTGGATGGATATATTATCACCATACTTTCTTCCTAATGTCTTGTGATAACTCAGGCTAGGTTGTGGTTTTTACGCTGGCATGAAATTCAGGTATTATAAATCTGAGCTAGTCACTCAGTAACCTTAATGCATAGGCAAAGATGCTGACTGATTGCTTGTGTAATGATCTACTGCATTCATTCTCCATAATCCATTTGTTTCACTTCTAAAACCAAAATCTTAAAAAAAAAAACAACACAGGAATGATTTGACACTAGCTGTTGTAGAATTTCAGTTATGCATTTTTCTGTGCCCTAAGATTATATAAAATATAGGATGAGGACATATCAGTACTAAGCATAAATATGTCATCTTAATCTGGAATACCATTTTTTCCCTTTACATCCTAACAATATGAACAGTATATTCAGACATTTACAGTCTGTTTTGATATTTAATTTGGATAAATGGAAAGCATTGTGCAGTTGGTTTGAGAAGTCCTGAGTTTAGGTTCTGGCTTTTATAAGCATTAGCTATACATTTTGATGGATTGATTGATTCATTCATTCATGCAATGTGTTTCATGCATTAATTCATTCGACACATGCCTACATGTATCAGGAGCTGTGATGTGCTGCCAGTATACAAAGAACGTAGAAACAAAGGGAAAAGAGTTTTCTGTTACAGTAAATACCTTGAGACATACAAATACATGAAGGATCAGAGTAGAGCTACATACAGTTACCTTGTAGAGACAAATGAGTCCTCAAGTATATCGACTAATAGTAAGAATAAAGGATATAAATAATAAAAGGCTGTAATACAAGATTTTATATATTTATTCTTACTTTAATGATAATAGAAGACTTACAGGGACATAATAAGCAGTTATACTAAAGCCCAAGGCTATAAAAACATATCCTGAAGATGGAGGGAATTAGAAGGTGGGGGCAGCATGGACAGATGACCTGTACCACCTCTATTGAAGTCTAGATGTATTTGGACTGTCCAAAGTTGTATGGGAAGGCCTAAAGGGGCAGTGGAGGTGCATGAGAATGATACACACCAACTTCTGAAGAGCGTCTCCTGCTAATTTAGGCTGGTTTAAAGGGATAATGAGTTGAACTTTAGCTGTATCCTTTATTGAAAAAGGATACCTCAGTGAAAGACAGCAAATTTTTATCATCTGTTCAATACCAGTGGAGAGGACATATGTGGTTTATTGTTTTTTTGGAACTTCTGTGAACATCTGAGATTTTTCTTAAATTAGAAAAAGTCTTTAGTAAAGTTTCATCATAAAAGGGACTAAATTATTAACTCTTTTTACTATCTGTGTTAGATTTCATAATGGGTCAAAAGCATGTCTTTGCATTTAGCCAGCCTAAAACTTATTTTAGGGCATAAAACAAGGGCATAACATGAACAGTGTGCAGAATAAATGGTGTACAGTTGACCCTTGAACAACACAGGTTTAAACTGTGTGGGGTCCCTTATATGTGGATTTTTTTCGATAAATATGTAACAGTACTGTAGGATCTGCGGTTGGTTGAATCTGTGCATGCGAGACTAATTACAGAGGGCTGACTGTAAAGTTAATTTCCAGTATGCATGGGTTAGGGGCACTGACACCCGCATTGTTCAAGGGTCAACTGTATTTTGAAATAACATATAAGGAGTGACATTTAATGAGAACTCATAGTATTAGATTATTCAAAGATGCCAAGTGTATTTTGTTAAAATCTAGTGTTGTTTTCCTTTGTCTTGTGCTTTCTTTACCTCCCTTTCTTCTTCCAACCTGTTTCTCTTTCTATCCCATATTTGTTTTCTTCCTCGTGCACCCTGTCCTTTCTTTTTTTGTTTTTTAACATCTTTATTGGAGTATAATTGCTTTAGAATGGTGTGTTAGTTTCTGCTTTATAACAAAGTGAATCAGTTATACATACACATATGTTCCCATATCTCTTCCCTCTTGCGTCTCCCTCCCTCCCACCCTCCCTGTCCCACCCCTCTAGGTGGTCACAAACCACCTAGCTGATCTCCTTGTGCTATGCGGCTGCTTCCCACTAGCTATCTGTTTTACGTTTGGTAGTGTATATATGTCCGTGCCACTCTCTCACTTTGTCACAGCTTACCCTTCCCCCTCCCCATATCCTCAAGTCCATTCTCTAGTAGGTCTGTGTCTTTATTCCCGTCTTACCCCTAGGTTCTTCATGACATTTTTTTCCCCCTTAGATTCCATATATATGTGTTAGCATATGGTATTTGTCCTTCTCTTTCTGACTTACTTCACTCTGTATGACAGACTCTAGGTCCATCCACCTCACTACAAATAACTCAATTTCGTTTCGTTTTATGGATGAGTAATATTCCATTATATATATGTGTCACATCTTCTTTATCCATTCATCCGATGATGGACACTTAGGTTGCTTCCATGTCCTGACTATTGTAAATAGAGCTGCAGTGAACATTTTGGTATGTGACTCTTTTTGAATTATGGTTTTCTCAGGGTATATGCCCAGTAGTGGGATTGCTGGGTCATGTGGTAGTTATATTTGTAGTTTTTTAAGGAACCTCCATACTGTTCTCCGTAGTGGCTGTACCAATTCACATTCCCACCAGCAGTGGAAGAGTGTTCCCTTTTCTCGACACCTTCTCCAGCATTTATTGTCTCTAGATTTTTTGATGATAGCCACTCTGACCGGTGTGAGATGATATCTCATTGTAGTTTTAATTTGAATTTCTCTAATGATTAATGATGTTGAGCATTCTTTCATGTGTTTGTTGGCAATCTGTATATCTTCTTTGGAGAAATGTCTATTTAGGTCTTCTGCCCATTTTTGGATTGGGTTGTTTGGTTTTTTGTTATTGAGCTGCGTGAGCTGCTTGTAAATTTTGGAGATTAATCCTTTGTCAGTTGCTTCATTTGCAAATATTTTCTCCCATTCTGAGGGTTGTCTTATCGTCTTGTTTATGGTTTCCTTTGCTGTGCAAAAGCTTTGAAGTTTCATTAGGACCCATTTGTTTATTTTTGTTTTTATTTCCGTTTCTATAGGAGGTGGGTCAAAAAGGATCTTGCTGTGATTTATGTCATAGAGTGTTCTGCCTATGTTTTCCTCTAAGAGTTTGATAGTTTCTGGCCTTACATTTAGGTCTTTAATCCATTTTGAGCTTATTTTTATGTATGGTGTTAGGGAGTGTTCTAATCTCACAATTTGTATGGAAACACAAAAGACCCTGAATAGCCAAAGCAATCTTGAGAACGAAAAACGGAGCTGGAGGAATCAGGCTCCCTGACTTCGGACTATACTACAAAGCTACAGTAATCAAGACAGTATGGTACTGGCACAAAACCAGAAATATAGATCAATGGAACAGGATAGAAAGCCCAGAGATAAACCCAGCACATATGGTCACCTTATCTTTGATAAAGGAGGCAGGAATGTACAGTGGAGAAAGGACAGCCTCTTCAATAAGTGGTGCTGGGAAAACTGGACAGGTACATGTAAAAGTATGAGATTAGAACACTCCCTAACACCATACACCCTCTCCTCTCTTGCCTTACCCTTTTCTCGCTTTCTATAACTGTTGTTGCCCTCATCTTCACTCTCCAAGGTCCTGAAACCTATATTGACTCTACTGTTAATACTGGACTTTAGTTTTTACCTATATTCTATGGCAACTACAAAATACAGGCATACATTGTTTTATTGCACTTTGCAGTTTTTTTTTTTTTTTAAGAAATTGATGGTTCGTGGCAACCCTGTGTCAAGCAAGTCTGTTGGCACCATTTTTCCAATAGCATTTGCTCACTTTATGTCTGTGTGTCACACTTCGGTAATTCTTGCAATATTTCAAACATTTTCATTATTATATTGATCTGTTGTCAATGAAATTTGATGTTACTGTTGCAAAAAAATTATGACTCTGAAGACTCAGGTGATGGTTAGCATTTTTTGTTTAGCAATAAAGTATTTATAAATTAAGGTATGTACATTTTCTTTAGACATAACACAACTGCGCCCTTAATAGACTACGGTATAGTGTAAGTGTAACTCTTATATGCATTGGAAAACCAAAAAATTTTTGTGGCTCACTTTACTGCAATATTCACTTTATTGCTGTGAGCTGAAACCAAACCTGCAGTATCTCCGAGGTATGCCTGTACTGTACACTGTGCTACGAGAGCAGGAGAAGTCAGTATTTTCACTGAGAAAGAAAAAAATCATGATACAGCTTTTACCCGTGAAACATTCAGACACTTTTCATTTTTCTTAAATTTCAAATCAGAGAGAAACTCTGTTATTTCTCTTCCCTACATTAAGCTATCCTAGGAGAATGAAGTGTGGGTGTCAAAGAAATGTTATCTAAATAACTTTCCATGTCGGCTGTATTCAGTGCTAAGCCCTATTAAAACTCCAGGTAGGAAAAGAGTTTCTTAAGGCAGCTGTGTCATAAATGCACCACAGTGCAGTATGTGAAAACTGGTTTAGTTCTGTAATGATTTTTTTTGGAAGATTTAAAGATTATGTCCATTGTGACCTTCTAAAGAAACAATGTAAATTCTTTCTTTAGAATTTCAAACTTCCCCCTTCCCCCCCACTCCACAGTCAAGTACAGTGCCTCAGTATCTAAGGGGGTATTGATTCCAGGACCTGCCACCAATACCAAAATCTATGAATGTTCACGTCCCACAGTTGGTCCTCTGTACCCATGGGTTCCACGTCCTTGGATTCAGCCAACCCCGATCATAAACATAGCATGTGATCAAAGGTTGCTTGAATCCTTGGATATGGAAACTGTGGATACAGAGGGCTGGCTGTAAATGGATTTTTATACTATACTTTATTAAAATTAAGAACTTTTCATCAGACACTTGAATAGAGTAAAAATGTACTTTTAGAGTCAGATAAAATGTTTGAGGTGCACATAACCAATAAAATACTGATATTCAGAATGTTTACAGTTTCTGTGAATCAATAAGAAAAAATGACACCCCCTTTTTTAGTGGGCAAAATATTGAACAAGACTTTCAGAAAAGAGGAAGTTCAGTTGGCTGATTAGCTTATGCAAAGATGCTCAATCTCATTAATATTATGAAAACTCCAGTAGAGTTCAACACACACTAGAGTGTCTTAAATGAAAATGACTTAGAACATTATTTCAGGCTGAGGTTTATCTTCCTTATTGCACAGGAGGAAGAAACTAGCAGGTGTAGAAGGAGAACAACTGAGGAAAGGAGAGCATATTTGACTCTCACCCACTGCTGCAAATGTGGAGCAACTAGAAAGCCCATACAGTACTGGCAGGAGTATAAATTGGTACAGCCACTCTGAAAAACTATTTGTCAGGGTCTAGCACAATGGAACATATGTATTCTCCCATCTAATATTTGCTGTGTAACAAACCACCACAAAGCATAGTGAGGTGAGATTCTTGTCTTTTTGTGACTGGCTCATTTCACTTAAGAAAAGGGGAGTTGTTGTCTAATGGTTATAGAGTTTGAGATTTGCAAGATGAAAAAATTCTGGAGACCTGTTTCACAATAATGTAAATATACTTAACATTACTGAACTGTACACTTAAAATGATTAAGATGGTAAATTTCATGTTATGTGTATTTTACCACAATAAAAAATATTTCTTGCTGTGTGTCACTGGTTTGCCTTAGGGTTGGCTGGTCTAAGCTGAGTTCAGCATGACTCTGCTTTAAGCAACATGTCTCTTGGGTTTGGCGCCTTTGAGTAGGTTGGGATCAGGTCTGTACTAGCTATTTTCATTCTAGAGCGCAAGTTTAAAAGGATGTTAGCTACTTAGGGAGCGCTCATTTCACGGTGATAGCAGAAAATCTGCAATGCTTCTGTGGCCAGGGCTCGAAACTGGCAAACTATCACTTCTGCCCACATTTCATTCACAAACATAAATTCCAATGCCAAACTCAAAGCTTAAGTGTGGGGAATTACATTCTGCCTTTAATGTGAGTGACTACAAAGTCTCAGGCAGAGAAGACAGAAAGGGATAAAGAGCTTTGGCTGAAAATTCAATCTACAACAGTAAGCTGTGACCAAGCAATTCCACTGCTAGTGTAGACCAGATAAAAAGTCTGTGTTACTAGAAGGCATGTACAAGTTTGTTCTTAGCATGACTTTTCATTATAGCCCAAACCTGGAAATAACCTAAGTATCCAACAGTAGTAGAACAAACAAATAAATTGAAGTGTATCCATATAACTTAATGTAAAAGAGCAGTGAAAATTTACCACTACAGTTAACACCATGGGTACATCTCATAAACATAACTTGAGTGAAAGAAGCCCAAACAAAAACAATATACACTCTATAATTCCATTCATACATTTTAAAAACTGGCCAAGTTAATACATGGTGACCGAAGTTAGCATAATGGCTCCTCACACAAGGAGGTGAACAATGTTTCCCTTCTAAATATGGTTGTGGATACATGGGTGTGTCGCATTTTAAATTCAGGTATATGTATTCACTTGCTTAATAGTATATCTTTTGCAATTTGGGCCTTTTCTCATCTTGGCAAGAGGTAAGAAATAGAAGGAAAAGAGATGTGCAGAAAAGGAAATGTAAGATGATCTTTCCACCTAGAAAGCTATTTGATATAGTGAGAGAAGCGTGGTGACTAGAGTCGGAAAACTTGGATTCAAACCTCTTCTCCAGCCATTTGAGATTGTACAAGTTGCTTATTGTTCCTTATCTTATTTTCTTTATATCCTTATGTAGAGGTAGTTAATAATCCCCATCTCTTGCATTGCAGTGAAAATTAAATAAGAAGATATATAAAGCACCTATCATAGGTATTGGTTCATTGTAGTGGTTAAACTATGCTGGTGTTTTTTCCTCCTTTTCCGTCTCAAAATTCTCAGTTTAGCCCAGGTATTGTTATTGTCAATGGAGGTTTACAGAAAAAAATCATATTTTAGAAACTCATTTTTAGACTGTGTGTTGTATTGTCTTCAGTCGCATTTTTTTCATAGGACCGATAATGGTTTTGGTACTTATTCATTTGACCACTTATTGTAGTAAGCAATAAGAATTTTACATGGATTTCTGATTTACAAAGCCCCCAGTAATAAATATTAGACATCATCCATTCAACCATCTCATCTTGAAATTGAAAAAGTTGAGTCCTAAAACTTATAATTCACACTTAAGGTAACACAGCTAGTTAGGAAAGAGTTGAGGTATGAACTCAGTTCTGAATTCAGTTACGCTGGCTTTCCATCACATCATACTACCTGCTTGAAGTAGGACCTTGAGCATCAAATACTTTTGATGTTTCTCCATGAGAGTGTGGATCCTTGTACTTCCAGTGCCTAATATGGTGAGTGACACTCTGTAGACATTAAATGAATTTAGAATAAGTGAAAAATTTAATGGTATAAAGTTATTTTATATACCTTGACTGGATAGAATATTACAAGTCATGTTTATTATGCTGGATAAGATATGAATATAGATTCCAGTAGATAATATCTCCAGTTCCATCCCTATGGTCAATCTCATCTCTGACTCTTACTCCCATAAATGATCTGGGTTTTCACTTTCTCTGAAGATCTAGATCAAATTAGGTTACATACCTCCCATCAATTCCATGGTTTAGAAAGGTACAAAGCCCTGTAAAATATTTCTGCAAATTCAAGGGGACATTTTCATGGCTACCTTGGTCTCTTGGCTCCTGTTTCTATTCATGCAGACTTTACTCTTCATTCTACCGATCCTGATGGAAAATTGGAAGTTTGCTTTGATTTATACACAAACACACAAACCTTAATCATAAAAAATTATACATGAAGTATAAATTTATACATGTATACGTGAAATAGCCTTATTTAAAATTTGGAAAGAAAGAAATATCTCAATAATGCAAATAACTTTAAAAATTTTGGCCTCATCGTCCTTAAAAATCTTTTATTCACCCTATACTATGGAATTTCACTGGCCCTCCTTCCCAATCTGTTTAGCCACTGTTCATCTTGGTGAGCTTACCTGTCACTTCTGGCTTTTCTGTCCTCGCTCTGCTTTGTTTCTAGAGTCAAAAATATCAATGCTCTTCTTGTCTCATGCAAAGCAGATTTTTTCTTTCAGTTGACATCTTGAGTAGACTACAGTCCCAATCCTGGGGGTGTAGAAAGGACTGAGAAAGTTGAGGTGTGGAGGTACTACATCTATCTTCCACCTCAAAGCTTAGACTTTTCCCCTTGTCATGTTTGTTTATGAAAGAACTTTTCTGGAGTAGCACCTCCAGCCTCTGTGTCACCCCTATTCATTTTACCTCTTTGAAGAGGAGTGACTTACCTGATTGATAAAATATCTGTGTGAAAAATAAGCTGAATGTGATTGGCTCAGTTTATTTCTTCGGAATGTCTTAGACCTGTCTGCAAGAGAGCACGTATTTAAACATAATTATGAGTATATCTCACACTGCTTAATATCCTACTTTTGTCACTTAACATTGGATGGAGGACATTTTAAAAATAGTTCCTTTAAACGTTGAGCTTTTTAAAAGCAACAAAGCATGAATTGTGAGGAACCAATAGTACATCAAACATCACCGTACCTGCTAAATGTTCTGTTAGCTTCTCTATAGGATTTAGCAAGTTTTCTTTCCTATTCTGTGTTGATGACAGAATCATATGTATAAATTGATATACACTCATTTCCTTCTTTGAAAAGGAAATAAATATATTTACTATATACCTATTGATATCTTTTTAAATGTCTACCATTTCTAATCTTATTTCTCTTATTTTTGCCTTCTTCCTCTAATGTGATGTTTCTGTGAAGTCAGACAAAGAATGCACAAAGATAGACAGGTGTTTGCCTTGGATTGGGGAAAAGTATCCAACCTTGAAATGATTGACATACCAAGGATCTGGAACCAAGCAAAACCAAGCGATAGGGTATCAGATAATCTAGTGTATCATGACCTAGACAAGCTTTGCCCACAGGCACATTGGGGAGCTCAGCAAGGAATAAGCAATGGGAGTGGCAGGCAAGAGTACCTGCAAAGCCAGCTCTGTACAAGACAGCTCTGTACAAGACCAAGGCCAGAGAACTCATTGGATTATAGAGCTGGCCACAGGAAGGATAGTCAGCAGTTCAGACTACACTGTGGGAAGAAAGTGGGGAGCTCAGAATTGATCTAGATCTGTCTCTTATCCAGAGGTGTCCAATAGGAAGAGTCATAGTTAGGAGTCTCCAGATGGTGATAACTGAAGCCAGAAGGTGATAAGGGTCTTTATAGTCTACCAGGATTGAGACTACTTGCTGGCTAGTAAAGAGGAATATGGGATCAAGATCTAGTTTCTAAGAATTCCAGGCTGAGACAGGTTAAGAGGGTTGTCAAAATTCTTGTTGAGAGGGCTAAGCTCCATTTAGCCAAGGCACAAATGAAAAACTGAGGTTGAGGTCTGGGTGCCTCCTGTGAGCACCTAGTTTACCCCATGAAGTGTAAGGGCGAGGCTAAGGCCCAGAGACCTTGACATACACACCTAGGATTCACCCCAGGCACATGACATTTTGTGATTGAAGAAATATTTTTCTTTGAAGTTTTAACTTGTTTGCTTATCTCCATACATATTAGTATTTCTTTCTGTTTCATTCCTCCTTAATTTATCTTGGATATTGACTACTTTTCTTTCAGCTTAAATTTTTAAAAGTTGGGTGTGAAGGTATAAATAAGTCCTTCGGGTATGTTAAAGGTAAAAATTCAAATGTACCCAGACAAAGATAAGCCATCTTCAAAGAAAAGCACCCAAGGTCCAAAGAACCAGGTTGTATAACAATGAAATGGACTCTTGTTCTGATCACATTAGTAGAAAGGGGCCTACAGTGAAGTAGCTTTTTGTGTTAGTCGTAGCTACGGACGTCATGTTCAAACTGTAAATAGTCTGAACACTATTTGAGGAAAAAAACACATATTGGGCTAAGTTTTAAATGTTTCGTGCCCATCAGAATAAATATTCATTAATTTTTTCCTACAGCTTTGAGGAATATGCCATTTGACCATTGCAACCATCTGTAGATCTTTTGGCCATTGCCACTCATTCCTTGAGAATTTTAACAACTGGCTCGCTGTCTCTCACCAACATTTCTTCTGTCATAAATCTTGAACATTTCAGTATTCACAGAAAAGATGCTTCCAATAAGCTATTCTCTGAGCTTTTGGAGCAGCTCATTTCCTAGGATTTTTTCTTGCACTCCACCCTAGCTACCCAACTCCACCTCTTCCATAACCCCTATTGCAAACACACTTTCCAACTACAACCCCCAGCTTTCCATCTTACTTCCTCTAATGTCCTCATAGTCAACAATTCTTCAACCCCTCTGCTTTTTCCAACCCGTTTGACTATTTTCATCTTTTACTCTCTTGACCACTCCTTAGCCTCACTTCCCTCCTAGCCTGGCTAACATCACAAGGCCCATCGTTACGATCACTTTCTTGTATACAGTCTCAATTCCTCAGTCCCTCACTCCCTCTGTTATCCTCACCTGGCTACATTTAAATTCCAGTCTTTTTTCGGCTGTAATGACACAGATAATATGGAAAAAAAAAATCACACAACCACACTGTCTGGTCTCACTTTAAATTCATGGCAGATGTATGTTGTCCAGTTATCCAATTACATTACCCTAGCTTCGTCCTCTCTGAGGCAAATGTTTTGAAACTTCTTCTATGTCTTCAAATCACCAATACCTCCTTCTCCCTCCTCATTCTTTTTTCTTGATTATTTAATGTTTGACTAAGAATATAGAGACATATCCAAGAAAACTTATATATTTCTACAACCAGTATACCAATTTATCTGAATTTGAATCTGTGTTTTGCCTTTCTTTTTGTAACATTGTTTGTATTCTTTTTCATGGCCGATGCTTCTCTTTGCACTGGGATCCATCCTGTCTTCTAAAGTTATGACAACTGCTTTTTCCCTCTTTCCCATGTTATCAAATTTTCTTTTTCCTGGACCATTTCCTTTAATATCCAGGTACAATAATATCTCATTAAAATATTTTCTTGGCCTTATATCTGCATGCCCTCCCCCTTTCTCAGGTCTCTTGTTTAGCAGAACATCCTTTCTTCACTTCACATCACTCAAAAAGGCATTTGCTTTGATAGTTCCCTGGCACATGATCTTAATAAGGCATTAATGGCATTACCTTTGCCAAATTTGATCAAGTCTCAGTCTTAGTCTTACTCTTCCTGTGAGCAGCAATGAGCAGAGCTGAGGACAATTTTTCTTGAAATACTTCTTTACTTGATCTCTTAATACTTCTAATACTTCTCCTCTAAGTTCACTGATCTTTAAAGTTTCATTTTCTGATTCTTTGTCTTTGGGACTTCTGAGCATGGGAATGCTCCAGGCTCCAACTTGCTTCTTCTCAATTTTCACTCACTCTGTGGTTGATCACATCCAATATCATGGCTATAAATACTTTAAGTACTTTACCATTATATCTTCTGACTCAACCTTTCCTCTGAATTCTAGACTCATATATATATAATTGTCTATTTATATCCCCACGTGGCTATCTAATGGACAAACTTAAAACGTCTGGAAGTGGACTCTTGATTCTCATCCATCTCCTAAAATACCTGTTCCTTCTGTAATCTATTTATCTCTGCAAGTAGGAACTCAAATCTCTTGGTTTCTTAGGACAAAAAAAAATGAGTCATCTTCTCTCTCATTCCCTACATCTGATGCTCAACCAAGTAGCAAATGCTATTGGCTCTAGATTTGAAATAAATCTGAAACCTGGCTTCTTGCATTACCTTTATTAATATTACCCTAAGACAAATTCCTAATAAACACAGATATACTCACACACATATTCTCTATCTATCTCTCTATGTACACAACTTGAACTTACACACACTTTCAGTGGCTTCAAAATATACAGCTAATTTTAAGAAAATAGTTTATTGGGTGGTTAGAATCTATACAGTATAAGTCAATAATCATAGATTGCCCATTATTCATACTTAAAGAATAGGTATTTTTTCCCCCTTGGGCTTACACATTGCACTATTAGGTCAAAAATAGAAGATTTCCTAGACTGGGAATCAGAATAATTATCTGAAGCAATGCTGTTCAGAAGTTGTGTAATACAGATACATTTGCTTTACTCCTTTGCTTCAGTTTCCTCAGCCACAAAGTGGAGCCTGAAATACATTCATCTTTTGCCTTTAAAAAAATTTGGCTCCTTGTAATAACAAGAAGAAAATATTTTGAGAAACTAAAAGAAAAAGAAAATCAAGATACAGTATAAAATATTATACAACCGCTGGGGATCTTAAAGGAATGCAATTCCATTTCTCACCTCTTTTACCCCAGCTCTGCTTCCCTGTGATTGCGCAATTTAACACCACAATCTGATGCCCAGGAAGTAAACCAGTACAGCATCTATTCATCCTGCCAATCAAAAGCAGAGTAGTATGCAATCCTACCCAGTAAATGAGACCAAAAAAAAAAAAAAAAGACTTGGGTTGGAGAATTGGGGGAGGCAGAGAACTATTTGAAGATTATTAATATCAAAGACTTAATTTTGTCATTTTACAGAGTTGAGTTAATGGATTGAACTTGTGGCTGTTTAATGTAGTTTTGTCAGAAAATGATGCGTCAGAATTTTTACATCTGAAATACTTGCTCTTTTAAGCCGACTGGAAGCATCAATCATAGGTAACATTTTCCTGCTGATAGTTCTTTTTTCTCTCCTTATCAAAAAAAGGAATTTATATGCGATTTTTCAACGGAAATAGAAGAAAGTCGGTTCGTTTCAAAGACACTTTAAAGCCCCCTGAATTTCTATTTAACTTTGAAAACAAACTTAAACTGATATTATGAATTCTATTAGCAGTCATGACCGCACAAGTCCCCATTATCATTCCTTACACCTTGACTTAGGTGTTCTAACAGGAAGCCTTCAATGTAGGATGCTATACTTACTTTGGGGTTTGAGTCTGCAGACTCTGGGAGAGAGAAAGGAAGTTAACCTTTTTATGGACTTAGTAGGTTCTGACCACTCTTCTAATCTGGCTCTTTGCATTCAGAGTTTATCTCATATATAATCATCACGGTAATTATTTGAGATAGGTGTTACATTTCCCGTTTAACAAATGAGGTTACAAAGGCTCCGAGAAATTGAATGACTTGCCCAAGGTTATTCAGCTAATAAATAACAGATTCAAGAATCAAGCTCAGATCTTTTTCTTTCAAAGTCTGAACTCTTTGGCGTAATCTATTTGTAGTTAGGATTCCTTTCTGAAAATTATTAAGTGAATTTAGCCCAAATTTAGATACACATTTACAGTCATTTGCAAACAAAAATAGAAAAGAAATCTACGCAAATTAGTGTGATTTAATACAAAATGGCTTAATGTGGGAATCACAAGACATTCTTTTTCGTCTCAGCTGTCACACTAACTAGCTTTGTGACCCTGGGGCACCACTTGGGACCTTAGATTTCTCATCTGTAAAATGAGGGTGTTGAACTCAATGATCTTTACATCCTTTCCAGCATAAAAATATTCTGTGTTTCTGAGTGGGAACTAGTTGAAGTGCATTTTCCTCTTTTCAAACTCATATTAGTAAAACAACTGAAGGGAAACAAATGAAAAGGGGAACAAAACCACCTGCCATACTTCTGTGCCATGCCATAATCTCATTAAATTCCCACCACCAACCTGTGTGTCAGGTGTTATTAACCCCCTCCCGTTCTTTTGTTTGTTTGTTTGTTTTGTTTTGTTTCTTTTTGCGGTTCTCGGGCCTCTCACTGTTGTGGCCTCTCCCGTTGCGGAGCACAGGCTCCGGACGCGCAGGCTCAGCGGCCATGGCTCACGGGCCCAGCCGCTCCGCGGCATGTGGGATCTTCCTGAACCGGGGCTCGGACCCATGTCCCCTGCATCGGCAGGCGGACTCTCAACCACTGAGCCACCAGGGAAGCCCTATTAACCCCCTTTTAACTGAAGGGAAAAGACTCAGAAGTGAAGCAGTTCACCCAAGTTCACTAGCAGATACAATATTGAAGGAGTGTTTGAAAAGTTTAGCTGGAGGAAAAAAACCACTATTATCATTCTGTAAAACAAAGTGCTTTGAAAGTCTTATTTACTTGAACTAGACTCATATGATCATATAAAGTTAAGTAAATATGGGCTCTAACACACATAGCACCTCTTTATAGTTTCCACGTGAATAGAGCATGTTCATGGTATACTCATGCAATGAGGGAAAGAAGTTTTGATCTAGCATGTTTTCCAATGTTGATGAGTGCCCAAGTCTTAGATCTTAATCTGGTGAACTATATTTATTACTTTGAATATTTCTTCAAAATATGTACCTTAATTAGCTCTTTGCAAAGTAATATAGAGGAGAGAACCTATTGTACAGTACAGTTTAAGCATCCGTTCTTGTTGACATCAGTACAGAAAGGTAGGAGGAGAATAAAGCCCAGTGGAGTTTGGAGAGGTAGGGAGATAGGCAGGGAGAGGACCTTGCAGGGCCTGTTGGCCAGGCTGAGGATGTTTGCTTTTCCCTCAGGGAAGTAGGACATGCTTAAAGGTCACATGATCCAGATTGAAATCCAAAAAGATAATCTGAGCTGCACCAAGAAAAATGGATTATTACAGACTCTCTAGAGAGGGGCAGATGAACTAGTTATGATGGTATTTCTATAAACCAGGTAAGAGAAAAGGTGACAGACGTTCAGGTTGTAGGTACGGAGATAGAGTGAGATGGATTGACTTGACAGATGTATAGGAGATGAAACTGACAGAACTTGAATATTGATGGTGAGGCAAGAAAGATGTGAGGAATAACTCCTGCATTTCTTGCACAAGCAACTGGGTGGTAGTTTTGGAAATGCACCAGGTTGGGAGGTTGATAGTAGTGGGAAGGGGATATTCCAATAAATATATTACAGAGTGTGGTGCTTTGCAGCTGAAGTTTCTTCTAAAGAATGCTTTCTGATATATCCTCTTGTTAATGCCACTCTCCTCCTTAGAACACAAAATTCTCAAAAAGAATGAGTATAATAAACATAATGATGTATGTTTGAGAGAAAAAGTCTTGATAACTTATTATTCTCTGTTTCAGACCAGGATTTGTACTTTCCCCTTAATAAGCTTGTCACAAAATGTGAAATCCCATTTATTGCGGATAACTAACAGCTGGCGTTTTCTGAGGACTGAGAGAGATACAGGTGCCTTTGGCTTGATGAGAAGCATTAAACATACATGATTATCAACTAGGTTTTTTGATCAAAGTAGTTAGGTATTTGGGGGCTTAAATGTATTCAGGGTTATTGACTCTTTAGTTTCTAAATGGCCAGGAAGATGTGTCCTCTTCAGCATGTCTATATTGCTTAACCAATGATGTCTTTTGAATGGAATGCTCCTCTAACATTTTTTTGCAGTGGGCCTTAGAGGGTATTCATTTAATTCTGGCATGGTCCTGCATTGTCTCTCAGCAATTTCCTTTTGAAATTGGGACTCCAAGGAATTGACCTAAACTTTTGGAAGCTCCTATTGGAAACACATCCAAACTCATTTTACACGTTCTAAGTGCATTATTAGCACAGCGAATATTTTCTGAGTTCTTTTACGTATCAGATCTTATGCTATGTGCCTTTCAAGTGTTTATCCTTTTTAGTTCCTACGTGAATGCTCTGAGGCAGGTAATATTTTTCTAGCCATTTGACGCAAGAAACAAAAATGATAACTCTGGATCTCTATTTTTGTACCGTGTTACAGCCAAAGCATCTGTGTAAGTGAGAAAAGTAAAAGAGATGGAGGAAAGAGAGAAAAGGGGAAAAGAAGGGAGTTTCCTCAATTATTTCAGAATATGGAGGTACTTTCTCTTATAAACACCTGCCAAGAATCATAGCTCTTTATATATTTGGTTATGTTTCACGACAACTATTTAAGATGTTCATTCTGCTGTTCTGTGGCTATTAGAATAACGTACTCCATGAGTGACCTGAGAAAGCCAAAGAACAGAGAACCCAGGAATCTGTCTGTTAAAGGTGATCCAGTCAAATGAATCTACAGAGGAACCCACTTAACTAAGAAAATCTGTCCCATACAATCATAGAAATAAATCATTCTTCTGGGGACACAAAAGTATGGTCGAAGTATCACCTAAATACAAGACTTCTTCCTAAAGTTCTCCCCAAAGTCATGAGAACATTTTTTTTTTAATTGGAGTATAGTTGACTTACTGTGTTTAGTTTCAGGTGTACAGCAGAGTGAATCAGTTATACATATATTAATACACATATCCACTCTTTTTTATTTAGATTCTTTTCCCATATAGGCCATTTCAGAGTATTGAGTAGTGTTCCCTGTACTATACAGTAGGTCCTTTTAATAGTGTCTCAGTCTCCTTTCAGAGTGCTACTCCTCTGGCCTGTTAACCATTCAGATACTTAGTTAACACTGGTGGGCTGCCTACTTCATTCTCAATCCTGTGCTGCGTATGAGGGATACCAGATGAAAGGCATATTCAAGCTAAAATTAAACGTAAACCTTGTGGAAGCAGACAAGGAGCAAAAGAAACACTAGGTAGAAGGGGGCAGGGATAGGGTAGTGGGGGGGTAGGGAAGACTTTTACCCATGGCTTAGATTTGTCTGACTTTGCCAGTCTGTGATGTTTTGACTCAGCAAACTAAAATACTTTATATTTTATTTTATATTTATATCACCCCTTGTTGCGTTTTGGAGATTAGATTTCACGTATTTCTTGCAATACTGCAAACATTCTGATTTGGGAAATATGGAACAGGGCCCAGGGCCCACGGATCTGCATTTTAAACAAAACCTCCCAAGTAATTCAGATACATACTGAAGTCTGAGAATCAGTTGTCAACAGAAGTCACTTTTTGTCTGCTATGCATCTTCCTTAAGGAACAACAGTCAGCCGAGCCTCAAAACTACAAGGGATTTAAGTAGAAGAAAGTATACTTGGCAAGATGAGTAGTCATTGGGGGTGTAAATTCCCAGTGAGTTGCACTTGAGAGTTGACCTCCTTCATGTTTTTAGTTAGGCTGAGACACTTCATGCAAAAAAAGAAATGCCCCGGTCCTTTTGCTTTTCTAGCTGTTAGAATCAGAAGCATATTCTGTCCCTTGGAAGTTAACATTTACAAGTAGACCAGAAAATGGGGATGGGGAGTAACATGGGAAACGAAAGCACTTTCATAAAGCAGCTCTAGATTTTAAATGTGAGAAGTTCATTCACTCAGGTACAACATTCTATTTTTATCTCCTCCCTGGAATACTTAGATGTGACCACTGTGCCTGCTGGCTTCTATCCCAGTGCTGCCATGGGCTGCCTTAAAAGGAAAATGCTTATGTAAAAAAGACAAGTATAGGAAGGCAGGCATCAGCTTATCAGACCAAGGAGCTCAGCAATTCCACCCACTGCTTCTTCCCCAGAGCAAACTCCCAAGAGATGCTCCCCTTGTGAGATGTCTGGTGCTTTACAATGCTTCCCCAGCCCTTTCTGATATGATGATTTCCTCCTGATAGCTTAATTTTATTAGATCATAGGAGCACAGTCTGTAAATGTGAAAACACTTAAAGGGAAAGAGAAACTTTCAAAGCAGCTGTTTAACGTAGGGTTTAGGAGAAAATACCAGAATCTGGGAGGGGAGGGAAAAAAAATCCTAAATCTGAAACCTTACAAAATAAAAGCTAAAAAGCTATTTAGACAGGCTCCTTTTCCCTGTATGAGTAAAATATTCATGAATTCCACTGCTATGGTATTGTATGCTAGATGCAATCACAGACTCTTACGCAGAGCAGAAATCATTGAAAAGTGTACTGTTACCTTACATGCTTCACGGAAAATCCATAAAATCTGCATTGCAAGGCCCTGTCTCTTACTGCAGCAACATTGCTTCACAAGTTTCCAGGAGAACGAGCAGTGATCTTCACTTTCTGTAATGCCATTCCTAACAAGATGCCTGGAGGAGAGATAGCTGGCTGCTGTAAGGGCTGCTCTGTAGCCCTGATGGGGATAGAAAACATAGAAAAGGGGCAAATGATCTCACACAGGGCCTAGTCACTATCAGTGCCCTGTAAATCAATCCAGGGAAACACCTGATGAACTGGAAAGCAGATATGCCTCTTCATGAGTTAGAAAGACAACTCCAAAGAGAGGCTCCTTCAAAAGACAGCTCACCCCTCCATAGGTGATAGAGATCACACAGTCTCTTTTAGCCGCAGAGAGATTGTCCTCTTTCATGTGTCTATCCACTTACCCATCCATCCATCTATGCTTGATCTATCTGTTCATTTTGTGAATATTTTAAAGTGGCTGCCACATTCTGTGCACCATACACTAGAAACACAAGGATGGATAAGATTCCTGCATCCCACTGTTGATTTAAAAAACCGTGTGACCTAAAAGTTGTGAGTTATGTTTTTCTCGGGACCTTACTGAGGACTATGGCCTGGGAGACAACCTCTCCACTCTGAGACACTGTTCCAAAGAGGTAAGGGAAGAGCCAGGACATATAGGAATTTTTGCTGGGAAAAGAACTCACGTAATAGAACATTAAAAGATAACTGCTAATCACAAAACGCAGACATCTCAGGTAAATGATTTTAGTGTTTTTCTATGTATGAGAAGATGCAAGAGTCTGGGCTCATTGAAATTATTCCTTTGATAGGCGTCTCAGTGATGTAGGGCTAGACTCCTGTTTTCCTCCATCCCTTCAAGGTGAACTGCCCATGTGGGCTGCTGTGGCTGACCGCTCGATGGCAGGCAGTGTTCTTTGTTCTTTGTCTACATCACTAAAACCCCTCACATTTAAGTAGAAAGACATTGACATATTTCTGGTTAAAAATAATAGATTGAACACATTGTTACCTCAGCTCGACCTCTGAAGATGAACAGAATAGGGGAGGATGAGCGGTAACTAATTTAGAAGTCCCCAGAGAGCAGACTAATAGGTCGACAGTAGGGAGGTCTGAGAACCTACCCAGTTTGTATGAAGGGACCCTTGAGGGGCTCAGGCAAGGCTTCCATCATAAGAAATGGTTGAAAGGGACTTCCCTGGTGGTTCAGTGGTTATGACTCCACACTTCCAATGCAGGGGGGGCGGGTTTGATCCCTGGTTAGGGAACTAAGACCCCATGTGCCACATGGTGCAGCCAAAAAAGAAAAAAAAAAAGGAAGTGGTTGAAAGTTTGTTTAAGAATCACGTAGAATACCAAAAGTTCCTCCATCACATGCTGCAGACAGGGAATGGCCTTTCTACTTCCGCCTAGAATATATAGGGGGTTTATTCTCTGGCAAGGGATACCAGAAGATCTCTGTACCGTAAAACACAAGCAGCAGTGCAGAGCAGGGTTCCCTACTGAAAACAGGCCCAGTTGGCACTAAATGATACGCTGAAGGTTGAGACCCCCCCCTCTCCTACTGTTTTTCTCTGTCAGCTCTTCGGACACCTATAGCTGGGTATACACAGTCCAGCCAGATCTTAGGAAATGTTTTCTATTGCATCTAACAACCTGAATGAGTTGACATGGGGGGTTCGCTAACTTTAAAAATAAACAAGCAAACACTATTTCAGTCAATTCCATGTGCAGTAAAGACCACCATCCACAAGCCCTGTCCACAAGCACATACTTCCATTCAGTTTTAATTTCCACACTTTTATATGTTGAGGGGGGAGCTAAAGATCAGATTAGAGGGAAATCTCTAATACAAAAAAGACCAAAACAAACAAACAAAAACATAGAAAAAGCATCTTAGAGAAAATAGAGTCTATATGGGAGAAAAAGAATACTAAAACAAAGCTATTCTTTAATAAAGCTGAGATTAGAAGAGAAGATACTGAAGCCATTGGAAAAATAAAAGTTCAGGGTTTCTCAGGTGGTGCTGGAAGCAGCCAGGAGAGTTATTCGAAATCTCTGCAGTGTGGCCTCACTCTACAGTAACCACTGGACACGTGTAGCTATTTAAATGCGATAAAATTAAAAATGTCTAAATATTTGATGAATATGATGTCAGCATTAACAAAGTGATGGAGGAATACGGAAGAGGGTGTTAGGACCTTTGGCTCAGGAAGCTAAGGAGGAGCCATTTCACCTGAGTCATGTTTTGACAAATGGGAAATGGGGTAGAGAATGTCCTGAGTTTGAGACCAGGCAGGTCTTTTGTGCTATCAGGCTTTGGTCCTATCTGTGCCCTTTCCTGTGACTTGAGAGTTTGAAGAGGCCGTGAAAGCAGAAGTGAGTGCTCCAGGGAGAGATGCAGGCCTAGGAAATCTGAGAAGACAAGAGGACATAATGTTAAAAAAAGAATCTCTCAGTTGTTGGTTCAGTGGATGCAGAAATGAAATATTGTCAGATGAACGTTGGGTAAGAGTATAAAGACCACAAGAGAATGTGGCTAGTGTGATCAATGTTGAAAAGGTAGAATAAAATGTCTTTGGTTTAGTTACTCTTCATAGAATCATATTCCCTCTGGCTCTGTCCATTATATGTTTAGAATTCCATTAAAGTATAAGCTGCACACCTACATGATAGAAAATAGTTCTAAAATACAGACAAAAAGCAAGAAAATGTTGCTCCCTCTCATTACATTCAAAACCATCTATAAAATCTCATGTGTGTTTTGTCGAGACGCTGTTTTCTGGCCAGTGATCCGCAAAAAAAGAACATGGGTCCGGAAGGGCAGTTGTCGGATGGAATTCAAATAATTAACTTTAAGGGAGGGAAGGGATGAGAAGATGAGACACATGAGTCAGGAACAAGTTTCAGAAATAGAACAAACAAAAATTGGGGTCTTTCTGAAGTCTTGCTTATCATAGGTAGGTGTCATTTATTATTTGTGACTGTTATGAATAAGAGCAAGTTAAAACAATGAAAGCAGAAAGGCATTCACAATCTTCTTTTTTTGAGTCACGATCTTATTTCTAATGTAACAGAAATGTTATTGATAACAGGAGTTTAATTTTAAGACTGCTTATTTATGATATTAATAAATTTAGCACATTTGCAATTCATGTTAGCACATTTCAGGATATAGGCATTGTATTAACTATAAAAGGTGTCACTAGTCCTATTAGAGAATGTCTGTTGCAGGATTCATTAATTTATTAAGCACGCTTTCAGTACGTATCAAGAGTTATGTTTCTATACTTTAAAGACACATGTGCCTAAGACAAGGTATTTGTTCATCACTGCAGATAAATAAGGAGGTATTTTACCTCCTTATTTATTGTGTGTGTGTGTGATAGGGGAGAATTCAACTACTCAATGGTAAAGATAAACAAAATTTACTAAACAACTTTTCAGTTGCAAACACTATATGCTATGTTATTTAATCATCCAAACTACCTTGAGAAGGAGCTATGGTTTTTCCTTTGGGCATCAGATGAAGTTGAGGTTTCACCCATTTAGCGGGCACCATATTCTGCAAAGTGAAATGTAAAGGTATTTGAAATGCATCTTGAACAACTAGTAAATTATTTAATTCATTTATCTAGAAATACTACATGTATTCAACAGTTATTCATGCTCTTTTGCCAAGTGTCCAGCTCCATTCTAGAAGCTACAAAAAAAAACCCAGACTGAATAGGTATTCTCATGGGAGAAATAAGATAATAAGCAAATAAATGGATACTGTGGCAGGTGGCGATAAGTATGGTGATGAAAAATAAAGGAGGCCTGGGCACTTTCTAAGCGAGTTAGAAAAAAAAAATGCAGAGTGAACCTCCACCCACTTTTTTCTGCATTTTCAAGCTGATGAGAGTATCTAGAAGGAAAGAGCATCCAGAGGAAAGGGTTACTGGCTTTCCTGCAACATCCCTGTGCTGCGGGACAGCACAGCATTACTCCCCACCTGCCTCTAGAGGGCAGTTCAGGCAGTGTGGTAGATGCTTCTCTGAAAATGAGTCTTCTTGGAATAAACTTATGGTTACACATGATGAGTCGTTCCAGAGATGTGGAACGTCATAGTGCCTATAGCTAACAGTAAGGTGTTGTGCCCTTAAAAAGTTATTCAGAAGGTAAATCTCAGGTTAAGCGCTCTACACACACACACGTAGAAAACAACCAACCAATAGAGGGGCACAAGGAAACTTTTGGAGGTGATGTATTTATTACCTTGATTGTGGTGATGGTAACTTGAGTGTACACATATGTCCAGATGCACCAAATTATATACATTAATTATATGCATTTTGGGGGCATAGTGATTATACTTCAGTGCAGCTGGAAAAATAAAAATTTAAAAAAGGAATCTTCTTGAGCTGGAGTGACAGAACTTCTGGGTAATAGTCAACAGTATCACACTTCTGGTTGCCCCCTCAGTTGTCTTCTGCCGTGTCTGGCGTAGGGGCTTCTCCTAAAGCAGGGGACCCTGATTCACCCCAGTAAAGCCTGCTGGGACTAAGTCCCTGGCTCTGATTCCATCAGTTCCTGGATCTTCACATTCCCCCCATAGATGCAGAATGCCTGTATACACTGGGTCAAAGGACTGCACAGAGGTAGCTTATATTTCCCTGAGGTAGCTTATATTTCCCTGAGGTAAAAATGTGAATTTGTGTCAGATATGTACCCTTGTTATTTTTCATGTGGGCTTAGTGTCTCCAGGGGTAAGAGTGGGTCCCTCGGGGAGTGGGACAATGTTTTTTGCTTACTTCTTATTAACTCCATTCCCTTTTCTCCCTATCTTGTGCTTTGAGTGCAGCCTGTTGCCACAAAGAGGTCCACTTAATTATTCAACAAAGCTTTCTGAGTATGTCTGAAATACCCCCCATAGTTCAGTGGCTTTAGAGTCACAAAGATGTGGACAAATTGATTGTTGCCTTTGAAATGCTCATAAACTATTTGTGAGCATAAAAGCAATAAGCGCATGGATAGCTAGCTATAAGATATCTAAAGGCAGCATATGGACAGGAAAATAATTGTGGTGAAAACTTAAAAGGTCAGTGTGAGCTTAGGCTCAGGGAAATTAGGCCAAAGTTAATTTGTGAATCATGAACTATGATAATGAAACAAAGAACTGTAATTGAGGAGGCTGTTCCCAATGTGTGGAATGTCATAAACAAAGGCATAACTTCTGGAAAGAGTTAAACATATGTGGAACAGAGAATGTGCATCAGCCTGGCTAAGTCACAGTTGTAGGAGTGAGGAGAGACAAGGTCAGATAGGCTAATTGGGATTTGTTACTAGAGGGCATGGAAGCCAAAAAGAAGGATATAGTTTTATGCTAACAGGTAACAGGAGCTGCTGTCCGTTTGCAAACTGGAGACTCATTTAGGGAAATGAGAACATAAAAACATCTTAGAAAGCATTTACGACTGGGTGGTCATTTATATGCCATTCCAAAATAATGGTAATAAACTCTTGAGCATATATAACTAAAAAACTAACTGTGACCAACCTGCAACTTAATCCCTAGTAAGGATGGCTCAAGCACCTAGTCCACATCTGGAATAAGTCCGTTTAATACCTCCCACCCCCGTGTGTGTGTGTGGGTGTGTGGATACACACACCCACACACACTTGTTTCTTCTTTACGTGAAGGAGATCTCTTTCAAATTTGAGGAGATAGCCTTAGTTCGTAGACATATGAACAACAACACTGAATGTTAATATCTTGCTTAAAAATTCTTGTTTAGTGATCCTCTTTTATTCCCTCTCTTCCTGCTACCCTTCTTTGCTCTCTCCTTGGAAACAAAAATTGTCTAGAAGTAAAACATTTGCACAAAACTGTCAGAACGCTCCCACCTTATGAACAGAGATACTCAGCGTCTCCTAGCCTGTCTTCTCGCCCCATTGAGAACTGTGGGTCCCCCTGCAGTGGGGGGACCACTTTGCCGGGAGACATGGGAAGAAGATTGTGAGGTCTGTGCATTGCTATCTCCCTGACCCTGCAGCTTTCCAGGTTTTCCTACCAAATTGCTGTATCTAGTAAATACGATAAGTGGAGGCATGTCTGCCCCACAAATTACTCCCTGGAAAGCTCTGTCTGAAGTCAGATTTGCAGGAATAAAGAGCCTGTCATACATTCAGCTCTGGAGGCCACCAGGTAAAAGCAGATTCTGTATTTCATCCCTTTTGTTGGCAAAGTCATCTCTTCATCTCTTTCCCCTTACACAGACTTCCGTTCATCTTTAAGGGTAGCATTTGCCCATGTTTTTATTTTTGCATGTCACAGCAATAAATTGAAAACCCTTTAATGAAGTGGATGATTCAAACAAATTATTTCAGAATCACAAATTCTGCCTCATGGTTCAAAAAATTTCTAAACTTATCTCTGGGCACTCTACAGTGCTTAATTTCAGTAACCGAGTGTCTTTGTAGAAGAGCTTTCGTGTGCTTCCAGAGCAATTCCTGCGGCTGTTTGATTTCAGTTACACAGCTTGCGCATTTTCTCCATCTCTGATTTGTAGAACTCAGCATTCTCAGGAAGACAGATGTTGGCAGAGGGCTTGAGGCTAGTCGGTCCTGTCTGGACTGTGGTTGGGCTGACTCCCTGTGTAAGGAGGGACGGGGGAGAGTTCTTTTCTCTCCGACTGAGGGGTGGGTCTTCGTGTTCACTGCTGCCGATGCAGAACTCAGCCTACATGATACGGGACGTGAGGGGCGGCAGCAAGTACAAAGCAGTGAAATAAACTACCATATATATCATGTTCCGGTGGCCAAGATAGAAGCGACGTGTGTAATGAATCAAAGCCGGAAGGGGTTGTGGTGCGTGATGATAGGGAGCCCGAGCTCTCGGTGGCCCAGCCTCAGCTCCAGAGGGCTGTGTGTGAGGAGCCTGTGAGCATGCGGAAAGCGCTCGCCCCGTAATGTGACGAGGCAGGGCATTCGTGAGGGCACAGGAGGCCTCTCGTTCCTGTACCGGGTATCTGTTATTTCTCCAGCCCAGCGCTCTGATTCTCCTGTGGGGGACGTCTCCTCCCCGGCCGCACGCAGCCTCGCTTGGGCTCTATCGCTGAGCCTTCCTCTTCCATGCCGAGGCCCGGGCGGGCACGTGACCCGGGTGGGCCCGCGGTCTCCCTCTCTTCCCGAACCTGCATCTTGAGCAGAGTTATCTCCTGATGGAAGTAGTCCGCGGCTGATTCATCCTGACAGTAGAGCCTTGACGACGTGGCCCATTTGCTTCTGCTCCCCAGAGTTAACCTGGTTGCTCTCTTTCCTTAGCCGGGGCTGTTCCAGGTCCTTTTGATTATGTAAGCTCACATGTATGCCTAGAAGAAATTTTGTTTTGTGCTCAGGTCAGCCAGGGTCCGTTTCTTTTGTTTGCAGTGAACTCTCCCAGTTGTTGAAATTTTCAGAATATTAGGGTCTTTAATTTCTTAGTGGTGTGTCTTGCCAGCATGTAGGCTGTTTGCTGAGAGGCTATCTGCATGCGTCTCTTGTAGTTAGGCTGGAAAAGAGATATGGCAAGATAAGAGTTAGGGTTATGGTTAGACTTAGGGTATTGTTTTATCGATTTCCGGAAATAAAAGGGAGAAAACGTAGCCTCCAGTGGAAAATGTCACAGGAGTCTTTCAAAGGCTAGTTATGGGACAAGTTTATAAACTGAATTCTACTTCTTCTGATTTTGTCTGTGACAGAGTGATCATTAATCCTTCTTCTAGCTGAAGTGAGAGTTACATGATATTGCTGAATGCCTGGCACAGGTCTTGGTACGTTGAAGGTGCTTAATTAACGTTTAATCCTTAGTCTCCCAATCTCCCTTGGAAGATTCTACTGAGGCTGGCATATTAAACAATGCATCGAAATCAGGTATGTTTTGTTTCAAGCTTCTTCACTAGAGTTGCTTTCCATAGTGGACAATGATGGGGAGTGTCCAGGTACAGTATGTGTGTCTTCTTTCAGAAAATTTTCATTAGTATGAAATATTTTATTGGCAAGAGTCACAAGAAAAGTCTTAAGAAACTAGATGGTTTATAGATGATGTAAGTACAACACAATATATAAATTCCATGGCCAAGGCCTGACTGGATAGTAGGTATGAATTGTATCCCATTAACATGATTATCTTCAATTCATTACTGCTAAAATCCATTTGCTAATGAACAAGTAATCCCCCACTCATGTCTTCTCCAGGGCCCAGTGAGAGATCTGCCTTGGGTCTGCCACTCGGTTACATTAAGTGAGCACTGCTGCTGTTGTGTTCCTACTTTGCAGTCATGATTTGATTCTGCTGCTCTCTGTGGTCCTGACATGAGGAGGCTGTCTGCCTCTTCCCGCTGCCCAACACCCATCCTATCCTGAACTCATGTTTTACTTTGTCCTTGTGCTCCAAGGCAGTCCGGATTGTCATGAGTCAGCCTCTTCATTTTTGGACGGTCTTCCTCCTCTTTGAGGCTCAAAACTAGTCCATTAGGCCAAACTGAGGATGGGAGAATGGATGGACAGAGGCTACGTCATGATGGCAACCGATGGCAGCATTACCATATTCTCATATCCGTGAGTCCTTTGCTTAATTCTTTCATTCTTTGTGTGTGTGTGTATATATATATATATATATATATATATATATATACATACATATATGGAAAATTGAGCAAGCCGATACATAAGAGGATGGTGCCATCTAACTCCACACTCTATATTCTAGACCTATTATCCAGTTTCAAACCTGGACTGGTTAGGATACCATGCTACATCTCTTAGGAAAAGCTAAATCAGGGGATACTGTTTCAGTGACTAAACTGTTTTTGTGCTCAACCATGATTTGATTGAAATTCTATACTATGAAAAAAGAGGACTATTTTAACTATTGAATATAATCTTTTAAAGAGTAAAATAAGTATTGATGGTGCATTTTCCCATCTTTTGCAAAGAGGTTATGTTAGTGATTAACAAACTCACAATCTTCAGATACTGAAAAGAGAACAGTATATTAGCAAAAGAAGTGGCATTCTTTAGAGAAAGGTAATGAAGCTCTAGTTGCTATGACTAACTTCTCTCCAACATAAATTATGTAATTCGATATTTCCATAAAAGTTTTTCTTTAAAAAATTAAAAACCAAGTTTTGCTGCTATATTGAGATGAATCATTAATTATAAATTTTAGCATTTCACCTTTTCTTTTGCTAATATACAGCCAACATCTGATGATCATTGCTAAATCTCAGGAAGACAAATTGAGTTTAGGGAAGTGCAATTTGTGAAATTATCATCAATTCATTAAAATTTAAGCTGGCTGGGAGGATTTTTTTCTCTGAGATTAAATTATGGCAAATAAAACTGACTTTTGCACATCAGTAGGACTTTATCTTGTTTCCTTTCTCTGTTTATTGAGTCTAGATTCTGAAGTTCTGTACAAATTCTTTTTAAAATCTGTTGCCATCTACTAGTTCAGTTACAAGTTCTTGAGTTTTATACAGCAGCCTCCTTTTCTTCTAGTGATTATGCAGTTACAATTAATTTGCGTACAGATACTTTTCAAGACAAGGAGCAGAAATTAGCCTATGGTTACTGCATCCTCCTATCATGCAGAGAACAGGAATTTTGAAATCTGACAGTGATGAGTTTGAATTTTGGATTTGCCACTTGTTTGCTGTATGACCACCCCCCCAGCACCTCATTTTCTTTAGGCATAAAATGGCAGTCTACCTACTTCAAAAGGAAGAAAAAATTATTTTGGAAAAATTAAAAGCAAGTCTTGACTCAGCATCACCTCTAAAGTAGAAAAATAAAATATTTTACTCTGTTTTCTTCTTGAAGACCCACTCACTTTTCCAAGCCACCCAACTGTCATTGGGAAAATGATTTATTCCCATTATCAGAAGAGCTATTGACCATTAAAATTTGAGGCTCTTGGGCTTATTACAGAAGCAGCAGCTCTAAGAGTCAGGAGATGGGGCGTAAATGCTCCATATTTGCATGGATTGAACAGTTGACCGGTTTATGGATGTTCTTAAGGAGCTCATCCTGAACTTGGGATTTTGATGGTTAGGATCTGAACATTACCTTTTCTAGGCATTTGATGCGTTGCTGAGTTTATGCAGCTGGTTACTGGATATACTTGCTGTATGCGTTTTAAATTATCAGAAGTGCACTAACTGTATGTGTGTGTGTCTCCAGGGCATGCATGTGTTTGTTTTTGAATGCAATATTTACTGTTTTTTCTCTTTGTCCCAAAGAGAACACCGTCATATTTCATGTGGTCTTTGAAAGTAAATAAAAGTGCTTGAAAACTTTATTCATAAGAACGTACATTGCAAAACTATTTAAAATAGGAGTATTTAAAAATTAATTAGTGAAGGATACTTAGCTAAATTACTCTCTACCTTTATGACAGGAAATGAAAATATGTTTAAAATTTTGTGTATGTTGTAAGAACAAATACAAATTAAAATGTTTGTACCTTGCTCCATGTTGCAGAAGTGCCTCCTGTCATAAAGATAGGAGAAGTTCGTTTCTCCTTTGGATAAAGCCCATTAGCTAACAGATGGTCACCTCAATTGCCAGGTAAAGTTGGGAGGAACTGTTTGTGACAAATGGTGCTGTCGAGTAGTCTTATTTGAGGACTAGTTATTATTTATTTTGAAAACATGTGTGTGATGGGTTGTATCTGCTTGGCTGTATAAAAGGGTGAGATGTCTTTCTGTCTTTGCAATCCCTTGGCAGATTGCTTGTAGTGAAGATTACATTTTGGTGTAATGCTTATTCAATAAAAAAAAAAGTGTCTTCTTTCTCTTCTGTCTTTCTGGAGAGGATTTTTGGGTTGGGAGAAGGTTTCGTTCTTAATTATATTTCCCCAGCAAATGTCAAGGCCTCAGTAATGTAGAAAATATGTATGAAATGGTAAGTAAAAAATCCATACAAAACTACATATACATGTATATTTCAATACACAGCACACATATTTTCAATATATATAAAATGACTAGAAAGGTGTACACACGTTTTTAAAAAGATGGTATCATGGGTGCTTTTTATTTTTATCTCTTTGTAATTGTTTTCAATATTTTTCTGTAATTGCATGCAGTACCTCTAAGGCTAGGAAATAAATTATTATTATTTTTTAAAGATTTGAGCTGTTTAAATGATATACTAGAACTTGAGGGTAATCACCAAATTAGTGAGAATAAATTGCAACTCTATTCTTTCTTCTAAACATTGGGCATGTTTCAGAAAGTTGTTATTCATGTGTTGTGGAGGAGGACTTGTCTTCAGAACTGAGGAAAAGAAGTTGTCAGTGGGAAGCGTCAGTAAGCCATAGACAAATGGTCTCATCTGTTGGTTTAGCATGTAAAACAGACATCTTCCATACACCCTGGCAAAGGAGAATGGAAGACAAAAGGTGTTGTAAGGAAGTAGGCAGAAAACGTCTCTGGGCTATTAGGTGTCATGTTACCTCAGCCTTCTCTAGTTCAGCTTCTCTCCTAGTGACCACATCTAAATTTAAAATGATGGATGATTAAAAATAGGGGACTCATATGACTGTGTCAATGACAGCAATGAGTTAAAAGAGAACATGGATTCTGGCACAAGAGAAAATCCAGTAGCAATTCTCCACAGGCAGCAAATAATTTGTTTGAGTGCATAATTAATAGATTTGTCAGAAAGTACTTAGATTGTGAAATATTGTGCGTAGCCCTCTTTCCAGATGGATTAAGATGAATGGGTCCTCCAGCAGCGTATGAAACCTCATTGCTCAGCGGCTGGAGAATTGCTGCATCGAGAGTTGTTTGAGTCTCTGCCTCTTTGCGCTCTTCTTTCTCTTTCCCTGGCTGCAGGGGGAGAAATGAATAGAATGCTTCTAATTCCGATATTGAATGGTGTCCTTTACCTAAAGGGCATCCAAGCAGACAAAATTAAATCAGATGCTCAATGGGGAAACTTTCCACTAAGCAGGAATTTAAAATAGGGAAATGTATTAACATGTTGAAAAATGGTTAAATTGAGACGATTTGTGGATCAGAGGTGTGACTTTTCAGCAGCAAGCCACAGAGGTATTTCATGTGCAGTTGCCTGCACATTGAGAGGTGATACATGCCTTCTTTACCTGTGGAAATATCCGTGTAATACATACCTGGGGGACTCATATAAATTGGCTGGCTTAAAACAGGATGAGAATCCAGATTCTGTTTCTTTTTAGACTACAGTTGATGTGATGGAATTACCTATCAGTGTTTTCCATCTGAAAATTCTTCCTAAGCATGAGGATTAAGGAAGGGCCTTAATGAGCAGAGGAAGAGCACAGTGAGACCCGGGCAATACCCTCCATTATTTTGGGTGCCCAGGACAGTTAAACTAAGAGTAAATGAAATTGTTTCATTTTCCAAGCTTTCTTTTATGGTAAAAACTTATGCTGTGTTTTAAAAGGAAAATGGATGATTTAGAAAATTTTTTTGGTTTCATTTTTCTGTTTTACTAAATGTAGAGATGAGATGGAAACAAGACTCAGCATCCCTCCAGGGACCCAGTGCCATGCTCTCACATACTCTTTAGTCCTTCCTCCTGAGCAGGTACTTAGCAGAGCTAAGGTCAAAGCTACTTCTGGCCTCAAGGGGAGGGGGTTTTTAAAAATGGTTGGTCATTAGTGGCTTGTACAGATTATTTGCCAGGGCAAGCAACTGTGAAAGGCACTAGTAAGCACTTGATAAATAGCTGCTGTTATTTTATCTTCCAGTGGGTAACATTCGCCTATCCCCATAAACCAAGGCAGTGGAACCTCGACAGGGCCAGCCTTCATCGAGTTTTATTCATTCCATCAACATGTATCAAAGGTCCATTTTATTGTTTTTCACAATGAGATTCCAAGTCTGTCTGAATCTCCAGATCACTTTGAGATATTTAAAAATGTAGATTTTAATTTCCTATCCTAAACAACTAAATCAGAGTCTTTGGGTGGCCTGAGAATCAGCATTTACCAGGTTTGTCTGGGAGTACTTTTATATACTAAGAGCTTAGAATCTTTGGTTGGATGCTGGGTGGAATGTTTTATTCTGTCAGCCATTACTGAGCCACTCCTTAGAACTTGAACCAGGAGATCTCTGATGAAAGGAAAGGAGAGGGATTGAGACGGTTTTAGGATTTAGAGAGACGTTTCAGTTATGCATAGTTTGCTACTTTAGTTTTTCTT
The DNA here is from genome assembly GCF_059928025.1 of Delphinapterus leucas. Classification (NCBI taxonomy): domain Eukaryota; kingdom Metazoa; phylum Chordata; class Mammalia; order Artiodactyla; family Monodontidae; genus Delphinapterus; species Delphinapterus leucas. Next base: position 50,955,836 of record NC_143134.1, read on the forward strand.
TATTTACTCATTTACTTATTTTTTCCTGTTTCAACAAATATTTATTGAGAACCTGTTCTGTATCAAATAATTGGTAAATTCTGGGGACATGAAGGAGATATAGCATGATGTTCCTTTTCACCCTTTGCTCTGGAATCCATCCAGTTACAAGTTCTCTAGCCTCAGAAAGCATGCTTGGATCTCAAATCTGATGGGGCTCCTGTCTCAGGTCTCTTGCTTCCCTTCCTACTTGTTTTAGAAACTTCTCCACATTGATCTTCTGAAGTTCCTGATCCTCAGCTCTCCTGTAGGTTTTTACTTCTTTTTTTCATTTTGATTGCTCCAGAATCTCAGAGGGTGGGGAGTTGGGAATTGACAGCAGGGAGGAGAAGAAATTATATAATATTATCAGAAAACTCAATAAATGAAACCAAACCAAACGTTCATGTAAGAAAATTTGTTTTAGGTCAGAGACACCTCAATAACTTGGGATAAGTTTTAAGAGCAAGTGAATATTAAAATTAAAAATGGACACCTGTGATATTTTGAGCTCTCTTCAGTGTAAGGAAAAATGCAGGAACTTACTTCATGATAAATTAGAGTTGTTAAATATTACCATTTTCTGTTTTCTCATACTTTGCTGGTTAGAATCAGGTGGAACTCTGGATTAATTCAAATAAATATAACCATGATGCTGAAATCCTAAAAGTCTACTCAAATAAATTATCTTGACACAAGTGTTTCTGATAGATGAAATAAAAATATTCTGGAAATAGAAGAATTGTGGGCATTAGATGACCTTTTTAAGTCACTTTGGGAGAAAAATTAAATGGCAAATGAATTCTAATTCTTATCTCTCTCAATATATCACAGCAAACTATATGGAAATATATTCCCATGGTAAGCTAGAGGGAATGGCTTAATGATTTAAAACATCAGGTTTGCAATGATTAGAAACCATGGAACAGTCGGGTTGAATATCAAAACACCTAGCTTAATCTTCCCTCCTTCCAAAACACGTCAGTAGAATATCTAATTCAGGCTGTGTGTGTGTATGTTATAAATGAAGTGATACCTTGAAAGATCAAAACAGGATTTTTAGAAAAGCAAAAGTTTCATAGCATTATTTATTTTCTTTAGAAACAATTGGTCTCACCATATCCTTTTATGACTTCTGTAAAGCACTTGACAAAGCTGGGAAAATTTGTTGTTTATTTCTCCATTCCAGGAAGGGAAGTTTAGACGTCTTTGCATAATGTTACAGTGTCCATCTTTAATTAACCTCAAGGAATCTTGAGAACGTGCCATCAGCCTAAAGGGTTTGCTTGCTGCCTAAGCCCACTGCACATGATAAAATCATATATTCTCAGTCTAGGGAAAGAGATGCTGAGTGTGACAGTTCCTCTTAAAAACGTCAAGGTTTTGAAAGACCTTGAAAAAAATCAATAATCATCCAGTGGCATATTGAATGCCTGTGCAGCAAATGTAATTTTTGGATATAACTATTGCCAAAAAGTCTTAAAATATAACTAATTTAGGTGTAAATTGTGTCAAATACGCATGACTGGGTGCTAGAGAAGATATGGATGCACAGCTATGCTTTCTCCTGATCGGAAATCCATTTTCTCCTTCGACCTGTTAAGTTTGATGTTTTACTCAGTATGAAAATCCTACCATTTAAAAAAAATCAGAATATGTCAATTTAAGAGCCTAGTATCATCAGGAACAGTTATGAAAGTACTCCCTGTAACTCCAGGCAAACAAGTATCAGTCAAAACCAGGCAGGAGACATTGATCTTAGTTTAGCAAAGCAAACTGCCTCAACTATGTAGTCCAAGTAATCCTTAGAAATATATAGAGAAGAATAGTGCACTCAGTTTTATCATTTGCATTTTGGGATGAAGTTTTACTCCTCAGGAACCTAAATTTCAGTGCTAAGAATAAATCACTCTGCCCCACTGATTCTGATGATAATAAATCTTAGCATCCATGTCCTCAGTTAACAAAGGCAGCTTTTTAAATGGGATTGAAAGGAATCCAAAATAAACTTCTGTTAACTCTTCAAAGAGATGATACCTTCTCTAGCCATATCACCTTCAGTGTGACAGCAGCTTAGTTTCAGAAGAAATCTTCGGAGGAGAGCCCTAGATATGCTTTTTTTTAAAAAAAAAGATGAATTTTATTCTAATAATAAAAGTGAAATATTCTTATTGAAGAAAAATTAGAAAAAGTTAGATGTAGAAAGAAGTATACAACAAAAGTCTGCAATTCCTTCACCTGGGAACAACCACTAATAACATTTTGGTGTACATCCTTTTACCCAAGGGCATCTTTCTTAAAATTGTGGATTATTTCTAACTTGCAAAACACTATACATAATAACACCAAAAACACTATGTATTCACAACTCAGATTTACCAAACATGAACAGTTTGCCATAACCGTTTCAGGTATTATTTTTAATTTCAAAATTTCAACTCTTTTATTGAAACAAACTACACCCCTCTTATTGCCATCACTCTCCTCGGAGATGTAGCCACTGCCTTGAGGTTTGTGTGTATAATTTTACCACAGACACATGTATCTATGACCAAATGATATACAGTTCTGATTTGCATGTATTTACATTTTACATAAATATATTGCACATGTTTCTGCATCTTTTTTTCACTCAACATTGTTTCCCATATTCATCTGTTCAGTCAGGTAATACAGTTTATTCATTTGAACTGTTTTAAACTATTACGCTGTATATACTACTCACTTAGCCATTCCCCTACTAATGAGTACTTAGGTTTCTTTTACTTTTTTTATATATTATAAAGAATGTTTTAATGCACATTGTTGTGCAAACATGCACACACTGCCTAAATTTAATAATACCAAATTGTTCTCAATAGTGGTTATAGAAATACATAATTCTTCTGGCTGTGGAAGCTGTGGTTCATTCTCTACATCCTTGTCAGAAGGTGGTATATTCAGATTTTATTTATTTCCTTATGGCTATCTGCAGTGATATGTTACCTTATTGTTACTATAATTTTTGTATCTCAGACTACTAGTGAGGTCAAGTGTCTCTTCATAAATATAATGACCATTTTTATTTCCTCTTTTATTGCCTGTCTGTCCATATTCTTGCAGTTTTCTTCTACAGTAGTCTTTGATTTCTATATTGATTTCAATGTACATATAAATCAATTAATTTTGACAATTTTATGCCTTGAAAATATCTCCCAGTCTTCTATTGATTTTTTAAGCTTGACATATAGTGTCTTTTCCGTACATTAAAAATAATATAATCAAATTTATAAATCTTTTAATTTATGATTTGCACTTTTTATGTCTTAAAGAAATCTAGCTCTGTCCCATTGTTATAAAGATTTTCTCCAATATTTTCTTCCAAGAATTTAAAAGTTGTACTTTTTCTTTACACACTGATTAATATATTTTGAACTTATTCCTTTATTTGTTGTGAGGTAGAGACTTATGTTTTACCATATATATTATATATTTATAGAGAGAGAGAGAGAGAGAGAGAGAGACATTAGCCTAAAACCACTTGGTGATTAGACTATTACTGTATGTTTTTAAGCCAGCAACTTTTGCTATAAGTACATACTTAATTACCAGATACATGGAGTTTTCGTTATTTTAAATAGGTCATGATTTCAATTGTGAATTCTGTAACACATTAACTACTTGAAAGTATTCTTTAATTTCTAAGTTTTTTGTTAACCCTCCAATTCTTTTTGTTAATTTCTAATTTATAACATGATCATCCAATAACCTGTAAGACAGTTTTTTAGTATTGGTAAGACTCCCTTTGTTGCATAGTTCATACTCAATTTTTTTAGGAATGATTTTTATATGCTTAAGAAGAATGAAACTGCTTTCAATGATGTGTAAGTTTCTGTACATACGTATTAAATCAAGCTTAACATTTTATAAAAATTTGATCCTATCAACCAAATCATACTCTTACTGAGAACAGCTATCTCCTAGAAACTACTAGAAGTAGCAGATAACAAAATTAGTAATAGTATAGATTTTTGGAGTGTCAGTATAACAGACCTGATCCTATGGATGTATCTAAAATCCTCTAATTGACCTTTAGATTCATTCTCATCAAGACATAAGTGACATTCACAAAATGGGTCCATATACAAGGCCAAAACAAAGATATTGTGTATTCTGAGTAGCAGATTTCATACAATTTTAGACGTGATGCAGAAGTTCAGTAGTTACAGGAGGGAGGAGAATAACATGGAATAAATATTGTGCCTTTGCAATGAGAAGGGAAGGCTGTTGCTTCGTCCCATAAGGCTTGGTTTAATCAAGTGGGAGATTGGGAGGAGATAAGCAGTTAGCATCGCTCACAAAATTAAATCTCACCAAATAACACCTGGGTTAGAGATAGAGCAGGCTATGGAACTGGAAAGGGAAGGTGGAAGATTTCAGTAGCCATGTTGCTCCCTGGATATTCTCAAACCAGTAGAGAGGAGAGAGAAGTCCACAGAGCAGAGGCAAGGAAGATCAGCAAAAAGGAGACTTAGGTAGGCACATCTCCTGTGCAGGGACAGCTATTCACTAATCTATGGCTGAGAGGGTACAGATATTGCAAAATTAGAACTATATCTTGTGTTGCCCTTAGTTTGATTCATAGTTAAGTTGCCATTATCATTGGTTCCTCCTGGAACCTCGTTTGTGAATCATACATTAACTCCATTCTTTCTGTACTTAATAAAGCATGCCAAAGAAAATAGTTTTCACCTTTACCTATAACAATGCTCATTTTACAATTACATCTTCCTACTTAATACATAACACATTTCTTAATATCTATAGTTTTATATATGAAACTGAGAACCAAGTAGAAGAGCCTGAGCCTCTCAAAAGGGATTTCCTGTAATATTACTAGTTGTGATATTATAATGATGTTATATTGATTGCCATTGTTGATTTTTTCAATCAGAAATATTTATTGAGTAATAACTGTCATCCAACAATAAATAATTGAGAAGAGTTGTACTTACGTTCAAGGACTTTACAAAATAGTTGTGAAATTTTACTTTGTAAAATAATAAAACCAACAGTTAAAAAAGCATAACTTAAAAAATTAAATGATGGTAACATAAATAAACATTAAATGATGATGCTGAGTATAGCTCAAATTCAGAGATTCAGTGTTGACTAGATGGTAGAAGGGAAGTGAGGGAATCTCCAAGTTTAATCATGCAATATCATTCCTGGTGGGGACTGAGATTCATTTAATACCTCTTTGGGCTGATAGCTGCAACCGATAGAAATGTTAAATGGAAGTACCAAATATTTATTCTTCACAATATAAAAATAAGATGACAATGTTTGATCGACCTACTTTGTGTATGCATGCATTTGTCTTGTTTTCAAATATTTTTGGTCAAAATGATTGAAACATTAACAGGATTAAAAATTATATTTTCTCTTCATTCTAGTATAATACTCTTAAGGCTATAATGAAATATATACAAACTTATCTACACAGAACCTTTTTTTGAAAACAGTATTATAATATTATTTTGCATATGAAACTCAGCTATTTTTTTAAAACTCAAACTGCCCTTGTATCATGGAACAAGACATCTCTGAATACTAGAGAGGCACAGTTAAATGACTGATGGCCACAGAATTTTAGTAAATTCTAAAATTTAGTAAATTTTAAAATTTAAATTTAAATTCTAAAATTTTAGTAAATTCTAGAATTTACTAAATTTACTAAAATCTAAATTTTTACACAGAATTTTAGTAAAAATTCTTTTGGCTCGTTTTTTTAGACATGAATCAGAAAGCTAAATTCAGTTCTTGGAGTCTAGTGCTAAGGTCAGGAAAAATGAAACTTAAAACAGGGGAGAGCATGTGCGGTGTAATCTTAATGTTCATTGCTGGGGTGGGAAAAACAACTCCTGAACATTAAAAGACATTTAAAATTCACTCAACATTTGGAAGGTACAGAGTCCAAAAGGCAGTCACTTAGGGAAAAGGAAGCAGCTGTTTTGTTGATTTTTGATGGTATGTTTTTTGTGTCCCTCTTAGTTTAGGATTATGATATCTTCATGGTGAATTGTTCCTTTAATGATTATGAAACATTTTATTTTTCCCCTAATATGACTTTTGCCTTAAATTCTTGTTCATTTTCCATCCATTATTTTCTATCTTTGTTATTATGCCTAAGGTGGGTATCTTGATATTTATATTCAAGGCAAGTATAGATTTATCCACAGATTTATCAGGTTCTGTGTACCTATTACTTCTTTCATCCCACATCTTTCTTAAAGGTTTAATTTCCTCTTTCTATTGTATATGTTATAGTGATTATCAGTGATTAATGGGGTTTTTTAGTCATTTTTTTCCTGAAAATGGTTTTATTTTGCTCTTACTCTTGAATGATAGTTTATCTAGTCATAGGCTTTTAGGTTTGTGTTTCTTTCCTCTTTGTTCTTTGAAAATATGAACTTCCTGCCTCATGGCTTCTGAGTTTGATTTTAGATATCTTTTGTCTCCAGTGGTCCTTCAATTGTAGGTAATTTGTCTTTTCTCATTGACAGTATTGAGATGTTTGTCTTCTGTGATATTCTGAATGCAAAATATGATATATATGACCCGGAATGATTTTTTTCTAACAGTTATTCTTGGGAATTCAATTCAAAGTTTATATTTTTGTTAATTTCATTATTTCTTAATATATTAAGTGTACTGACATATTTTCTCATCCATGTTTGCCTGTTTTCTCTTTTTGGAGATGCCATTTAGATTATTTTGAACCTTCTAATTTAATACTCCATACCTGTTAACAACTTCAGTATATATTTTCCATCTTGTCTTTCTAGGCTGCATTCTAGGTGATTTCCTTAAATCTGCCCCAAAGCCCACTAATTATATCCCTTGTTTAACCCTTTTATAAATCTTCTAAAATTTCTATTTGTACCTTTCCAAATTTGCTCATTATTTTTTTAAGAGTATTGTTTTGTTTCATTATGGCTTTTAGATTTCTTTTAATCCTTTTAGTAACTTTAAATATATACTACTTTTACTGTCTTGTTATTTCTTATACTTTGAGTGTTACTTCAGTTTCTTGTATTTGAGGACTCTCCTTTACGGATTTGTTTGTTTTGTGTTTTGTTTGTAACCTTTTATTGTAGACTCAGCTTCAGCTGGGGTTTTCTTCGCTCTACAGGTCCTGTGTACCATAAGCAGTAGATGACTACCTACATGGCTTTGTGTTGTTCCCTTCTGCTGGGGACAAAAGATAAACCAAAGTGTATCTTTGGTTGTAGACCACGCTTTCCAGGTTATATACATTTGTATTCCACATATGAGCATGACAAAGGTTTGAGGGAAATACCCTTCACCTTCCTCTACCCACCCAGAGCCCAGAGCAGTCACCAAGTTTCTTTCCTGTTTCTATGGGACTGTATACAGCTCTTTAATCCTCGTCATATTGGGGATTTTTAGAGTCCTAGCTTTATGAAGCGTCCAAGTTTCATCTCCATGATGCGTAGACCTGCAGCTGTGTACATGTGCCTACCGTACTTTGACGAGCATTAAAGCCTTAGCCCCGTATCGCAGGAGCTACACGGGGTGCTCTTCTGGGTTTATTAGCATCAACTAGAGCTGATTACGCTGGCTTTGAGCTCCCTCTTTATTTCAGCACCTGGGAATTTTCCTTTTTTTATTTTTCATTAAATTTTAATCTTGATTAAATTACCTATCTTTGGCGTATATTTTTATCCCTCCTTCCTAAGTGTAGCAGACGAGGTGGTCTGTATGAACATATTCCTCCACTTTGTTGGCAATGCTATACCATTTTTTTCTATTCAGTTTTCCCCATAGTTGAAATCATATTTTGTATGCAACTAAGGCCTTGGTTTTCCACTTAATATTGTAATAGTAAGATTTTGTATGTTATTACAAACTATGAATACAGCTTAATTGGTTACCCAGTATTTCCTTGCATGCATGTACTATAAGTTATTAAACATTTTAGTATGTTTTGACATTTAGATTGTTTATAAGTTATGTACTCCCATAAATGAATCTACAGTGAACATTTTTGTGCTCCCATTTTTTTTCCCAGATTACTTCCTGAGGATTTCGTAGAGAACTAAAACTTCTAAATATTTTATAGCAATTTTTAAAAAGTAGTATTGATGGGGTGGTTCAGGCATGTGTTTATATAAATATGCTTAAACTGCACCTTTTAAAATCACTAAAATTTCAGCTAACCTGAAGAGGGTCGTCTGGATAAATAGCCACAGATGATAACCGGAAGATGTAATAAGCTCTAAACCATTATTTCCCAGCAGGTGGCTGTTTCTGCCTTGAATACCTCTAGTGACAGTCATTATGCAACCTTTCTTGGCAGCTTGTTCCGTTACTTAATTTTCTAATATTACTGTTATAAAGATTTTCATAATATTTAATCTAAATTACCCCAAGCTTTCATTTGAGCTATAAACGTGTACCTGTGCCCTCTCTCACCCACACGTTTAATAATTAACAGCTAATTGGTATCTATGTAAAAATGTGTAGCTCAGAGTCAAAAAAAAAAAAAAAAAAGGTCATGTGTTCAAACTTCTTCACATAAAGAAATGAAAGCTTCAAGACCTAAAACAGAAAATGGAGCTCAAAAATAGTATCAGAGAACCTCAAAGAGAAATAAATTATCTCACTGCCCAGCTACAGGCCAAAGCTGGCCAAAGATCAATAGTAGTTACAAAACATTAAGTCTTCTGCCTTCAGGGAAGCAACTAAAATCTCTACCAGCAATTAAATAGCCCAAAGCAAGAATGTGAACAAATTGATCAAAGTTATAGGAAGGCAGATTTTGGCTTAGTGTAAGACAAACATTCCAGAAGTTGAAGCTTTACAAGCACGTAATGAGGTGGTGAATTCTTAGTGTTTAAGGTCCTCCTGCAGAAGTTGGATTGTTTCTTATCAGCATGTTATAGAGGAGACTCTCACATCAGAGGCCTTCGAACGTTTTTTAGAATCATTTCTTCAGAGACAAACTTATGGGGAAAACTGTTTATATAAAAAAGAGCTGCTCTCGCTGAAGCATGAGGTAATTTTATCCATATGGCTGCCTTCTTATATACCCCAGCTGGATGCTAAGGCAACATAGAACACAGTTTTTTTTAATTGAAATATAGTTGATGTACACTATTATGTAAGTTACTTGGATAGAGAATTAAACCAGGTGACCTCCAGAGTTTCTCCATGAGCTGAGATGCTGTGAAGTTCTATTTGTCTCTTTCTCTGGTGTGTGTGTGTGCGCGCTCTTTGGAGTGGAGTGAGGGATCTTTGTGGTGAAAACCTCATCATATTTTGGAAATCATAATCTGTATTATCTGGGATTTGTGGTTTCAGAGGTTGACTCAAAATGACAATAAGACTAACGGCATGAGCTTTATTCCTGCATGAACTAACCAACTTTACCATATTCCATGTTCAGTATTCTTGTACCCTAGCCGTGATAAGAGGCAGTTAAAGAAAAAAAATTTAGTGACTATTTACCTTTAGTAGAAAATTCATCTACATAGAACAACAGTCACCACATACAGATGTAAATAAACTAAAAGTTAATTCTATATCCAACCCCATGGTGAGCTATCTAGTTCTCCCCCATAGTCAACCACTCCTACCAGTTTCTTATACATACTGTTGACCCTTGAACAATGAGGGAGGTCAGGGGCACTGACCCTTCACACAGTTGGAAATCCCCCTATAACTCATAGTCAGCCCTTACATACCCTGCGTGGTCAGTCAGTCCCTCCGTATCTGTGCTTCTGCATCCGTGGATTCAATCAACCATGGATCATGTAGTACTGTAGTATTTACTATGAAAAAACAAAACAAAACTGCACAGAAATGGAGCCATCAATTCAAAGCCATTGTCCAAGAGTCAGCTGTCTACTTACATAGGTTTTCTGTGCCTTAGCAAACATATATACATTTTCTTACTTTCATAGAATCACTATAAACATTGCTTTGTCATAGAATTGTGAAAATCGCATTCTTCAGTGAATTGTCACTGAGGACACCATGATCCCAACAACAGCTCTCCAGTTAGCACATTGCACAGAAACATGAAACGGTGAGATGTTCAAAATAATGATCGTTTAATCATCCTTAGAGCAGAGCCCCCAGCTGATCCAGGATGGACATGTAGAGTGAATGAATGATAAATCATTGTTTTAGAAGTTACTGAGATTTGGGGATTATTATTATAGCATGATCTAGTATATGTTGACTGTGCTGTGTCTCCGAAATCACCCTACCCATGAAGGAAGTTACCAAAAATTAAAATCATCACCAGTTATATAAATTCTCTTAAGATTTCAGTGAGTTTATTTCAGTAAAGCTTTCCAATGAGCGGAAAGGAAAGATAGATAAGACCCTCCTTATTCCATCAACTGAAAATACAATATACTGGCTTCTACAATTTTAATGTGATCTCTGATTAATAATAAATAATGGGCAAATTAAATATTCTTTCCTCTGAATGGATTGTATCAAAATTTGTACGAAGAATGATAATTTTCTTGGCTTGGCTTTTGGGTTTATCTCTTTCAACTCTTAAATTTTAAAGAAATAGGCTACTAACTGTCCTTAATAAGAGACAAGTCTTTCTGTATTTCTACTGCAAGTTGAGAATTTCATGAAAGCTTTTGCTATGACTAAATTGAGACTGTTGAAGAGGGTATTCAAGATAGCTCTTATCAAGAAGTTTCTCTCTGTGAGCTCTGCTCATTTCAGCTGAGGGTTCCCAGTTGTCTCCTTCTGCAAGCCTCAGGCCAGTTACACTTGGGGGTTTATGGGTCCTTCCGAGAAAATGGGTAAGAACTAGGATACGATAATCCTTTGTCTTAGTTCCTAAAGTGCTGTCTCTTTACCATTGTCTCAGTTATGTTCTTCCAAACATTTCTGTTTTTTTTTTCCTTCATTATCTAATACCGTTTTGATGTTCCCATTTGTTTGTACCAAAGATTTCTGATATCTGTACATTCAACTAGATAAAGCCTTAATACAGTGATTTCTGCCCCGCCTCCCCCAACCAAACCTTGACTGAAAGTGACACATCCTCCCGCAGAGCCCCAGAAGATACTCTGAACTCTGTCTCCCCTTGTGGGGTCATTTCATTGTAAGATAAATTCCGATTCTGAAATTGAAACATAGAAACATCTGAAATTGAAACGCAGAGCTTAATATGAAAAAACATGTTGGGCTAAAAAAAGCCAGCAAGAATTTTGGATAGAGAAGGAATTCTGTGTAAGCCAGTATAGAAAGAAGAGAATGAAGCGGACTCAGAAAGAAAAATAGAGATGAGAGAGGTAGAGCGGGAGGAGGAGGGAGCGACGGGAGACCACACAGACAAGGAAAATGAAAGGACCGATGTTTCAACTGAGTGTAGGGAAAACAGGAAAGATGTAGAAGAAAGCCAAGAAAGCAACCTGTCTAACCAGATAGTTGAAAGTTTGGGTAAGAGATAAAGAGTTCTCTGAAAAGGACATAAATGATACCAGAAACTAATTTTGTGTGCTTTGTAGTTCTGTCTGCTAAGACAGAAGAGTGGTTGAGAGTTTAAATACTTGAAATATTTTTATAACACGGTGATTCCTTCACTTCTTAGGTGTGTTGATATTTTTGGTACCCTCAGTCACTTGGAGAAAAATACAAAAGGGAATGAAGTGTCAAATAAGAGATTTTGATGAAATAATAGGAAGCATGACTGGAGGAGACACCCACAGGGTCGCGAGTGGTCACAGCAGGTACTTTGGCACCATGCTAGCACTGCGGTGTCCATGACTCCAAGGATGTTGTGAGGATGAAGCAGAATCACAACTGTGAATGCACAGGGCCTGTTGTGTAGTAAGAGCTCAGTATCTTTTCCCAAAGAGGCCAGTCATCATGTTAAGCCAGAAGAACGGTGCAGGGACAAACAGAAACTTCATCAGGCTGGGTCATGTAACAAGCTAATCAAGTCTGTAAGCAGTTCCTGCATCTGAAACATTTGAGGGAAGAGCTGCATTATTGTACAGCAAAGGGAAACTTATATTTAGTGATGTCTACCAATGCTACTTGGCATTTAAATCCTCAGACATTTCCACCAGTTAGATACTATCCCTATTGTATAGTATATATGTAAATATACTGTATATATAGAAATATACACTAGGCTTCAGAAAGTTTAGGTAACTTCCCCAAGATCTCTTCCAATACATTTCCAGATGGACCTGATTTAAAGCCAGGTCTGTGTCTGAAGTTCCAACCACTTTTTATCACACTATTCTTCCATTTTATGTGGAATTATGGTAACAGTGACAGAATTATCAAAAGAAGCAATATTTTGTTCCATGTATTTACTAAGTCACTGGTGAGGAATTATACTTTCATCCCGAAGTTTGTATCCTGAAATACTTCTATAAGCTCTATAGAACTTTTGGAAAATTTGTATCAAGTGTAGAATGGGAATGGCCCCTGGGTTTGCATAAACCTACTTCTTTCAGATCAATATGTTTTTTATGGAGATAGTTTTTTTTCTTTTTAACTATCAAATTTTGCTTCTGATCTAACATTTGTAAGAATTGCTTTTTGATTAGAAGCTGTCTACCTTGAACATTTCCACACAGGTTTTAGAAAAACATAGACAAAAACATTTATAAATTAGACTTCTACAAGGGAAATCTACACTGAGATACCCTGTTTCAGCAGCCTGAATCCAGCTCCTTCTCCATCGTCACCAAAGTGTTGAAGGCCTGGCTTCACCACATTTTAGATCTGTGCAGTTTATGATGTGATTTAACTCCTTAGTCTCAGAGATAGCTAGATCTTAAAGGGACTTGAGAGGAGTTATTCTCATCTAAACACAGGGAAAGTAGAGTCAGAGATGAACGTTCTTGGCAAGGCTAGACAGCTAGTTAATCATAGAACAAAATGAACTATATTGTATTACTGTATACATTTGTAGAATTTCCTTTCCCTCAAAAGAAAAAGTGGAAATACAAAGAGAGAGGGGGAGAGATGTTCTGAACTACAATTCTCTTGAAGTAATTTAACTCTTTAACTCTGGTATGGTCAATTACTGCTACTGTGTTTCCATTTTGAGGGAGGGGGTTAAGGATTCAGTGGCTCAAGGGTGAGCAAAGGTATGCTTTCAAAATGCCACCATGTGTTCACAAGGTGCATTACTCAGGAAGGCCTTCTTCTGGGGGCCTCTGAATCACAGGCTTGTGATGACAAGAGTCCACGAGAGTGAAACCAAATATTCAGGTCAAGACATGCAAAAATCTGAATTCACAAACAAAATGAAGGGATCCACTATGTATTTTCCTTTAGATTATGTTTGTCTCTAGTACGTTCAAAATGGTACAAGTGAACCTATTTACAAAACAGAAATAGAGTCACAGATGTGGGGAAAAAAAACGTATGGTTACCAAGTGGGGAAGGGGTGGAGAGGGATAAATTGGGAGATTAGGATTGACATATACACACTACTATACATAAAATTGATAACTAATAAGAATCTACTGTATAGCACAGGGAACTCTACTCAATACTCTGTAATGACCTATGTGGGAAAAGAATCTAAAAAAGAGTGAGTATATGTATGTGTATAACTGATTCACTTTGCTGTACACTGGAAACTAAGACAACATTGTAAATCAACTATACTCCAATAAGAATTAATTTTTTAATGTGTTTTTTTTTTTTTTTTTTTTTTTAGGTATTTCCCTCCGTTTTTAGAAATAGCGCTGTGTCACTCGTTCCATGAGTATATACTGCCTGGAACATAGGGATGATTGTAGTGGAAGGAGCACAAGGCTGAGAGTCAGAATCCCTGGGTTCCAGTAGTAGGTGTATCCACTTACTACCCTGGGGCAATCTCTTTACTTCATGAGGACCTCTGCTCTCTCTGTCTTTAAAATTGACATGGGGTATGAGGCATGATCTTAGTTTGTTAAGAAAACAATACAACAGAAAACAAAAACGGGTATTTGTTTATTTGTCATATACCTAAATCTCCAGGGGCAGTGATGGCTTACACATGGCAGAACACAGGAGCTCTTTCTCCTGGGTTGGACACGATTCTCTGGAAGGTGTTTTCCAGCAGTTCCAGGCTCAATTCCATCCTCTCAGCAATCCTAATGGATGAAGCTACCTCTAACCTGCCAGCTCTCATAAAAGCCCTGAGCTGGGTCTTTTGGACTCTGATCTGAGTCCTACACTCTTTTTCTAACCAGTTACCATGGCCAGATGGATTGAATAAAATAAACTAGCCAGATAGCTTTGCTACTGTAGCCAGGGATAAGGTCAGTTCTTCCTGAATCACAGACAGTGGGGGAATTGTGGTGCCTTCAGGCAGCTCAGGGACCCAAAGAGGCGAAAATAAATCCTGGAAAAGCAAGCCAACAGATTTCCATCTTAAATGACTAATCATTTTCTTAAAAGGCCTTCATGTTTTACTATTGGTGGACTTAACATAAGGTGAGATTAAAAGCAAATAAAATATATGAGATAAATTAAAGTAGAGCCGCTCTGTTTAAAGCTGGAGAGGGTGCTGGAAACTTTTCTGCTGAACTAGTCTTCTTCCTCTCCTGTGGTAGGACTTAAAGGAGGAGAATTTGAAGGCCACCAGACCAGATGATCTCTTAGGAGACTTTGAAGTAGCATATTCTGTTATTACATCTCTTCTTGACTCAGTCACAAGCTCTTTGCCCTTGAGCTCTCATTTGCTCTTGTCCTCTGGTCTGAGTATGTATTCATAAAAGTATAAGCTGTTTTGATGGGGATATACCCGTTCTTCCACTATCTAAGCCTCTAAATACTTTCCCCAGTCTACTCTGCCGGTTTTGGTCCTTCAGTACCCAGAGTGCTTATAAAGCTGTAAGATAGATGGAATTGTACCCCCATCCCCCAAAGACAGACATTGCTCTTTGCTGCGGAGGTAAATGCTACTTACCAGTTTGCTCTACAGAGGTGATTTTTTTTTTCCCCCTCCAAATGGTAAAGACATTAAATCTCCTGGCCTAGATGCTCCATTCCATTTTAGCACAATGTGGAGTGAAGACTAGGGAGAGTTTTAGTCAGATCTGGCCCTTGAGATAGCAGTAAAAGTCAGCTGCCTAAACATTAAACGGCCTTGTGAAACTGTCTGCAAACCTCCACCAGACTCGTGCAGTGATTTCTTTCTCCCATCTCAGAACTCGGATTCAGTACTGCCGTTGTGCTACTAATAATGCCTATTTTTAATGGTGCTGGTGTCTTGATTTTTTTCCAAACCTTTTGGGATATTTTAATATTTAACCAGCATAAACCACTTGTTCTCCTTCAGTATTCTAGAAAGCGAGGCTCTGATTTAGTTCTGTATGAGCTATAGGCTATAAACATTTCACACTGCAGTGCATTGTGAAAAGGAAAGAAAAGTGCATCCATATAACTCCCATAGTACTATTAGCTTTTTGTTTGCCAGAATTCCATATAGGAGCACATGCTTTTATGTATTATTATGCATTCTAACACAGCATAAACAAATCACATCGTCATTCTTCTGAGTCTGAACTGTGAAAGGAAAAGAATTTTGTTTCTGTATATAATACCGACCATGCTCTCAGAAAACAGAAGTATGGCATATCTGTGTGATACCTTGTGCCACATATGTGTGGTACTAGATATCGAGAAGAAAAATACGCTGTTTCTTTTTTAACCTTCAAGAGTTCATACTCTAGTAGAGGAGGGGAAAAAAATAGAGGTGGGTCTTTGGACAGGTTATTTTGGCCTTATATGTGTCTGTGACTGAGACGAGTTTTGGAATTATGTTCTGATTCATTGAGAAAAGGTTGAAGAAGCATATTAATAGAAATGTGGTTTTGTGTGAGGCTAACTGTAGAGATATTGTTGAAATCATGGTGCCCTTAGTGTCAGTTCTCTGAGGAATCTTTTCAGAATTCTATGACATGAATAACTTTGTTTCTCCTTTGCAATGAAAATATTCTCACTTTCTCTGAGAAGCATGCAACAGATATTTCCTTTTGCTGTTTAGTTGTCTGGAAGCTCAGAATCAAATTCAGCTTTTTAACTATTTACCATTAATTTGACTCTTCATAATTTGTTTCTTTTATTCTACTTAGATTTCCTCTGCTGGACTTTTATGTATATGTTTTAATTTTTTATAAAGTGTTAGCTATCTTGCTTGTGAACCAGTTTAAATACTTCATGGAATGAGGAAGTTTATCTATAAAGAAATGCGTAGTGTTAGATTGTGTCTTCAACATTTAACATTTACTCAAAACTTTGCGTCAGGAGTGTTCTTTGTGTGAATCCTTTCTATTTGAAAGGATATGATGAAGTCATGTCTTAGGTCAAATTAAGGTTCTAAAGTCCACGCCTAAGGTAAGAAGGTTATCCTTGAAAATCCCTTAGGGAGATACCACATTAAAACCAAAAATTCCAGTTCTCAATGATTACAACACAGTGAGATTTTCTCTGAGAATTAAACAGCTTCTTCTTTGGTCAAACATCACATGAAGTCGTTGGTTTGTGTTAGCGACCATGATGTTACCATACATACAACCTTTAAACACTTGAATAACAGTGAGCAGGTGAAGTGCTCAAGCATTAAAAGGCAGACTTAGATCACGCATTTTATTCTCATTCCAGAATGTTCACGGTTTCAAATGTTTTTCTTCCCTTGTTCCCTTACTGCCTTTTTCCCTGTTCCAGTTATTCACTGCTGTGTAATAAATGCTGTGGAACCCTAGTCCAGATTCAAGTGTAGGGAAATTCAATTTCAGCTCTCTGTTGGAAGAGTGTCAAGGATTTGTCGTCATCCTTCATCTATCACACTTCCCTTTCCTATTCTCCTACCTCCTTTCTTCCCTTCTCTATCCCTAAACCTAGCGGCTTGAAATATCATTTGTTTTGCTGATTTTTGCATTAGTCAGAAATTCAAGAAAGATTTTGCTGGGCTGGTTTTGGTAATTTACAGATTATGTCTAGAAATCTCTTTAGGCAAATCCAAGGGTTCATGAGGCAAACTTCATTTACCGTGCTATGGCAGGCAACCGGGTTGCCAACTTTTTTGCCAGTATTTAACAATGACTTCTTCTTCTTTGGAATCTGATGACTTTTTTCCTGATTGTCCTTCAAGTCTTCACCAGCAGGCTCCTCAAAGCCCTTCCAGTTTCTGCCTGCTGCCTGGCCCAGAGCCAAGGCTATATGTTTTTTTTTTTGTTTGTTTGTTTTTTTAATGTAACCAACTTTCAGGTACTGAATTTGGTTCCATTTATTTATGACCATGTCACTGTTTACCGTGAAGCTTAGTAGCTTGAAACAGAAATTTAATTTTGCTCACAATTTTGTGGATCAGGAATCCTAGAAAGGGTTGCTCAGGCAGATTATCTCAAATCCACAGGGTGTCAGCTTCCAAGATGACTTCTTCACCTGCAACCTGTTGCTTCAGCTGGGACATCCGGCAGTTGATTCTGCCTATTGACTGGAAGCTCAGCTAGAGCTGCGGATGGATGTCCGCATGTAGTCTCTCCGCGTGGCTTGTGATTCTCAGAGTGTGCAAGGAGTGTGGGTTCTCGGAGCATCCCAAGACCAAATGTTATTTGTTTCCTGGGGGTGACATAACAAATTTCCACCAACGAAGTGGCTTAAAACGATCGACATTTCTTCTCTCACAGGTTTGGAGGCTAGAAGTCCAAAATCAGACGGCTGTTGGGAGCAGGGAGCCATGCTCCCTCTGAAGCCTCTAGGGAAGAATCCTTTCTTGCCTCTTCCTAACTTCTGGTGGTTGCTGGCAATGCTTGGTATTCCTTGGCTTGTAACTCCATCAATAGCCTTTGTCTTCACATGGCTATCTTCCCTCTGTGTCTTTGTGTCTCCTAATATCTCTCTCCATTTAAGGGTATCAGTCATTTCATTTAGGGTCCACACTACTGGTGTAATCTCCGCTTGATTACAACCACAAAAACCCTATTTCCAAATAAGGTCACTTTCACAGTCACTGGGGGTTAAGACTTTAACAAATTTGGTGGGAAACCCAATTCAATCCACAATACTGAATGTTCCAAACAGCCTGGGCTGAAGCTGCAAGGCTTAAAAATATAGTCAGTCAACCCTCAGAAGTCCTAGAGTGTCACTGCTCCTGCATTCTTTTGATCAAGCAAGTCACTGGTGCCAGTTCAAAGTCAAGGGTAGGAAAATTAGACTTCATGTCTCAGTGGGAGGAGAGTCAAGGATTTGCCACTATCTTTAGTCTATCATGCTCCCCTTTACTCTTTTTCCTACCCTCCTTCCTTCCATTTCTCACCCTCCTTCCTTCCATTTCTCTGTCCCTCTCTTTTCCTCCCAAGGATACTTGAAGTTGAATGTATGTATTATATAGCTCCACTAAATGATCTTTAAAACATTTGAAGAAAAGAACATTTTGTTTTATAATGACTTTTGTGATTTTTATAATCTTAAGTTTTCCTTAGAGGATGTGGGGTATATTAGTGTGTGTGAGAGAGAGAGAGAGAGAGAGAGAGAGAGAGAGAGATGATAAAAAGAGGGTGAGGGTGAGAGAGAAGGGAGATGAGAGTGAAAGTTGGAGGTAAGAGGCAGGGGTGGCAGAGGGGAAAGTGGAGAGGAGGTTTGTGTGCTGAAAGCATTACAACGAATAGCTTGTGACGTATCCTCTCAGAGACATCCATGATTGATGCAGTGTTCTCTCACCAAATACCAAACACAAGCCTTCTTACTGTTCTCGGAAGTTTACCTGCTCCTCGCTCAGAATAGCCTAGAAATCAGGTGGAAGTTGAATATCTTTTAGAGATGATTTAAGAGGCGATGGAACAGATTCAGAGAAAAGGAAAGAAATTTGTTGAGTCTCTCAAAGAAAGGCGTCAGAAAAGGATCAAAAGACGGCATTTGTCTTATGCTATCTCTGGTATCTTACTGTTTTGAGGTTCTAAAATGTGGATTGTGACACAGTTCCATATCTGGCATTTGGCTGCCACATCAGGATTACTTCCTCCAACAGAAGCTTCCAGGAAACATACAGATATGGGCATTTTGAATACAAAACAAGTTGTTTTTCTAGACGACACTACGTCTTATCACCTTTCAATGTAGTTGTATGAAGTTTGTATTATTTTTCAAAACCGTTTATTGTCTTTCCTACTAAGATGCTCCTCACCTGGCCTCTCCCTAATGCTCTTCCCCCTCCCTCGAGGGAGAGATATACTTTCCTGCCCGCTGACTTTATACTTGGCCACCTGCCTTGCTTTAACCATGGAAGCTGTATGGAAGTGATCTGTGTCATTTCTGAGCAGAAACATTAAGTGGCTCCAGGTGGTTCTGTTATCACCTTGCCAGAGACTGGCCTGTCCTCCACAGGTCCTTATCCTTGACCTGCATCCTGGGGTGATGGAGCAAAGTCATTGGACAAAGTCATTGTCCATGCCACATGACAATGGTAGTATAACAGGAGCCAGAAACAAACTTCTGGTGTTCTAAGCCACTAAAATTTTCATATTCCTTGTGGCTGCAGCATAACTCAAAATGACTCATACGTTATATATGAGAATAAAAATTTTGCAGGGAACTGGTACGTTCCCCTTCCCGAAGGAGTCTCTCCATTTCAGTATGGCTGGGAAGATGTCTGTGGATACACAGAGCTTGATTTTATGTTCATCTGGGTCCTTGAGTGAGGTTGTATCACCTAATGATTAAATTATGGGGCTCTGCCGTTGATTGGATTTCCACTTTCTGTCTGTGTGACCTTGGGCAAATTGTTAAACTCCTTAAGCTTCTGTCATCTCATCTAGAAAATGGAGATAATAATATATACCTCATGGGATTATTGAGGGAATTAAATTAACTAAAGTAGTGGTTCTCAACAGGGGTAATTTTGCCACCCAGGAGACATGTGGCAATGTCTGGAGGCATTTCTGTTTGCAGCTACTGGCATCTAGAAGGTCAAGGCTAGGGATGGTGCAAAACATCCTATAATGCACAGGACCGCTCCCTATGACAAATAATTTTCCACCCCCCAATGTCAAGAGCACTGCAATTGTGAGAAACCCTGAGCTAAATTTATTATTTAACACAATTCTTGGCACACGGTGAGAAAAAAAATGAATGTTTGTTATGTAAGATATTATTAAGTGGGCTTAAATAATAACCTGGGAATACTTGCAATGATTTGTTATAAATCAATCCTAATTTTGCAAGTTAACTATAAAGATCTGTGTTCAACTGTAAATATATAGCTAGAGAAAAATCATCGTTCTTTCAGGTGGTTTGGCAATGACATTCTATAAATCCCACAGTGGTTATATCAGTAGTAAAAATGGAAGAGGCTAGAAATTCTCTGAAGTTTCTTACAGTTTTTCATGATATGCTTCCATTTCTGATAATTATTGTCAGCATACAATGTACATTAGACAGGGTTTATAAAACTATATGCATTTAAAATGTTATATAAATATGTAACGCATGAAAGTAAACTGCCTGAATGATAAATATATTTACCCCCAAAGTAAATAAAACAGCTCATAAGAAGCTGTTCCAATTATTCAGGTGAACACTACCCTCTATGCTTGACTTTCTTTCCTTGCTTTGAGTCATGGGAAAGAATATTTTCATTTGCAATGAAACTGGGAAATGACATCATCTAAAGCGTCCCCAAAATCTAATATAAACTGTCCTCTTTTGTCAGTGTTCAAGGGCAATCCAGAATTGCTTTGGGAATCCACTCTTCTTAACAAGAAACTTTGCTGATAATATTAAGGCCAGGAATGACTTGCATGGAAAACTATTGGTCTTGGTGGAAAGACTGGCAGATACTTGGCTTCTAGTGTTAGTGACTAGTGTTGGTAACCTTGGGAGACACATTTTCTAGGCATGAATTTATTCACCTTTAAGATGAGTATACAGTTAGATCTCTGCATTCCTCTCCAGCTTATAAATTATATAAATTTGTGTCTCCACATGCCCATTTTATATACATAAACTCTCAGGTCCATGGAAGCACTACCCTTGTTTTGAGTGTCATTTAAATGGGAAGAAACCTGAATAAAGTGTCTTAAAATCATTGCTGATTCACTGTTTTCTTCTACATTTGACTACTGTTTTGCTTTTAGGCTGTGGCTGGGTTTTGTTTTTATTTTTTTATTTTTTTTAATATAAAAATCTAGCAGGAGGCTAACATCTAGCATTGAATAAGAAAGCATGGTAAAATGTCCTCCTGGATACTTTAATAGTAAATAATAATAGTAATGATAGCTATCTCATTCTGGTACAGTGCTATGTGCTGTGCTCTATGCTGTATTTTACATACATTATCTCAGTTAATTGTAACAACAACCCTGAGATGGAGACATTACTAGCTGTTTTTCCATGTGTGTAAAGGGAGACTTAATGAATGTTCAAAGCCACGTAGCATGTGTGAGTCTAACCAAGGCTGTCAATGCATGTCTTAACCACCATGCCTTATAGCTAAATGCCACTACTTGATTCCTTTCACAGCAAGTGATAACAATATGGACTTCTTAGAAAGTGAGGACACATTTCTCTTTTCAGAATATGTGGTTTACTTTTGCTTCTCTGGGGATGTTAATTGCTCTTTCCACGTGTCTTCTCACATTTATCTCTATACTCTCATTGCTAACTTTACAGTCGTAATTGCCCTTTCTCTCAGGCCAGCTAAGTGGCATTGAAGGAGAGACCATAGACTAGCTTGAAGATTGTGGCAGGACAGAAAGTTAATGAAACATTAGCTATTTACCAGTCATGTAGCTCATGTCTTTGGGAATCCTATTCCTCTACATGGAAGAAGAGAAGCATTTTTTGAGAATTTTTTGTGAAAGATAAGACTGTGGTCTCAGGATGACATCACTGTGGGCTTCAAGTGCCAAGACTTTTGATTCCCATTCAGGAAGATGGCCCAAAATAAGAGAATGCATATTTATTCTTTTCAGATATATTAACTGTCTCTACCACTAGCAACTTCTTCTTGGGGGAAAAAACATAAATAGTATTTTATTTCTATTAGTTATTTGATATTAAAAATCTCTAAAGTTCTCTGGACCATTGAAAATATATTCTAAGATTTTCTACTTCTACCTTTATAGACTTCTTACTGTGTGTCACTTTCTCATGTATTATGTTGTTTAATCAACATAACTCTCTGGGTTAAGTGCTGTTACTGTCACCATTTTACAGATGAGAAGACCGAGGCTTAGAGAGTTAACTTTCTGAGTGATCCATAGCTAAGAGATGGTACTTCCAGGACTCAAACCCCGGCCTCATAACTATAGTGTCTGTGCCCTTAACCATTATATCACTCTACTGGGCAGAAAGAAATCAGATTCAACCAACACCCAAATTCTTCTATCCTAAATTTTTAAAAGTCTTGTTGAGATATTTGGTATTCAAAAAGTAAAATATTTTTTCAGAGTTCAAATCTGAGCAACTTACAGAAAATTACCTGAGGAATTGACAATTGTAAGTCCATATCTTCTTGTTATAAATGGATTCATGAAAATGTTTGTATTATTTCCTGTAGGATCTCTTTGACTTCCATGAACTCTTTTTTTACTGTAGGAGGAAACGTATTCTAGTTAACTGCATTGGTGGCACTATTATTTTGGGCCTGAAAATCAAGCTGTGATCTTTCATTGTTATGTTACAACAATTCTGCAGTTAGAACAGGTAGACTGTGCCCATTAGACTAACAAAAGATGAGTCACGTGTTTATAGGCTGGCAAGGAGCTAGAACAGGCTATAATCCTGGCACAGCTCAACTTTAGATGTCAGAAGTTCTATTTGTGTGTACATTGCTCTTACCTACTTTTTTTAAAAAATAAATTTATTTATTTATATATTGCTGGCTGCATTGGGTCTTTGTTGCGGTGCGCAGGCTTCTCATTGCAGTGGCTTCTCTTGTTGCGGAGCATGGTCTCTAGGTGTGCGGGCTTCAGTAGTTGTGGCTCACGGGCTCAGTAGTTGTGGCATGTGGGCTCTAGCGCTCAGGTTCAGTAGTTGTGGTGCATGGGCTTAGTTGCTCCACGGCATGTGGGATCTTCCCAGACGAGGGACCGAACCCATGTCCCCTGCATTGGCAGGCAGATTCTTAACCACTGCACCACCAGGGAAGCCCTTATCTACTATCTTAAATTGCATCAAGAAAGAATTAGTTACACAATTCTTAAAAAAAAAAAAAAAAAAAAGTTAAATAAGAAACAAACCAACAATTGTGCTAAAAATCTCATGGAGCAAAATGAAATCTGTTTACTCCACAGTAGTTTGGCAGGTTAAATTTCATAATCTGTATGTCTATCTGTTATTGAATTTATAGCTGAGTTGTTCAATTTTTTCTTATGATGTCAGCATTTGTTTCTTTGTATAATGAATATAAAATGTTTTCTTTTGGCTTCTGTTATTTAATTTAACAAAGTTCTTTAAGATATGGTTTTATCCTTCAAAAGTGGGGAAATTTCTGTTTAATCTTAGTAAATTCTGACTTACTTCCATTCCTATGAAAAAAAGGAGCATTTACCAAAGTAGCAATTCAATTTTGTAAACTTGGAGAACATTTCTTTCTGCCATGCTCCATTCCTTTTAACTCTTACTCAGTTTTGCTCTTTCCTTTTCATCAGGTCATTCCTGGAATCAGCATGTTCCTGGAATTTTCATAAGAGAAGATTTGTTTATAAAACGTGGGAAGGGGTTGCTCCTCAGGATTTTCCTAAAATCGAATTTAGGAACATTCCCTGAACACAGCTAGAAAGGAGAGCACTAAAATGTAAAGTCTGTCTTATTTTGAAGTACTCTGTTTATGATTAAGACCTTTCCTGAGAAAAATCTAAAAGTAATGAAAACATCGTCTTTGGGATTCCCAGACTTTTCTGTCTGTGCTTTACCCACTTCTATTTCCCATCCTTTTTCAGTCCGTCACCCGCCACATACCCTGACAGGTTCTCAGAATCCACCCAAAGTCTTATTCATGCTTAATAGGGAACTCACTTTTAGGAAATGATACCACTCCATATATTTATTCTTTTAAGCAACTAGTGAATAAACAGGTTCTGGATCCAGGTATTGGGATGTGAATTATGGAATAGACTACGGATAAAATATAGTCCCGGAGTTCAGGATATTAACAAGACAGTTGAGTGGGAGAGACAGCTCAGTCTGCTACTTTACCGGTGTGTGGTATGCTCAAGCAAGAAGTAAACATTTCTACATTTCTGCAATATACGTTATATATAAAAATCTTCTCCTTCCCAGCAATATATAAAATATATTCTATAATCAAGGCATCAGTGCTTTTTAAGTTAGTCTTTAACAATTTGATCAGTCCCTGAGAGCTTAACAAAAATCTGCTATGACTAAACAGAGTAAACTAAAACTACCCTTCAAGTTTTATGGTGTAATTCCCAGTAGTGAGACAGATTTTCAAAGAACTCGGAGAAAAGTGTTGATCAAATAGTGGCTTGAACAGGTTCACAAACAGATTTTTTTGTTGCAAGTAGGGACACATGAGGTTAGTTATCTTATCCTGAAGGCATTACATATGTAAATCATCCAGGCAACTCTTGTCTTTGACTCCCTATTCTCCAAGACAACTAAATGGTTATGGTTTAGCATCCAATGCACATCTGTTCAAGAGATACAGAATATTCTGGTCGTACATTCTGCATGATTGTTACACTTTTCTTTTTGATTAATGAAGTGATAGTTTGTTTTACATGACATTCTCTTGTAAGTTTGCTTAATGTGGAAATCATCTCTCCAGATCTGATAAATTAGGTTTCTGAGCCTATATAAACTGAAGGGCAGACCTTGGACTAGGGTGAATTCGGTAAAAGAAATGTCCTCTTACAGCATCTTGAAAGTCAGCCTGCTTGCTTCTCTGGAGACATTGTCACTTTACTGTGTTCCTTTATTTTGAAATTCTACTTTTATAATTAGAAGAGGGAGCTCAACACATACAATGTGTTTTGTTGCAGGGCATTTGTCTCCTTTCAGCTAAATGTGTAGAGAGAGGTTTTTTCCTTCCTTTCTCCTCCTTTCATTGTTCTGAATTTTAGGTGGATCTTGCCTGTAGAATTAACCGAGGTTAAGAAATGTTTATACCAATACCTTGAAAATCTGCAGGGCTCAGTTGATGGTGGGAAGAGTAGGAGGAGAAAGAAGTCTCAGCATCATATTTTCATATTTTATGAAATAACTCTTTTCTGTGTAGTTGAAAGATGTGTAATGTGTATTGTAGCTGTTCATGCTGATGTCAAAGACAACTTAAATCGTTAATGTATAAGTATGTTTGATGCAAAGGACAAAAAAACATAACTTCATGAATATGTAATGTTGCTGATGGCAGCTGAAATGATTTCTGGCCATCATTACGGCTTTTTTCCAAGGTCAATACTGCCTGTTTGCTGGTAAAATTGTTGAATGGTTTTGTTATTGTACTTGAACTGTGTCAAAGCAGCCACTTGATTTCTGAATCACTTATTTGGGATTCCATGCTTTGAGTTACTTCATTTCCTGGTGTCTCAAAGGATTCCAGGACTTGGAAGGACTGACTGGGAAACAGTGTGTCTTGTCCTTCTCATGTCTTTAGACTAGATCCTCTGTCAAATTTCAAGCTAGAGGTGGTTTGATTTCCATATTAAAGAGGAGCTTTCGTTGTGGTACCTTAGAGACATTTCTCAGGGCACTGATCAGTTTTATGAAAAAAATATAGGAAGGTGGGAAGGTGGGTTAATTCATAGAGACAATAGAATATAGTAGACACTAATGGCATGGTCACAGTAATCTAAATAGCATGCTCTTTTTTTTTCATTTTAAATCAATGTTTTTTTTGCCCTCGCTATAAATGCAAACCCATACACCCTAGAGAAAATTTGAAAATATTTTTGTCCAGTATTTTTTTCTAGACATAACAATAGTTTTCTCACAGAGTTCACAGTATATATTTTGAATTAGTCCTTAAAGGAAACATAAATGCATACTTCCAAGGTAAACATTCCCAATTTCAAGATTACTATTGACAAAACCCCCTGGCTTTTTGTAACATTTTGTGGTTTATCAAACATTTTCACATATTAATAGCAGGGAAAGGTAACATTTTTCTTTCTAGGTTCAAATGAAGAAACTAAGATTGATTAAATATCTAATGACCAAGACCAAAATCACATATCTTGTGAATACTAGTAGTCAGTGTAGTCTTTGGTTATATAAAATAACACAGGGAAAAAAAAGGCCCCAGAAGTCTTCTCATTTGGCTCATAATATTTTCATTATACTGCACTCCTTTATATTAATGTAAGAACACAAAAATATAAGCTAAAGCGAGAAAAGCATAGAGTCATTATACTCTTACTGAAATGTCAACATGAACTAGCCTGTAACAGTAGCCAATAGAACATGGGGGAGATATGAAAACAGACAACAATATCCAACAGTTATATTACATTCATTCATTCATTCATCCAACCATTCAACAAGTACACAAGTTGTATTTGCCAGTTGTTATTATGCTAGGTCACAAGATATCATCATAAACAAATTAGACATGATCCTAGCTCTCACTCAGTGTTTAGTCTGGGAGAGATAGACATTAATTACATGAGTACACGGTTACTAACTATCACAAAAGCAAAGGAAGGAAATCATTGGGGAGCTATGAAAGTGAAGAGCAGAGGCACCTGATTTGGTCAGAGCTCTCAAGGTAGTCTTCCCAGAGGAAGTGGCATTGAATATGACATGTAAAATAGAAATTGGAAGTTGTAAGCTGAGGGGATTTAGGAGGCATTCATGTGTTACTGGCAGAGGGACATGCATACAAAAGTGTCCGGACTTAGTGGACATGCTGCTTTAAAGAATTGAAAGAAAGTTAGTGCATGGAATGTAGAGATCAGGAAAGAGGTCATTATTTGCTGAGGAAGAGAGCGCAGGAGACACAGAGGATGTTGTTGATCATACTGTATCATTTGGATTTTGGCCTAAGAACAATAGAAAACTACTGAATGAGTCAAATCTGAGGCATAAATTGATCAAGTATGTGTTCTTCAAAAGATCACTCTCAAGGTCTAGTTCTAGTAAAGCAGAGGGCTTATATCAAACTAACCCTACTGCATATAGCAATACTAAATCAGAATAGCCCTTATATCTCTTAAAGAAATTTAGTAAGTAATTTAAACCCTCCCCTTAAGAAAACTCCAGGCCCAGATGGTCTTATTGGTAAATTCTATAAAAATTTAAACTTGTAGTGAGGTGGATGGACCTAGAGTCTTTCATACAGAGTGAAGTAAGTCAGAAAGAGAAAAACAAATACCGTATGCTAACACATATATATGGAATCTAAAAAAAAAAAAAATGCTTATGAAGAACCTAGGGGCAGGACAGGAATAGAGATGCAGACGTAGAGAATGGACTTAAGGACATGGGGAGGCGGAAGGGGAAGCTGGGACTAAGTGAGAGCGTGGCATGGACATGTATACACTACCACATGTAAAACCGATAGCTAGTGGGAAGCATAGCACAGGGAGATCAACTCAGTGCCTTGTGACCACCTAGAGGGGTGGGATAGGGAGGGTGGGAGGGAGGGAGATGTAAGAGGGAAGAGATATGGGGATATATGTACATGTATAGCTATACATGTACATGTATAGCTGATTCACTTTGTTATAAAGCAGAAACTAACAGACCATTGTAAAGCAATTATACTCCAATAAAGATGTTAAAAAAAAAATTTTAAACAAAGAAAAATTACCACTCTTTGACAAATGGTTTCAGACAAAAGAGGAAGAGGAAACATTTTACACTTTGTTTTTTGAAGCCGGCATAATTTCTGTATCAATACGTTCATTACAAGAAAACTACAGACCAGTATCTCTCAAAAATATAGATATAAAATTCTTTAACAAAAAGCAAGTAAAATGAAGGCATATGTAAAAAGAGTAGTGCATCATGCCAAGTAAGGATTAACCCAGGAATGCAAGGTTGTTTAAATATTTTAAACACAATCTAATAAATCATACAAGGTAAAGGAGAAAAAGTCATGATTATCTTAATTCAGAAGCATTAGACAAAATTCAACACCCATTCATAAATAAGACCTATCAAAATCTAGAAATAAAGGGGGGAAATTCCTTAACCAGATAAAGGGTATTTCAAAAATCCACAAGTTGCATTATATGTACTCTTAAATTTAACACTACCATCACTGCAAAGAGCCAGAAGATCCGAATGCTCTTTCTAAGTCTGCCACTCACTAGTGTGACACTTTTATCAGTCACTCGTTAAACCTCTGGAAACCCTTTAGTTCATATATAAAATGGGGACACTAAAAATACTTCAAACAGTTTTTGGGAGGCTCCAATATTTAAGTATTTGGAATTGCTTTAAATGTTATAAAGTGCTAAATAAACTTGATTTGTTGGTGATAATGATTATGAACCTAGAGAATTAAAATTCTTAAACTTTCTCTAACCAGTACCCTGAAAGCCCTAGAATAGGATTTACCTACTGTATATTACCTCAAAGTAGTTCCATTCTTTAGAGACTAGAAAGCAGTTTAGATACTTAAAATTCCTTCCTTGTTCAGTGTCTCCTTTTGAGTTATCTGACTTCTCATGAGCTCTTTCATCATAGTCAGATGGACAGTTTCTGAATATGAAGGTCAATCAGATAATGGGGCCACTTCCTTGAACCCCTTGTGGAGGAGCTATAAAAGGAAATGGGGAAATAACATTTATTATTTGTTAATTTGTTGGTAGATTTTAATTTTTTAGACTTTCCCTAGCCTCCACCAGCAAGGACAGTTTGTAGTCACTCCATCTCTTTTTCTTGCAAAATAAGTCGTGTTCTTATTATTCTGAATTTATGGGGGGGGGGAGGCGAGAGAGAGAGAGATCTCCTAAAGAGGTCTGCGAGATATAGAAAATGATCCTAATGCTTTCTAATATTCCTCACTCCTTGCACTATACTAACTGCAAAAGCATGCCCTTGGTACTTGATAAAAGCTTATAGCAGGGGAAACTGGAAAGTACATGATATTTATGCAGAAATTAGCAAGGTCATTATTTTTTAAACCTATTTCTATTATTGATAACATAAATATTAATGAAATTTCGCCCCTTAGGGCTCAGGTACTTCTAATTCAGATGTCAAAATGTAAGAAATTATAATTCCATAACAATAATGAAACAATAATTCTTTTTTCACATGGCTCAAAGAAATTCACAAATCTTAAGTTAATGCATTGATTGTCACAAGTCCTGCATTATAATTCAGACACATATCTCTGTTCCTGTTATCGTCTGGTCTGAGTCAGCCAAAGAGGGGTCTAGATCTGAGACTGTAATAATGAAACAGATGTTCCATAGACCCAAATTTGCAAGAAAAGTCAATGGTTGTCTGGATAAGGCATTGGTATCTGGCAAAGTAATAGGCTTTGGGATTTGCAAGGGCTTTAGGAATCACTTCAATCTCAGACTGTAGACATGAGAAAAGGGCATTCATCTGGAAGTAGGGCCTCAGAGGTCAGTGGCTTGACTTTTGGACCCCAGAAGAATTTAGGGGTTAGGTTGGGAGGGGCCTAAGATTCAGAGACAATGTCATACTGGGTAAGAATGATTAAGTTTGGGCTCAACTGGCCTAAACTATAACCTAGGAACTGGAGGTAGGTTTTAAAGCAAGACGTGAGCCTCATCTAACCAGGCTAGAACACAAGTGCTGGGATTAGGTATTTAATCTCAAAGAACTCACAGCAAGATTGGCCTCAGGTGAGTTAGAATGTGATGGACTGACAGTTCCTTTTCCTTCTCCTTTCTCGTGAAGAGATGCTCCCAGATTCTGACCGCACACTGGAACTTTAGTCTTCTGAAGGGAAGATTTGAAGCCTGGGGGTCAGTTTCTAAGGTGGGGGCTTCTGAGTGTAGCTGGTTGGCAAAGAATGAAGAAGGCTCTGACTGTTCTTTCCCTGCCTATACCCCACCTCAACCCCCTATGCTTCTACTTAGCCTTTGTTCCACTAATCCCATTAATACCTCAAGGGCCGTTCCTCTGGAATAACATCACCTTAGTTATAGTATGATCCACTGAGATAACTCACAGTGTGGACTGATTCGTTAGACCAGAAGAACTGAACAAATCTCTAACATCATTGTCACAGTGGTGACTTCTCTATTCTGGGTAATCACAAGGACTGAATATTAGCTAGGGCCCCGGGCAGATCTAAGTTCTTGTATTGTCACGTTCAAAGTGCAGTCCAATAACTAATAGCAAAGTGTTTCCAAACTTTAATTATATCTCTTAAAGCGTAGAAAAGATCTGAGTTATAACCCATAGCACCAATTCTTAAAGTCTTTGGTTTCTCCTTCCCCATTCTGTTATACTCTAAAGCCTCCCCAGAGGTGCTCATCCTCTGAATACTGAATATCTCACTCTTGACACTGTAGAAACTCCTCTCCAGCTCACTTATCCTTTCTCCACACTACACCAAAGCCCTGGCTTCTCACCTGGGAGAGGCTGCCAGGATTTCGTAATAAGTAACTACGGACAATATTGAATGGCTCTAGAATGACAAAAGGACACAGGAAATTCATTTGTTCGCCTAACCATAGTACACAAAACTCTTAGGTACAGTTATTTTCAGTCTGACTCTTTTTCTCACAAAACGTTTGGAAAGTACTTCCAGATAATTAACATTCTCCACTTTATTAATAACAAAATGAAAGTCAAGGACTGTGAGAAAAGTTCTAAATTTGAAATTGAGTGGGTGGACACAGAATGGAAAATTATATGTAAGTTTAAATTTGAAATATCAAGGAATAATTCCATAAGTCCTGCTTTAACTCATCAAAACTAGCAGATACCATCACTGGGCGATTCTATTCTAAGAATGTTCTAGACTTAATTCTTGCTAACCTAAGTAAATCCATGGCCTCCAGCAAGTTACTTAAACTCTGGTCCACATTTTTATCATAAGTAAATGTAGGGAATTAGCCTACTACGTTAATTTCTGAATTTCCTATCAGGTATAAAAATGTATGAAAAATAACCAGGGATGGGATAAATTCCTAGGATAGCTGCTCTTTTTTTTTTTTTTTTTTTTTGGTGGTCAGCAGTATAATTTTTTATTGGGAAGCTGAAAGACACCATTGCCAAACAGAGCATCTGCAGTGTTAACATCTTTCGTTTTCCCAAGGGGTGCAGATGAGAAGAAGGAAGGCAGAGAAATGCACTTGAATAAAGCTTTTCAAGATGGATAGAACAGAGAGCATTCCCAGAGGCAGGTCAACTTCAACCCAAGAACAACTCTCTGAGTGCTTTCACAACTAGTTAAAATACAAGACCAGTAGTAACTCAGCTCTCAAATCAGTGCTGAAATCAAGCAGAAGGTTCTTAATATTGATACGGTTAACATACATCAAATAGGATTACTGAATTTTCTGAATCCAAAAGTTCTCCACAGTGTTGACATTTCCTTACTGAACTCCCAGGATTGTTTGGTTTCAAAGGCTATTGGGCTCAAGATCCATTTGTTTGTTTGTTTTAACATCTTTATTGGAGTATAATTACTTTACAATGGTGTGTTAGTTTCTGCTTTATAACAAAGTGAATCAGTTATACATATACATATGTTCCCATATCTCTTCCCTCTTCCGTCTCCCTCCCTCCCACCCTCCCTGTCCCACCCCAGGTGGTCACAAAGCCCCAAGCTGATCTCCCTATGCTATGCGGCTGCTTCCCACTAGCTATCTCCTTTACATTTGGTAGTGTATATATGTCCATGCCACTCTCTCACTTTGTCACAGCTTACCCTTCCCCCTCCGATGTCCTCAAGTCCATGCTCTAGTAGGTCTGTGCCTTTATTCCCGTCTTACCCCTAGATTCTTCATGACCGTTTTCTTTTCTTTTTCTTAGATTCCATATATATCTGTTAGCATACGGTATTCGTTTTTCTCTTTCTGACTTACTTCACTCTGTATGAAAGACTCTAGGTCCATCTACCTCACTACAAATAACTCAATTTCGTTTCTTTTTATGGCTGAGTAATATTCCATTGTATATACGTGCCACATCTTCTTTATCCATTCATCTGATAATGAACACTTAGGTTGTTTCCATCTCCGGGCTATTGTAAATAGAGCTGCAGTGAACATTTTGGTACATGACTCTTTTTGAATTATGGTTTTCTCATCATATATACCCAGTAGTGGGATTGCTGGGTCATATGGTAGTTATATTTGTAGTTTTTAAAGAAACCTCCATACTGTTCTCCATAGTGGCTGTACCAATTCACATTCCCACCAGCAGTGCAAGAGTGTTCCCTTTTCTCCACACCTTCTCCAGCATTTGTTGTTTCTAGATTTTTTGATGATGGCCATTCTGACCAGTGTGAGATGATATCTCATTGGAGTTTTGATTTGCATTTCTCTAATGATTAATGATGTTGAGCATTCTTTCATGTGTTTGTTGGCAATCTGTATATCTTCTTTGGAAAAATGACTATTTAGGTCTTCTGCCCATTTTTGGATTGGGTTGTTTGTTTTTATGTTATTGAGCTGCATGAGCTGCTTGTAAATTTTGGAGATTAATCCTTTGTCAGTTGTTTCATTTGCAAATATTTTCTCCCATTCTGAGGGTGGTCTTTTGGTCTTGTTTATGGTTTCCTTTGCTGTGCAAAAGCTTTGAAGTTTCATTAGGTCCCATTTGTTTATTTGTGTTTTTATTTCCATTTCTCTAGGAGGTGGGTCAAAAAGGATCTTGCTGTGATTTATGTCATAGAACGTTCTGCCTATGTTTTCTTCTAAGAGTTTGATAGTTTCTGTCCTTACATTTAGGTCTTTAATCCATTTTGAGTTTATTTTTGTGTGTGGTGTTAGGGAGTGTTCTAATTTCATACTTGTACATGTACCTGTCCAGTTTTCCCAGCACCACTTATTGAAGAGGCTGTGTTTTCTCCATTGTATATTATTGCCTCCTTTATCAAAGATAAGGTGACCATATGTGCGTGGGTTTATCTCTGGGCTTTCTATCCTGTTCCATGGATCTATATTTCTGTTTTTGTGCCAGTACCATTACTGTCTTGATTACTATAGCTTTGTAGTATAGTCTGAAGTCAGGGAGCCCGATTCCTCCAGCTCCATTTTTCATTCTCGATATTGCTTTGGCTCTTCGGGGTCTTTTGTGCTTCCATACAAATTGTGAAATTTTTTGTTCTAGTTCTGTGAAAAATGCCAGTAGTAGTTTGATAGGGATTGCATTGAATCTGTAGATTGCTTTGGGTAGTAGAGTTATTTTCACAATGTTGATTCTTCCAATTCAAGAACATGGTATATCTCTCCAGCTATTTGTATCATCTTTAATTTCTTTCATCAGTGTCTTATAATTTTCTGCATACAGGTCTTTTGTCTCCTTAGGTAGGTTTAGTCCTAGATATTTTATTCTTTTTGTTGCAATGGTAAATGGGAGTGTTTTCTTGATTTCACTTTCAGATTTTTTATCACTAGTGTATAGGAATGCCAGAGATTTATGAGCATTAATTTTGTATCCTGCTACTTTACCAAATTCATTGATTAGCTCGAGCACTTTTCTGGTAGCATATTTAGGATTCTCTATGTATAGTATCATGTCATCTGCAAACAGTGACAGCTTTACTTCTTCTTTTCCGATTTGGATTCCTTTTATTTCTTTTTCTTCTCTGATTGCAGTGGCTAAAAATTCCAAAACTATGTTGAATAAGAGTAGTGAGAGTGGGCAACTTTGTCTTGTTCCTGATCTTAGTGGAAATGGTTTCAGTTCTTCACCATTGAGGACAGTGTTGGCTGTGGGTTTGTAATATATGGCCTTTATTATGTTGAGGAAAGTTCCCTCTATGCCTACTTTCTGCAGGGTTTTTATCATAAATGGGTGTTGAATTTTGTCGAAAGCTTTCTCTGCATCTATTGAGATGATCATATGGTTTTTCTCCTTCAATTTGTTAATATGGTTTATCACATTGATTTGCGTATATTGAAGAATCCTTGCATTTCTGGAATAAACCCGACTTGATCATGGTGTATGATCCTTTTAATGTGCTGTTGGATTATGTTTGCTAGTATTTTGTTGAGGATTTTTGCATCTGTGTTCATCAGTGATATTGGCCTGTAGTTTTCTTTCTTTGTGACATCTTTGCCTGTTTTGGTATCAGGGTGATGGTGGCCTCGTAGAATGAGTTTGGGAGTGTTCCTCCCTCTGCTATATTTTGGAAGAGTTTGAGAAGGATAGGTGTTATCTCTTCTCTCAATGTTTGACAGAATTTGCCTGTGAAGCCTTCTGGTCCTGGGCTTTTGTTTCTTTTCGTTTGCACAGTTTCAATTTCAGTGCTTGTGATTGGTCTGTTCATATTTTCTATTTCTTCCTGGTTCAGTCTTGGCAGGTTGTGCATTTCTAAGAATTTGTCCATTTCTTCCAGGTTGTCCATTTTATTGGCATAGAGTTGCTTGTAGTAATCTCTCATGATCTTTTGTATTTCTGCAGTGTCAGTTGTTACTTCTCCTTTTTCATTTCTAATTCTGTTGATTTGAGCCTTCTCCCTTTTTTTCTTGATGAGTCTGGCCAATGGTTTACCAATTTTGTTTATCTTCTCAACGAAACAGCTTTTAGTTTTATTGATCTTTGCTATCATTTCCTTCATTTCTTTTTCATTTATTTCTGATCTGATCTTTATGATTTCTTTCCTTCTGCTAACTTTGGGGGATTTTTGTTCCTCTTTCTCTAATTGCTTTAGGTGCAAGGTTAGGCTGTTTATTTGCAATGTTTCCTGTTTCTTAAGGTAGGATTGTATTGCTATAAACTTCCCTCTTAGAACTGCTTTTCTGCATCCCATAGGTTTTGGGTCATCGTGTCCCCATTGGCATTTGTTTCTAGGTATTTTTTGATTTCCTCTTTAATTTCTTCAGTGATCACTTCAGTATTAAGTAGTGTATTGTTTAGCCTCCATGTGTTTGTATTTTTTACAGATCTTTTCCTGTAATTGATATCTAGTCTCATAGCGTTGTGGTCAGAAAAGGTACTTGATACAATTTCAATTTTCTTAAATTTACCAAGGCTTGATTTGTGACCCAAGATATGATCTAACCTGGAGAATGTTCCATGAGCACTTGAGAAAAATGTGTATTCTGTTGTTTTTGATGGAATGTCCTATAAATATCAATTAAGTCCATCTTGTTTAATGTATCATTTAAAGCTTGTGTTTCCTTATTTATGTTCATTTTGGATGATCTGTCCATTGGTGAAAGTGGGGTGTTAAAGTCCCCTACTATGAATGTGTTACTGTCGATTTCCCCATTAATGGCTGTTAGTATTTGCCTTATATATTGAGGTGCTCCTATGTTGGGTGCATAAATATTTACAATTGTTATACCTTCTTCTTGGATCGATCCCTTGATCATTATGTAGTGTCCTTCTTTGTCTCTTGTAATAGTCTTTATTTTAAAGTCTATTTTGTCTGATATGAGAATTGCTACTCCAGCTTTCTTTTGATTTCCATTTGCATGGAATATCTTTTTCCATCCCCTCACTTTCAGTCTGTATGTGTCTCTAGGTCTGAAGTGGGTCTTTTGTAGACAGCATATATATGGGTCTTGTTTTTGTATCCATTCAACCAGTCTGTGTCTTTTGGTGGGAGCATTTAATCCATTTACATTTAAGGTAATTATTGATATGTATGTTCCTATTACCATTTTCTTAATTGTTTTGGGTTTGTTATTGTAGGTCTTTTCCTTCTCGTGTTTCTTGCCTAGAGAAGTTCCTTTCGCATTTGTTGTAAAGCTGGTTTGGTGGTGCTGAACTCTCTCAGCTTTTGCTTGTCTGTAAAAGTTTTAATTTCTCCATCAAATCTGACTGAGATCCTTTCTGGGTAGAGTAATCTTGGTTGTAGGTTTTTCTCCTTCATCACTTTAAATATGTCTTGCCACTCTCTTCTGGCTTGCAGAGTTTCTGCTGAAAGATCAGCTGTTAACCTTATGGGGATTCCTTTGTGTGTTATTTGTTGTTTTTCCCTTGCTGCTTTTAATATGTTTTCTTTGTATTTAATTTGTGATAGTTTGATTAATATGTGTCTTCGCATGTTACTCCTTGGATTTATCCTGTATGGGAATCTCTGTGCTTCCTGGACTTGATTAACTATTTCCTTTCCCATATTAGGGAAGTTTTCAACTATAATCTCTTCAAATATTTTCTCAGTCCCTTTCTTTTTCTCTTCTTCTTCTGGGACCCCTATAATTCGAATGTTGGTGCGTTTAATGTTGTCCCCCAGGTCTCTGAGACTGTCCTCAGTTCTTTTCATTATTTTTTCTTTATTCTGCTCTGCAGTAGTTATTTCCACTATTTTATCTTCCAGGTCAGTTATCCGTTCTTTTGCCTCAGTTATTCTGCTATTGATCCCTTCTAGAGTATTTTTAATTTCATTTATTGTGTTGTTCGTCATTGCTTGTTTCCTCTTTAGTTCTTCTAGGTCCTTGTTAAATGTTTATTGCATTTTCTCTATTCTATTTCCAAGATTTTCGATCATCTTTACTATCATTATTCTGAATTCTTTTTCAGGTAGACTGCCTATTTCCTCTTCATTTGTTAGGTCTGGTGGGTTTTTACCTTGTTCCTTCATCTCCTGTGTGTTTTTCTGTCTTCTCATTTTTCTTATCATACTGTGTTTGGGGTCTCCTTTTTGCAAGCTGCAGCTTCGTAGTTCCCGTTGTTTTTGGTGTCTGTCCCCAGTGGCCAAAGTTGGTTCAGTGGGTTGTGTAGGCTTCCTGCTAGAGGGGACTAGTGCCTGTGTTCTGGTGGATGAGGCTTGATCTTGTCTTTCTGGTGGGCAGGTCCACGTCTGGTGGGCAGGTCCACATCTGGTTGTGTGTTTTGGGGTGTCTGTGGCCTTATGATGATTTTAGGCAGTGTCTCTGCTAGTGGGTGGGGTTGTGTTCCTGTCTTGCTAGTTGTTTGGCATAGCATGTCCAGCACTAGAGCTTGCTGGTCGTTGAGTGAAGCTGGGTCTTGGTGTTGAGGTGAAGTTCTCTGGGAGATTTTCGCCATTTGATATTACGTGGAGCTGGGAGGTCTCTTGTGGACCAGTGTCCTGAAGTTGGCTCTCCCCCCTCAGAGGCACAGCACTGACTCCTGGCTGCATCACCAAGAGCCTTTCATCCACACGGCTCAGAATAAAAGGGAGAAAAAGTAGAAAGAAAGAAAGAAAGAAGATAAAATAAAATAAAGTAAGATAAAATAAAATAAAGTTATTAAAAAATATTAAGAAGAAAAAAAATTTTTAAGTAAAAAAAAAACGGACAGACCGAACCCTAGGACAAATGGTGAAAACAACCTGTACAGGCAAAATCTCACACAGAAGCATACACATACACACTCACAAAAAGAGGAAAAGGGGTAAAAATAATATATCTTGCTCTCAAAGTCCACCTCTTCAATTTGGGATGATTCATTGTCTATTCAGGTATTCCACAGATGCAGGGTACATCAAGTTGATTGTGGAGCTTTAATCCGCTGCTCCTGAGGCTGATGGGAGAGATTTCCCTTTCTCTTCTTTGTTCGCACAGCTCCCAGGGGCTCAACTTTGGATTTGGCCCCACCTCTGTGGGGTGTAGGTCTCTGTGTAAGTCGCCTGAGGGCGTCTGTTCTTCGCCCAGACAGGACGGGGTTAAAGGAGCAGCTGATTCGGGGGCTCTGGCTCACTCAGGCCGGGGGGAGGGAGGGGCACGGGGAGAGCCTGTGGCGGCAGAGGCCGGCGTGACGTTGCACCAGCCTGAGGCGCGCTGTGTGTTCTCCCGGGGAAGTTGTCCCTGGATCCCGGGACCCTGGCAGTGGCGGGCTGTACAGGCTCCAGGGAGGGGAGGTGTGGACAGTGACCCGTGCTCGCACACTGGCTTCTTGGTGGCGGCAGCAGCAGCCTTAGCGTCTCCTGCCTGTCTCTGGGGTCCGC
This sequence comes from Delphinapterus leucas, assembly GCF_059928025.1. Classification (NCBI taxonomy): domain Eukaryota; kingdom Metazoa; phylum Chordata; class Mammalia; order Artiodactyla; family Monodontidae; genus Delphinapterus; species Delphinapterus leucas. The sequence continues at coordinate 50,993,829 of NC_143134.1, forward strand.
GCTTTTAGCTGCGGCTCGCGCCCGTCTCTGGAGCTCCTTTAAGCAGCGTTCTTAATCCCCTCTCCTCGCGCACCAGGAAACAAAGAGGGAAGAAAAAGTCTCTTGCCTCTTCGGCAGCTGCAGAGTTTTTCCGGACTCCCTCCCGGCTAGCCGTGGTGCACTAACCCCTTCAGGCTGTGTTCATGCCGCCAACCCCAGCCCTCTCCCTGGGATCTAAGCTCTGAAGCCAAAGACTCAGCTCCCAGCCCCCGCCTGTCCCAGCGGGTGAGCAGACAAGCCTCTCGGGCTGATAATTGCTGGTCGGCACCAGTCCTCTCTGCGCGAATCTCTCCACTTTGCCCTCCGCACCCCTGTTGCTGTGCTCGCCTCCGCGGCTCTGAAGCTTTCTCCCTCCGCCACCTGCAGTCTCCACACGTGAAGGGGCTTCCTAGTGTGTGGAAACCTTTCCTCCTTCACAGCTCCCTCCCACTGGTGCGGGTCCCGTCCCTATTCTTTTGTCTCTGTTTTTTCTTTTTTCTTTTGCCCTGCCCAGGTACGTGGGGACTTTCTTGCCTTTTGGGAGGTCTAAGGTCTTCTGCCAGCGTTCAGTAGGTGTTCTGTAGGAGTTGTTCCACGTGTAGATGTATTTCTGATGTATCTGTGGGGAGGAAGGTGATCTCTGCGTCTTACTCTTCCGCCTATGCTTAGCATTTACTGTTTGACTTTCCTATAACTTCATTCACCATTCATCACTGTTTATTTGCCATCATTCGTATTTCATTGAAATAAGTTCTCAAATTTTCTTTTAAATGCTTTTAAAACACAAAATGCTTTTAAAGTATCTTTTTTGGTGATGGTTAGCCAATTTGGGAATTATTGTTAAATTGCTTTTAGGTAATTAGTTAAAATGAATGAATTATATACACCTTTCCCCTTAAAATTGCAAGGAAATATATACCCCCCTTTTTTGAGTCTTATGGTATTCTTTTAGTTGTAATGCATTATTTTTAGACACGTGGTCTTATTTTCCTTTTTATTTTACATGGAAATCAGCCTCATCTGACATGTTGGCTTTTAATAACTTAATGCAACTTAAGTGTTTTGCATAAGATAAGGTTCTTTTTGATTGATTTTTTTCAATTTAAGGCCTAAAGTATTAATACAAAAGTAACGTCTTCCAAGTGATACTAGTTATTAGGGCTAGAATAAAAAGGAAAGGAACTAGCTAAGTTTTGAACTAGAATTTGCTGTTACCTCCAGGAGAATTTATTTCCTAAGGAGTAGAAAAGTAGACCTTTGGAATTTCCTGTTTACAACAAAGAAAGATAATACATAGGAAACTGTTTCAAGTGTCAAGTTCAGTTACTAGGTATATGATCTTAGGAAAATTACTGAAGCTCTCTAGTTTCTTCAAATAGTAAAATATGAAATATATTGGCTATCTCAAAGGATAAATTAAGGGGAAAAATAATACATATAAAGTGTTAGAACCTGGTGAATGCTTAATAACTAATAATGCTGTTTCTTTAAAGGATTTTCTTATGGGTTATTAAGAATAAGAATAAAGATAGAATGATTCTCAGAAATAGGGATGACAGATGGGGCTTGTGTAAGGTAATATGGGAATCATTTCTATTGTATTATCAGTATTTGAATTACACTTGTTTTTTTTTTCACACACTACAGATAAAGAAAACTGAGTTAATGTAGGCATAATTCATTGTTCTATAAACGAAGTGGTTTAAAAGGCGTTCAGTCGGTGTGAATTGTCTTACTCTGTAAAAATTGATGCGTGAACTAGGTCCAATTATCCAGACTGATGTACACGTACTATTTTATGGCCTATTTTTTAGAGGCTAATTTGCTATCTCTGTAGAGGAAAGGACATTGGAGTTTACTGAGGTATTGGGTAGAGGGGGGAGCATTTGCCTAGAAGTTAGCCAGCCTGACTTCTGCTCCCATCTTCAGCCAAACTCTTTATTCATTCTTTCATTTATTCAAGGGCTTGCCATGTTCAAGGCACATAATGAAGTGCTTTCAGATAGTTTATCATCTAATATGAAGCCTAGCACAGAATGCATGTGCATTCTGTGTTAGGTAAATCATGTCATAAGGAAGATAATATGGACAATTATAAATCAAAGGAAAACATGATTCTTAAAAAGCACCAAGGTGGTTCAGAGGAATGAGAGAGCAAATCTTGCTGTTGTAGTTGTGAAGACTCATTAAGGAGGTGATATTGAGGGACACAGTCAGGTATGAGTAGGAATCAAAAGGGGGAAATGGAAGCAAAGAGACACGATTGTAGAAGAGAGTATCTGAAATGGTTTGCCTAAAGGGTCACTGTGTCACTGTGTAGTCACTGGGCAGAGTTATATGGACCCACACTAGTTACCAGCAGATGGGCCTGACTCTGTTCCTCTGTCACTGCATCTGGAGTCATGTTGCCCCAGAGGGAGGATCAGTCTCACTGGCAATTTCCACTGGGCTTTTCACTCCAGATCTTCAGACAGTGACTTTACCTTATTCTCTGCCACAGAGTTCTTTTCTTTCCAGATTTCAAACACTAAACACTTTGTCTGAGTCACCATCACCTTCTCTATCTAGAACACTGCAGTAGCTTCATTAATGAGCTGGTATCCCTACATCCGGTCTTGGTCACTTTCCCCTGCTTAGTATCAACCTAGCAACCAGAGTAATTCTGTTCAAATTTAAGTTGTAATATCTCTCTCTGTTGTTCAACCCTCCAATAGATAAGGTACATTTCAGGATCTTACAAAGCCCTGTGGATCTGGCTTTCTATTACCTCTTTGAGTATTAAAACAATTTCACCTGAAGGACCTCATATCATCAAGACTGGTCATATCCATCAAGACTGGTGACTATTTGTAAATTTACTTGATCTCTCTCTCTAAATTTTTATTAAACTAGTATCAGTGTACCTGTTACTAGAACTTCTCAAGGAAGGTGGAGTTTGCTATTGGCATTGAGTTGTGTATTGTTAATCGCTAGTAGGGATTAGCTGAGTTGGAAAAGTCACTTAAGAGTGGGTGATGGGGTTGGGGGGGAACACTTTAGAGTGGGTGTGGGTAATGGGGAGAGGAAGCGTAAGTGTGTAGTTGGCCTCCAAAGATTCCCTCATTTTGATGTCAAATTTGGTTATGCAATTAACTACTATGAATGTGCTCAACTGTATTTGACAAGGTAAGAAAAAGAAGCATTATTCAAGAAGTGATGAAAATTCAAATATTGGGGCAAAGAATAATGGTCTTTAGATGACAGCTCTTCCTTCTGTAAAAGAAAAGCAGAGAACTGCTTTTTTTGACCCAAGGCATATGCAAGAGTCATTCTCAGCCACTGAACGCATGATATAATTTAAGTCTGGAGAAATATCAGAAATCAGATACCTCAGAATCAAATGTATTAGGAATTCATGCCTCATTCGTTGTTTCTGACTCACATACCTTAACTAAACATAACATCTGAATTTTACGTCTCTGACTTCCAAAGCAGTCTGTCTGCCTTTTCCTCTGACTCCTGGAGATCTTTGCCTGCTCACTGGACTTCACATGCAGCTCTTTAGGTTCATGTGGAGATCACCCTTGGCTGTCAGTCCTAAACGACTTGTTTCCCCCTCATGCTCGCCATGTATCCACTGCTGAAGTGAATTCCAATATCTAAAATAAGATCAGAAACAAATATAGTAGATTTTGTCTCCTTCCGTAAAATCTACTTCTGTCACCATCAACCTTAACCAAAATATTTATCACAAATGTGCTAATCTATTTTACTTCATTTCCTCATTTCCTCCATAGAGTAGGTAATGTTGTGTAGTAGGTGGAAAGAGAAAGATGGATTCAGACACACCCATTATAAAGAATATGGGCTTATTTACTAAAGGTTTTTTTACTGGTTGACTTATATACTGTTCCATCCCTCTTCTAAGCAAGATAATTCTTTTTCTCTGCATTAGACTGTTTCTAGGAAGAGCATTGCCCCTGCCCTGAAGGCAGGGGTGCAGTGTTGGGGAGCAACAGGCTTCTTCACTCTCTCCACTAAAACCGTGAACAGGAAATAGAAAACTGATAAATCCTTTTTATGAATTTTAGCTGATTCTTTTTCTAGGAAACTTCACATTTAGGTATGTTGTTTCACTTGGGTCCATTCTCCAAATCGATAATTCATTTTTTTTTCCCAGAAAACTCTCCTGAAAGCTTTATATAGAGTTTTTTTCTTTTACCACTTCTGCACTATTGTCTTCCAAATTAGAAAGTCTTCAGTCTGGTTCAGTGATTTCTTGCTGAAAAAATGTGCAAATTTCAGCAATATCCTCTGACATTTTGCCCAGAATGTGTAAAATTATTTTTTATAGAGAATTTAGAGCTAGAAAGAGTGTGTTAGAAACAGTGCTTTATAAAGAACATACAGGATAAAAAGCCTAACCCCAAATAACTTATGCCACAAAACACAATTCTAAACCATTGTGTGAAATGGTATGATTGAAAGGCATTGTAAATTACTAATTATTCCGCTGGCACTGATGTGTGTGGTACTGTGTTACGCACGTGGTTAACTTCTTGAATAGGAGAACAGGTGCTCTCAAGTTTAAAAATGGTTAAGGACTTGCAGATTTGTGCTAGGTTAACAGTCGTTTCTTATTATTGAATAATCTGACTTTTTATAATATAAAACTTAGAATTCTCTCAGAAGAATTTTCCTAGAAAATGGATCTGAAATATGAATCTTGCAGAAATGCTTGATTGTGAAAATGGAGGATGTTGATAAGTACATTAAAGCTATTATCTTTTAGCATATTTATTACTTAGTAAATAGTTATTAATTGCCTACTCTATATAAAGTACTAGACAATGTGGACTAAAAAAATGACCAAGATGTGGTCCCTATTTTCAGGAGGCTTATAGATTAGTGGAGATATGTATGCAAATAAAGAGTGCAGTAATTTATGGTAGAGGCTAAGATAGATGTCTTTTTAGGCTACAAACAAATACACAAAGGAAGAGGGGAATCCACGTTGACTGCCCCTCAGTAATCCAGGCTGAAATGAAAAATAATTAAGATAAATTAATGCCAGTTATTAAATGCTGTTAAAATTCAGGAACATTGATGAAGATATTCTGTAGCTTGAGATAATCTTTAACCCATATGATGGTATTTTAAAAATTCAGAAAAATTTGAGGATAGCTCCAGGCAGCTGAAATTTCAGCCCCCAAATCTCTCTGTTTCCAGTCAGTAGGAGGCAGAAATTGTCATTTAGAGTGTCTGTAAATTCCTTGGAAAGATAGACCACAGCGTGCTTATGAGCTCAAGTGCATTTTTGCGGGTAAAGGATCTGTAGCTTACATCAGAGTCCCGAAGGGGTTTATATTTCAAAAATTATTAAGAACTTTTTTGAATTATTTTTTAACATCTTTATTGGAGTATAATTGCTTTACAATGGTGTGTTAGTTTCTGCTTTATAACAGAGTGAATCAGCTATACGTATACATACGTCCCTATATCCCCTCCCTCTTGCATCTCCCTCCCAACCTCCCTATCCCACCCCTCTAGGTGGTCACAAAGCCCCTTGCTGATCTCCCTGTGCTATGCGGCTGCTTCCCACTAGCTATCTCCTTTACATTTGGTAGTGTATGTATGTCCATGCCACTCTCTCACTTCATCCCAGCTTACCCTTCCCCCTCCCCATGTCCTCAAGTCCATTCTCTAGTAGGTCTGCGTCTTTATTCCCATCTTGCCTCTAGGTTCTTTATGACTTTTTTTTTTTTTTAAGATTCCATATATATGTGTTAGCATACAGTATTTGTTTTTCTCTTTCTGACTTACTTCACTCTGTATGACAGACTCTAGGTCCATCCACCTCACTACAAATAACTCAATTTTGTTTTTTTTTTATGGCTGAGTAATATTCCATTGTATATATGTGCCACATCTTCTTTATCCATTTATCTGTCAATGGACACTTAGGTTGCTTCCATGTCCTGGCTACTGTAAATAGAGCTGCAATGAACATTGTGATACATGACTCTTTTTGAATTATGGTTTTCTCAGGGTATATGCCCAGTAGTGGGATTGCTGGGTCGTATGGTAGTTCTATTTTTAGTTTCCTAAGGAACCTTCATACTGTTCTCCATAGTGGCTGTATCAATAAGAGAATTTGGTAACTCAGGTTTCACCAATGGAAGTTAAGTATTAATCTCAAAAAATAATTTTAAGTTTAAAGAACAAAGGCTCTAGAGTGCAGAGTTCATGGAGTTATAGTAATTGATACATTTTCTAATAGGTAAACGTGTCTGCTATTCGTAAACTGTTTTCTTTAAATCCCTAAAGAGAGCAGAATAAGGCCTTTTTATTTTTATATTTTTGACTTCTATACTTTTAGTTAAAAATAAGACAAAGGGCTTCCCTGGTGGCGCAGTGGTTGAGAATCCGCCTGCTGATGCAGGGGACACGGGTTCGTGCCCCGGTCCGGGAAGGTCCCACATGCCACGGAGCGGCTGGGCCCGTGAGCCATGGCTGCTGAGCCTGCGCGTCCAGAGCCTGTGCTTCACAACCGGAGAGGCCACAACAGTGAGAGGCCCGCGTACCGAAAAGAAAAAAAAAAAAAAAAAGACAGAAATCTATGGCCTGATTTACTGTCTAGCAGACGTGGGACTAAAAACCATTTTCCTTCTATTGATGGTTCAAGACTTAAGAAAATAGTCTTTCTATGTCTACCTTGAGAATACCATTACTGTATTATAGTAATAAATTAATTCCAGTATTGCGTTGACTTATGGTTGGACGTTATATGTACTGTTTTCTTCTCTGCTTTATATGATTACAGGTTATTTAAATTTGTTTTTTACTAACCTTTGTATAAAGTTACAATAGAAGAATTTTTATAGTTGTGTTAATGTACATCTTTATAATGAAATTAAACCCCAGCCATAAGACATTAGGAAATCAGAGGATAAATTTATTAATGTTTTGAGAAACATTTGTAAACTACAGCACACCTGGAGTTTTCAAAACAAAACAAAACAAACTTCTAGTTTGAATAGGGTCCTATTAATTCGGTTCATCATTTAAAAATAACAATAATATTAGTCATGGAAACAGTACAGCAGTATGTTGAAGCAAATGATAATTTCACTCACTTCTGTGACTAAACCTGAGTTCATGTTATGAAAAACTTGACAGGTACAGGGTTCTTTTTCCTCTTCTAAATTATGTCTGGGTCAGATGATATGGCCAATCTCAGTGGGGCTCAGAATAGCACAGCACAACTGTACAGGCTTTGGCAGTCTTGTCCTGCCATTTATTAGCTATGTGGCTTTGGGGAGTTCACTTATCTCTCTGAGAATCAGACTCTTCATATATAAAAATAACACTGGGACCGTTACGGTAATTAATAATGCACATGTTTTACACATGTAGGTGATTAATAATATTATCATTATTAATTGTCAAGCAGAAAGAAACAAAGTCAGATGATTAAAAAGAATAGAATGGCATGTACTGTAAAATGCACTTTATGCATTCTTCTCTAAACTTCAGTTTTATCATCTACAAGATGAAATTGTTGGAGTATTCTAACATCCCATCCAATGCGAATTTCCCTACATTTATGAAAAAGAACTGAATGTGTGTCTGTATCAGAAATAAATCTATTCACTGATTTTAGCTTAGTGATTTGGGCCGATGGAGTAGATCTGATCAGAGAGTAAGAAGGTGCATTGTTCACATAGATTAAAATAGATGGTATGACCCCAGAAATCATTGTTATCTGACTGAATGTGCTTTTAAAAATAAATTGTTTAGAGATGTCTTAATCCAATTTTCTGGTAGAGTCCATAGAAAAATAGTATCATTTCTTCATTGTGCCACTTTCTAAAAATGTTTTCAGTGTTTAGGCTGTTCAGGGTCTTACAGTGTAGCTTGGGAGCATTATCTTGACAAAATATGATACGTATTATATGTCAGAAGCCACAAGAGAGAAGTCTTACTTTAAGCAACTATGCAGTATTAGACATGTTAGATTTTTGCCATTATTCTTTATTCTGTCCTCCACAACATATTATTCTAGGTTGCTTTATTTAGCACGACTCCCTAAAGGAATTGAGCTGAGCCTCATTTAATGTTTGGTTGTATAGGTGGGTGAGTAGTAACTTTATCAAACCAACTTGACAGGGTGGTGTTTCTCATCTCAAGGGACTTCCAGGTGAAGAGAAATCTATAAATAAATGGGGAGCAAAATAGTGCACTCATTTCAATTAGTGTGACTGACAGAAACAAGTTTATTAGTGATTATTTTGTAACTAATTTGCTTACTGAATTTATTAATACAAGGTGAAATAACATTACATTTCCTGAGCAGAAAGAAAACTGTTGCAGAAGAAGTTTCTTTTTCTTTCCTGTCATAATTCTGATTTATTTCTTTATGTATTTATAACTCCATTTCACTTCAAAATAGACGCTCAATTTTCTTTATTAAGTGAATGGTTTAAATGGAAATAACTATGGAAAAGTTAAAAACTAATAAATGTAAAGTGAATCTGTGTTTGCCGAGGGAAATTTTGGGGGCAGAGAAACTAATCAGTAAATGAGTATTTATCATTGTAGTCTATACTGATTTATTTCTTGATTTAAAGACATTTTTAAAATATATCAATAAGAGAGGATTTTCATTTGAGGAAAGGGTGATTAGGTGTTTGCTACATTATCAGTAAAATTGAACTGAACTGACTTATTTCAACTTACCAGTGTAATACATGTCTAGGGTTTCGACCTATAAGGCAGATAAGGAAAACTATTAGAAACCTGATCAAACCCATAGGATAACTGTCGCTCTTTGCCCTTTTTGTTCTTTTTTAAATTGAAGACATCTCTCTCAGAGTTCTCTGCCCCCTTGCTCCAATCTTGTTTTACTGGTTTTTAGGCCCTCTGCGCAGCTGTCTTCCAGGAACACCCATTTACTGATCCTGGGAATTCCTTTCACCTCTCACTACTGTGTTAATCCATCTTCTTTTCTTTTTCTGAGTCTGATACCTTTTCTTTTTTGGTTTGCTCTCTTGATCAGGTGATTCATGTACCCAGTAGTTTCCTAAGATAGTGCTCTGATGTTAAATGTTAAGTTTACCCTACTACATGATTGATAGTGCTCTGATGTTAAATGTTAAGTTTACCCTACTACATGATTGCTATTTTGGCTGGGGATAGAATTCTGGTTTAAAAATCATTTTCATGTAATTTAAATTGCATGCTACACAGATTTCTAACCTCTAGAGCTGCAGTTGAAAGACGGATAGTGGGGTATTTTTGGTGTTTTTTTTTGAATTTTAGAATTTTTTTTTTACAGTATGTTCTTATTAGTTACACATTTTATAAATATTAGTGTATATATGTCAATCCCAATCTCCCAATTCATCACACCACCACCACCAACCCCTGCCACTTCCCCCGCTTGGTATCCATAAGTTTGTTCTCTACATCTGTGTCTCAATTTCTGCCCTGCAAACCGGTTCATCTGTACCATTTTTCTAGGTTTGTTTTTCTCTTTCTGACTTACTTCACTATGTATGACAGTCTCTAGATCCATCCACATCTCTAGAAATGACCCAATTTCATTCTTTTTTATGGCTGAGTGATATTCCAATGTATATATGTACGACATGTTCTTAATCCATTTGTCTGTTGATGGGCATTTAGGTTGTTTCCATGACCTGGCTATTGTAAATAGTGCTGCAATGAACATTGGGGTGCATGTGTCTTTTTGAATTATGGTTTTCTCTGGGTATATGCCCAGTAGTGGGATTGCTGGGTCATATGGTAATTCTATTTTTAGCTTTTTAAGGAACCTCCATACCATTTTCCATAGTGGCTGTATCAATTTACATTTCCACCAACAGTGCAAGAGGGGTCCCTTTTCTCCACACTCTCTCCAGCATTTGTTGTTTGTAGATTTTCTGATGATGCCCATTCTAACTGGTATGAGGTGATACCTCATTGTAATTTTGATTTGCATTTCTCTAATAATTAGTGATGTTGAGCAGCTTTTCATGTGCTTCTTGGCCATCTGTATGTCTTCTTTGGAGAAATGTCTATTTAGGTCTTCTGCCCATTTTTAGATTGGGTTGTTTGTTTTTTTAATATTGAGCTACATGAGCTGTTTCCATATTTTGGAGACTAAACCTTTTTCTGTTGATTCATTTGCAAATATTTTCTCCCATTCTTAGGGTTGCCTTTTCGTCTTGTTTGTAGTTTCCTTTGCTTTGCAAAAGCTTTTAAGTTTCATTAGGTCCCATTTGTTTATTTTTGTTTTTATTTCCATTACTCTAGGAGGTGAATCAAAAAAGATCTTGCTGTGATTTATGTCAAAGAGTGTTCTTCCTATGTTTTCCTCTAAGAGTTTTATAGTGTCAGACCTTACATTTAGGTCTCTAATCCATTTTGAGTTTATTTTTCTGTATGGTGTTAGGGAGTGTTCTAATTTCATTCTTTCACATGTAGCTGTCCAGTTTTCCCAGCACCACTTATTGAAGAGACTGTCTTTTCTCCATTGTATATCCTTGCCTCCTTTGTCATAAATTAGTTGACCATTGGTGCGTGGTTTTATCTCTGAGCTTTGTATCCTGTTCCATTGATCTATATTTCTGTTTTTGTGCCAGTACCATATTGCCTTGATTACTGTAGCTTTGTAGTATAGTCTGAAGTTAGCAAGTCTGCTTCCTCCAGCTCCATTTTTTTCCCTCAAGACTGCTTTGGCTGTTCGGGGTTTTTTGTGTCTCCATACAAATTTTAAGATTTTTTGTTCTAGTTCTGTAAAAAATGCCATTGGTAATTTGATAGGGATTGCATTGAATCTGTAGATTGCTTTCTTCCAATCCAAGAACATGGTATATCTCTCCATCTGTTTGTGGCATCTTTAATTTCTTTCATCAGTGTCTTATAGTTCTCTGCATACAGATCTTTTGTCTCCCTAGGTAGGTTTATTCCTAGGTATTTTATTCTTTTTGTTGCAATGGTAAATGGAAGTGTTTCCTTAATTTCTCTTTCAGATTTTTCATCATTAGTGTATAGGAATGCAAGAGATTTCTGTGCATTAATTTTGTATCCTGCAACTTTACCAAATTCATTGATTAGCTCTAGTAGTTTTCTGGTGGCATTTTTAGGATTCTCTATGTATAGTATCATGTCATCTGCAAACAGTGACAGTTTACTTCTTTCCCAATTTGGATTCCTTGTATTTCTTTGTCTTCTCTGATTGCCATGGCTGGGACTTCCAAAACTATGTTGAATAACAGTGGTAAGAGTGGGCATCCTTATCTTGTTCCTGATATTAGAGGAAATACTTTGAGTTATTCAGCATTGAGAATGATGTTTGCTGTGGGTTTGTCATATATGGCCTTCATTATGTTGAAGTAGGTTCCCTCTATGCCCACTTTCTGGAGAGTTTTTATCATAAATGGGTGTTGAATTTTGTCAGAAGCTTTTTCTGCATCTATTGAGATGATCATATAATTTTTATTCTTCAGTTTGATAATATGGTGCATCACATTGATTGATTCGTGTATATTGAAGAATCCTTGCATCCCTGAGATAAATCCCACTTGATCATGGTGTATGATCCTTTTAATGTGTTGTTGGATTCTGTTTGCTAGTATTTTGTTGAGGGTTTTTCCATCTATATTCATCAGTGATATTGGTCTATAATTTTCTTTTTTTGTAGTATCTTTGTCTGGTTTTGGTATCAGGCTGACGGTGGCCTCATAGAATGAGTTTGGGAGTGTTCCTTCCTCTGCAATTTTTTGGAAGAGTTTGAGAAGGATAGATGTTAGCTCTTTTCTAAATGTTTGAGAGAATTCACCTGTGAAGCCATGTGGACCTGGACTTTTGTTTGTTGGAAGATTTTTAATCACAGTTTCAATTTCATTACTTGTGATTGGTCTGTTCATATTTTCTGTTTCTTCCTGGTTCAGTCTTGGAAGGTTATACCTTTCTAAGAATTTGTCCATTTCTTCCAGGTTGTCCGTTTTATTGGCATACAGTTGTTTATAGTAGTCTCTTAGGATGCTTTGTTTTTCCGTGGCGTCTGTTGTAACTTCTCCTTTTTCATTTCTAATTTTATTGATTTGATTCCTCTCCCTCTTGATGAGTCTGGCTAATGGTTTATCAATTTTATCTTCTCAAAGAACCAGCTATTACTTTTATTGATCTTTGCTATTGTTTTGTTTCTATTTAATTTATTTCTGCTCTGATCTTTATGATTTCTTTCCTTTTGCTAACTTTAGGTTTTGTTTGTTCTTCTTCCTCTGATTCCTTTAGGTGTAAGGTTAGATTGTTTACTTGAGATTTTTCTTGTTTCTTGAGGTAAGCTTTTATAGCTATAAACTTCCCTCTTAGAACTTCTTTTGCTGCATCCCATAGGTTTTGGATCATGGTGTTCTTATTGTCATTTGTCTGTGGTATTTTTTGGTTTCCTCTTTGAGTTCTTCAGTGATCTCTTGGTTATTTATTAACGTATTGTTTAGCCTCCATGTGTTCGTGCTTTTTATGGTTTTTTCCCTGTAACTCACTTCTAATCTCATAGCGTTGTGTTCAGAAAATATGCTTGATATGATTTCAATTTTCTTAAATTTACTGAGGCTTGATTTTTGACCCAAGATGTGATCTTTCCTGGAGAATGTTCCATGCGCACTTGAGAAGAACGTGTAATCTGCTGTTTTTGGATGGAATGTCCTATAAATGTCAGTTAAATCTATCTGGTCTGTTGTGTCATTTAAAGCTTCTGTTTCCTTATTTATTTTCATTTTGTATGATCTGTCCATTGGTGTAAGTAAGGTGTTAAAATCCCCCACTATTACTGAGTTACTGTTGATTTCCTCTTTTATAGCTGTTAGCAGTTGCCTTATGTATTGAGGTCCTCCTATGTTGGGTGCATATATATTTATAATTGTTATATCTTCTTCTCGGATTGATCCCTTGATCATTATGTAGTGTCCTTCCTTGTCTCTTGTAACATTCTTTATTTTAAAGTCTATTTTTTCTGATATGAGTATAGCTACTGCAGCTTTCTTTTGCTTTCCATTTGCATGGAATATCTTTTTCCATCCCCTCACTTGCAGTCTGTATGTGTCCCTAGGTCTGAAGTGGGTCTCTTGTTGACAGCATATAGATGGGTCTTCTTTTTGTATCCATTCAGCAAGGCTGTGTCTTTTGGTTGGAGCATTTAATCCATTCACGTTTAAGGTAATTATTGATATGTATGTTCCTATGACTATTTTCTTAATTGTTTTGGGTTTGTTTTTGTAGATCTTTTTCTTCTCTTGTGTTTCCTACTTAGAGAAGTTCCTTTAGTTTGTTGTAGAGCTGGTTTGGTGGTGCTGAATTCTCTTAGCTTTTGCTTGTCTGTAAAGGTTTTGATTTCTCCATCGAATCTGAATGAAATCCCTGCCGGGTAGAGTAATCTTGGTTGTACGTTCTTCTCTTTCATCATTTAAGTGTATTATGCCACTCCCTTCTGGCTTGTAGAGTTTCTGCTGAGAAATCAGCTGTTAACCTTATGGGAGTACACTTGTATGTTGTTTTTCATTTTTCCCTTGCTGCTTTCAATAATTTTTCTTTGTCTTTAATTTTTGCCAATTTGATTACTATGTTTCTTGGCGTGTTTCTCCTTGGGTTTATCCTGTATGGGACTCTCTGTGTTTCCTGGACTTGGGTGGCTATTTCCTTTCCCATGTTAGGGAAGTTTTCGACAATAATCTCTTCAAATATTTTCTCAGGTCCTTTCTCTCTCTCTTCTCCTTCTGGGGCCCCTATAATGCGAATGTTGTTGCTTTAATGTTGTACCAGAGTTGTCTTAGGCTGTCTTCATTTCTTGTCATTCTTTTTTCTTTATTCTGTTCTACAGCAGTGAATTCCACCATTCTCTCTTTCAGGTCACTTATCCATTCTTCTGCCTCAATTATTCTGCTGTCGATTCCTTCTAGTGTAGTTTTCATTTCAGTTATTGTATTGTTTGTCTCTGTTCGTTTGTTCTTTAATTCTTCTAGGTATTTGTTAAACATTTCTTGCATCTTCTCGATCTTTGCCTCCATTGTTTTTCTGGGGTCCTGGATCATCTTCACTCTCATTATCCTGAATTCTTTTTCTGGAAGGTTGCCTATCTCCACTTCATTTAGTTGTTTTTCTGGGGTTTTATTTTGTTTCTTCTTCTGGTACATAGCCCTCTGCCTTTTCATCTTGTCTATCTTTCTTTGAATGTGGTTTTTGTTCCACAGCCTGCAGAATTGTAGTCCTTCTTGCTTCTGCTGTCTGCCCTCTGGTGGATGAGGCTATCTAAGAGACTTGGTGGGAAGGACTGGTGGTGGGTAGAGCTGACTGTTGCTGTGGTGGGCAGAGCTCAGTAAAACTTTAATCCACTTGACTGTTGATGGGTGGGGCTGGGTTCTCTCCCTGTTGATTGTTTGGCCTGAGGCAACCCAACACTGGAGCCTACCTGGGCTCTTTGGTGCAGCTAATGACAGACTCTGGGAGGGCTCACGCCAAGGAGTACTTCTCAGAACTTCTGCTGTCAGTGTCCTTGTCCCCAGGGTGAGCCACAGGCCCCGCCCACACCTCTGCAGGAGACCCTCTAACACTAGCAGGTAGGTCCGGTTCAGTCTCCCCTGGGGTCACTGCTCCTTCCCCTGGGTCCCGATGCTCACACTACTTTGTGTATGCCCTCCAAGAGTGCAGTCTCTGTTTCCCCCAGTCCTGTCGAAGTCCTGCAATCAGTTCCCACTCAGCTTCAAAGTCTGATTCTCTAGGAATTCCTCCTCCCGTTGCCGGACCCCCAGGTTGGGAAGCCTGACGTGGGGCTCAGAACTTTCACTCCAGTGGGTGGACTTCTGTGGTCTAAGTGTTCTCCAGTCTGTGAGTCAGCCACTCAGCAGTTATGGGATTTGATTTTACTGTGATTGCACCCCTCCTACCGTCTCATTGTGGCTTCTCCTTTGTCTTTGGACGTGGGGTATCTTTTCTGGTGAGTTCCAGTGTCTTCCTGTCGATGACTGTCCAGCAGCTAGTTGTGATTCTGGTGTTCTCGCAAGAGGGAGCGAGAGCACGTCCGTCTACTCCGCCGTCTTGGTTCCTCTCGTCTAACTTTGCTTTTTTAACTTTTAGTTATCTTGGTGGTGTTTATGCATTTGTAGGATTGAGGTTCCCATTCCATTGCTGTTTGTCAACTTAGGGCCATCTTGGCTTCTAAAGCCACTCTCTTGTGCGTGACTGTGGTCCCTATATCTCAGAACCCACAATGTACACTGGACTGTCCTCACACTTGGAATCTCTCTGATTTACCTTTCTGCTGCTGCTCTCCTGTTTTCCTCTTCTCCCGCCTCTCTGATTGATTCTTATGCTTTTAAAGGCTCATGTAGTTACACTGGGTTTACATAACTAATCCAGGATAATTTCCTTGTTTTAGGTTAGCAGATTAGTAATCTTAATTCTATCCTCATAATAGTACCCTTCATAATAGTACCCAGATAAGTATTTTATTGAATGACCAGACAATGAGAATTTTGGAGAGGGATATGTATCTTTGGAATTTTGCTGCCCACAGGGCCTATAGACACTTCTCATCTATATTCATTATCTGGAAAATGGAAACTTCCAGACCTCCTAAAATAGGATTTCTCTAGACCAGCTTCTCTCAAGTTTTAGTGTGTTTATCAGAAACACCCACAGAACTAACTGTGGAGTTCAGAAGCCCTGCATCCTAAAGTAGCATAGGCCCTTGGCCTTCATATTTTTACCAAGTTCCTTGGTGATTCCAGTACCCACCGAAGTTGACTTAATTTTGGTTACATAATAAAATCACTTTGGGAGCTTTTTAAAATCAAAAGCACAGGCTGCACCCCAGACCAATTAAGACAGAATCTCTGAGGGTGGTGATCCATGTATCAGTATCTTTTTTCTTCTCATTTTTATAAATTTAAGTATAATTGACATGCAGTGTTATTAGTTTCAGGTGTGCAAATACTGTTTCAGTATTGTGACATTATCATCACAATAAGTCTAGTTAGCATTCATCACCATACATAGTCACAGAATTTTTTCTTGTGGTAAGAACATTTAAGATTCACTCTTTTAGTAACTTTCAAATATGCAATAAAGTATTTTTAACTATAGTCACCATGCTGTACATTACATCTTCATGACTTATTTTAAAACTGGAAATGTGTACCTTTTCGCTCCCTTCATCCATTTTGCCCACCTCCACTCTGCCACCTCTGTCAACCACCATCTGTTCTTTGTATCGATGAGCTTTAGTTTTGTGTTCTGTTTTTGTTTTTTTTTTTTTTTACAATTCCACATATGAGTGAGGTCATATAGTATCTGTTTTACTCTGTCTGACTTATTTCACTTAGCATAATGCCCTAAAAGTCCATCCATGTTGTTGCACATGGCAAGATTTCACTCTTTTTAAGGCTAAATAATCCATTGCATATATATAAACCATATCTTCTTTATCATTTCATCTATCAGTGGACATTTAGGTTGTTTCCCTATCTTGGCTACTGTAAATAATGCTGCAGTGAGCAAGGGGATGCATGTACCTTTTTGAGCTAGTTCTTTGAATAAAAACCCAGAATTGGAATTGCTAGATCATATGGTAATTCTATTTAAAAATTTTTAAGGAACCCCATACTTTTTCATAGTGACTATAACAATTCACATTGCCACTAACAGTGCCCAAGGGTCCCCTTTTCTCCACATCCTTGCCGACGCTTGTTATTTCTTCTCTTTTTGATAATAACCATACCAGCAGATGTAAGGTGATATCTCATTGTGGTTTTGATTTGCATTTCCCAAATGATTAGTGATGTTCAGCATCTTTCATGTATCTGTTGCCCATTTGTATGTCTTCTTTGGGAAAATGTCTATTCAGGTCCTCTGCCCATTTTTAATTAGATTGTTTATTTATCTATTTATTTTCTCTAAGGTTTTCTAGAGCAGTGCTTCTCATATGTTAATCCATATATGAGTGACATGGGGATCTTGTTAATGTACAGATTCTGATTCGGTAGGACTGTGGTGGGGACTGAGATAACTACATTTCTAACAAGTTCATTGGCTGTGGCATGCTGCTGGCCCATGAACCACACATTGATTAGCAAGACTCTAGAACATTTTCAGTCATCTCATCCAGGAAGTATATCTGAAGCAGTGCCAGGGTTTCCACATATACTTCCCTTTTAGCTAGATTGGAATTTTCATGTGCCAAATTATAGCCCAAGCATTAAGATAGCTAAGAAGAATTGGTTTAAAATTCAGGTAAGACTTAGTGGTGGCAGTAAATTTAAGAGTGTGTGAGTGTGTGTGTGTGTGTGTGTATATGCATGCGTGTGTGTGCATGTGCACATTTTTTATTTTGTTTTGCTTTTGTTTTCCGTTCAAATGCTTTCTAACATCTGGACAGCACAGTATGGTATTTGGCGTCAAAACAACCATATACTCTAACACCTACTCTAAGTAAAAACACAGAGATTGATCTATTGCTCTGTACTCCTTTGACCATAGCGTTACTCAGTGTAATACCTCAAGCTTAACTGTTTCAGCTGTTACAAAATATGCCATTTATACAAAGGCAGAAAGGACAATATAAAGAAATTGTGCTATGCTGCTGAAGTTATAAATACATGTGGATTAAGATGATTTTATAGATTCTTCATTAGAATCCATTATTAAACAAAGACTTACTGAATCCCTACTATGTTGCGGGACCCTAAGTCTGAGGGGATATGAAGATGAGAAAGACATGTTCCACAGAGTGCTGAATAATCGTTGCAGAATGAATTGTGTGCGGGGAAAGAATTTTTAAAAGGCCACGGGAAGGCTGAAGAGAGACTTGTCAGTAGTGCCTGAAAATACCAGGAAAGGCAAATAGAGGAAATAGCATTTGAGCTAGACTTTGATACAGGTGTATGATTTAGACCAGTGACTATATATGAACAAAGGAAATGCAACAATGTATAAGAAAGAGTAGTGCAATTAAACATAAGAGGGTGGAGTGGAATAGGAGCAGGAAGGAATGTTTGGAGCCAGATCATTGGGAAGCTTCAAATGGCAACATTCAAAGAGCTTGGACTTTATTTGCCAGGCAGTTGAGAACAGAAACGTTAGAGCAGAGAGGTGATATGATCTGAGCTATACTTAAAAAAAAATCACTCTCACATTGCACCTTGATTTAAAAAAAAATCCCTGTGACAGTGATGGAGAAGAAAGATCAGAGCAGTGCCACAGGGCCGACTTCATGAATTTGACATAGAACCCCTTCCTACTGGACCCAGATGTGTTCTTTGAATCTTTCTCAAGGCGGCACTCTGGGCTCCCATTGCCAACTGACTGAAATTGGCACAGGGGACAAAAACAATTTGCCATTCTGGAGTAGGAGACAGGCAAGACACATTGGGAGATTATGATGAGAGGAAGGATGTGAGTAGGGCACGAAATAGCTATTAATAGTGAGAGGATATTATATAAGAGAAACGGATTCTATGGGCCTTTATGTAATAGGTTTGGCAGGACTTGATGACTACTTTTAAGTGGTGCTGTGCGAGAAGAAGTCTGGACTGTTTCTTTCAGGGGAGAGTAAAGCTACAGTTACATTATTGGTTGCCAGTAAATAGAGATGATATTTGAAGAAACAAGACAAGCTTACAATGTTAGGTACAGAGAGAAAAGAGAACAGTAGAGACAGAATCCCTGGAGAACTCTAGACTACGGAGGTAGAAGCAGATATAGAAGTTAAAGTAACAGAGATACAGAGAATTAGTAAGTGAACCAGTATGTGATAGATACGCACTGAGAAGACAGTTTGAGAATGAATAAATGATCACACACTATCAAATGGCCAGATGGCTGAGGAGGATGCTGGCTGAATAAATACCATCGATAAAAGTAAAAGACAACTATAGTACCAAAATCAAAAACAAGAGTGGTTTTATAAGAATGTTCTTAGACATTAAGACCTATAATTTGAACAATACTGCCTTGATGAAAGATTTTTTTAATCAGGATTCTGTTGTGTTTGCTATTTGAACTAAACTAAAAACAATGATCAAAGAAATGGTCTGACCAATCACAAGTACTGAAATTGAAAAAGTGATTTAAAAACTTCCAACAAACAAAAGCCCAGGACCAGATGGCTTCACAGGCGAATTCTATCAAACATTTAGAGAAGAGCCAACAGCTATCCTTCTCAAACTCTTCCAAAAAATTGCAGAGGGGGGAACACTCCCAAGCTCATTCTATGAAGCCACTGTCACCCTGATACCAAAACCAGACAAGGATACCACAAAAAAAGAAATTTACAGGCCAATATCACTGATGAATGTAGGCGAAAAGTCCTCAACAAAAACTTGCAAACCAAATCCAACCTCACATTAAAAGGATCACACACCATGATTAAGTGGGATTTATCCCCAGGGATGCAAGGATTCTTCAATATATGCAAATCAATCAGTGTGATATACCACATTGACAAACTGAAGAATAAAAGCCATATAATCATCCCAGTAGATGCAGAGAAAGCTTTTGTCAAAATTCAACACCCATTTATGATTAAGAACTCTCCAGAAAGTGGGCATAGAGGGAACCTACCTCAACATAATAAAGGCCATATATGACAACTAACATCATTCTCAATGGTGAAAAACTGAAAGCATTTTCTCTTATATCAGGAAAAAGACAAGGATGCCCACTCTCGCCGTTTTTATTCAACATAGTTTTGGAAGTTCTAGCCATGATAATCAGAGAAGAAGAAGAAATAAAAGGAATCCAGATTGGAAAAGAAGAAGTAAAACTGTTTGCAGATGACATGATACTATACATAGAAAATCCTGAAGACATTATCAGAAAACTACTAGAGCTCACCAATGAACTTGGTAAAGTTGCAGGATACAAAATTAATACATAGAAATCTCTTGCATTCCTATACACTAACAATGAAAGATCAGAAAGAGAAATTAAGGAAACAATCCCATTTACCACTGCATCAAAAAGAATAAAATACCTAGGAATAAACCTCCCTAAAGAGACATGACCTGTACTCAGAAAACTATAAGGTGCTGATGATAGAAATCAAAGACGACACAAATGAATGGAGAGATTTACCATGTTCTTGGATTGGAAAAATCAATATTGTGAAAATGACTCTACTACCCAAAGCAATCTACAGATTCAGTACAATCCCTATTAAATTACTAATGGCATTCTGCACAGAATTAGAAGAAAAAAGTTTACAATCTGTATGGAAACACAGAAGACCCCAAATAGCCAAAGAAATTTTGAGAAAGAAAAATAGAGCTGGAAGAATCAGACTCCCTGAATTCAGACTATATTGTAAAGCTACAGTCATCAAGACAGTATGGTACTGGAACAAAAACAGAAATATAGATCAATGGAACAGGATAGAAAGTCCAGAGATAAACCTACACACCTGTGGTCACCTAATCTATGATAAAGGAGGCAAGAATATACAATGGAGAAAAGACAGTCTCTTCAATAAGGGGTGCTGGGAAAACTGGACAGCTACATGTAAAAGAATGAAATTAGAACACTCTCTAAGAACATACACGAAAATAAACTCAAAATGGATTAAAAATCTAAATGTAAGACCACATACTATAAAACTCTTAGAGGAAAACACAGACAGAACAGTCTCTGACATATATCGCAGCAAGACTTTTTTTTTTTTTTTTTTGTGGTACACGGGCCTCTCACTGTTGTGGCCTCTCCCATTGCAGAGCACAGGCTCTGGACACGCAGGCTTAGCGGCCATGGCTCATGGGCCCAGCCGCTCTGCGGCATGTGGGATCTTCCCGGACCGGGGCACGAACCTGCGTCCCCTGCATCGGCAGGCGGACTCTCAACCACTGCGCCACCAGGGAAGCCCGCAGCAAGACTTTTTGATCCATCTCCTAGAGTAATGAAAACAAAAACAAAAATAAACAGGTGGGACCTAACTTAAAAGCTTTAGCACAGCAAAGGAAACCATAAACAAAACAAAAAGACAACCCACACAATGGGAGAATATATTTGCAAATGAAGTGACTAACAAGGGATTAATCTCCAAAATATACAAACAGCTCATGCAGCTCAGTATCAAAAGAACAACCAAATCAAAAATGGGTGGAAGATCTAAACAGACATTTTTCCAAAGAAGACATACTGATGGACAAAAAGCACATGAAGGGATGCTCAACATCACTAATTATTAGAAAAATAATAAAAAATACAGTGAGATATCTTCTCACACCAGTCAGAATGGCCATCATCAAAACATCTACAAACAATAAATGCTGGATAGGGTGTGGAGAAAAGGGAACCCTCTTGCACTGTTGGTGGGAATGTAAATTGATAAAGCCACTGTGGAGAACAGTATGGAGGTTCCTTAAAAAGCTAAACATAGAACTACCACATGAACCAGCAATCTCACTACTGGGCATATACCCTGAGAAAACCGTAATTCAAAAAAACACATGCACCCCAATGCTCATAGCAGCACTGTTTACAATAGCCAGGACATGGAAGCAACATAAATGTCCATCGACAGATGAATGGATAAAGAAGATGTGGTACATATATACAGTGGAATATTACTCAGCCATAGAAAGGAACAAAATTGGGTCATATTTAGTGATGTGGATGAACCTAGAGTCTTTCATACAGAGTGAAGTTAAGTCAGAAAGAGAAAAACAAATATCATATGATATCGCTTGCCTGTGGAATCTAAAAAAAATGGTACAGATGAACTTACTTACAAAACAGAAGTAGAGTCACAGATGTAGAAACCAAACTTATGGTTACTGGGGGGAACGGCAGGGGTAGGGATAAATTGGGAGACTGGGATTGACATATACACGCTACCTTATATCACATAGGTAATTAATAAGGTCCTACTGTATAGCACAGGGAGCTCTACTCAACACTGTTATAACCTATATGGGAAAAAAATCTAAAAAAGTGAATATATGTATAACTGATTTGCTTTGCTATACACCTGAAAATAAGACAACATTGTAAATCAACTATATGCCAATAAAAATTAAATAAAAAAGAATGAACACTGAGAAAGAGCAACTCTCCTTAAATTTTCTATGCAAAATTAGGTCAGTAATAAAGGAAATATTCCTAGATAGACAGGAATCTTTAAGTGAAATCATAGAAGCTTCTTCTTGAGGAGGCCTTTAATTTTAATCTGAGATTATTTGAATAAAGTCTGTCCAAGTGTGGGGGAAAAAAAAAAGAAAAAAGGTCTGAAAGTGTATTAAGAAATGTAAAGAACTAAGGGAACTGTATGAGGTTTTCATATTCATTTCTATGTTGTTTGAGTTTTTACAGGAGTATGTAGTTCTCTAGTTAATAAAACCATATGAGAACTGTAGTTGAGGAGTAAGAAAAAGGTATTAATAATATTTGACAAACTCTGGAAAAGATAATGGTGCAGATTTTATGTTCCAGGGGATAGTAAAGAATAGACTGAAGAGCCATCTTTTATGTGGTATAGCTTATATATTGGCCAAAACCCATAGGGTACTTACAGCTCCATAACTCTTGTTTTATGCAGTACATAGCAAATGCTTGATTCGTAAATGAGGCATTTTTAGGAACCAGGTCTTCTCTGAACTGTACCCCTGACTGGTAAAACATCTTAGGTCAATTCAGTTGTACTTGTTTGAATTGAATATAATTTAGACTTCAAAATTTAAATTTATCAACAGAGCTATAATTGAAAGTCTTTAGAGACTATAGGAGGGAGTTGACTATTGTTAAGACTCATGGGATTTTATAGCTTCATATAAATTATTAACAGAGGTCAAGCAAATTGAGGTAAAGATATTGAAATAACTATAATTTAGGTTTTGCTATAATATTTATCCCAAAATGTTTTTTGTTGTTAAGTATGATAATATCAAAAACTTGAGTTGAATATATTAACCATATCTAAAATACATGTGTGAAATGGCTTAACCACTCTCAGATTTTCCTTCCAGACTCTATACCATTTTATCCTATTATTGATTAAAGATTAAGCTAATGATTTTTACTGAAAACTCATCTTTGAAAGTGACTCAATAAAATATTTCAGTGTAGTCAATACTTCTGATAAATTTTGATTTGAGTATGATGCTGCTCTTTGCACTTTCCCAATTTTTATCAAATTTTTAAATATCTGTGGACAGCTTTACCAAGCATATCTAACTTACTAAATGAGGCTTCTCTAAAAAAATAGTGTTTACCCCAGAAATAATTTTGTCTGCTTTCAGGAAGCACTCAGGAGAGATTACTTGCTGTGTGTTGGTACTGTATAAATTCAACTCAGACATATAATTGAAACAAAAGATGTTACCACTTTTAGGTTTTAAATGACAGACAGAAAGAGATTCTATTGTTTCATAACATAATTTAAATTGATCTTTTAATTGATTCCTCTAGTCTGATGTGGCACTGCCCTAGATGAAATATCTTTTACTCACTATTGGAAACAAACTATTTTGCTCTGTGAGTTTAGTTGAATTTTTTTTAAACTAAAGTTTAGTTTTCTCAGGCACACTCAGCTCAACTAGGAACTCCTGTAACACAGAGGGAAGTGATAATATCATCTTTTCTATTGAACTGAAGCCACTGTAGAAAAATGAAAACATTCAATGGAATATGCTTTGAAAACTCATATTTTACCTTAAAACTTCTCTTTCAACTACAAAAAAGTAAAAAAATATGCACTAAAAATAATAATGACCTAGGCTTGACCTAAGCTTTCATTTAGATATTTGTTAATTATGAATGAAGAAAACAGAAATTTATTGAAATTAAGGTGCAGGACTTCCCTGGTGGCACAGTGGTTAAGAATCTGCCTGCCAACGCGGGGGGCACGGGTTTGAGCCCTGGTCTGGGAAGATCCCATAGGCTGCGGAGCAACTAAGTCTGTGCGCCACAACTACTGAGCCTACGCCCTAGAGCCCGCAAGCCACAACTACTGAGCCCGTCTGCCACAACTACTGAAGCCCGTGCGCCTAGAGCCTGTGCTCTGCAACAAGAGAAGCCACTGCAGTGAGAAGCCTGCACACTGCAAGGAAGAGTAGCCCCCGCTTGCCGCTACTAGAGAAAGCCCACGCACAGCAATGAAGACCCAACACAGCCAAAAATAAATTTAAAAAATTAAAAAGCTTATTAAAAAAATAAATTAAGGTGCAGCTGTTAGAAGTCTACTCAAAGTGCTGCTCTTGATATGGAAATAATTAATGTCCATAGCAAAACACTTGTCGTTTTTTTTTTTGTTTTTTTTTTTGTTTGCGGTAGGCGGGCCCCTCACCGCTATGGCCTCTCCCGTTGCAGAGCACAGGCTGCGGACGCGCAGGCTCAGCGGCCATGGCTCATGGGCCCAGCCGCTCCGCGGCATGTGGGATCTTCCCGGACCCGGGCACGAACCCGCGTCCCCTGCATTGGCAGGCGGACTCTCAACCACTGCGCCACCAGGGAAGCCCCAACACTTGTAGTTTTAATATCTAAACTTCAAATAATAAGAATAAAGATAATAATAATTACTACTACTAAACCAACTACAATAATAGCATACTTCTTTAAGCCAGAGTCCCAGTATGTAATCTCAAAAATAACTCAAAAATGAAGAAACTTTTGCTAATCAAAAATTTAACTTAATGTAGTTAGTAAGATTCACGTTGTTCACTGCATCACTGATCCAGAAGTTATCCATGGTTTAGAATTACTAAGACCAGCATATCTTTAAGCATCATAACCCTTATTCTTCATTTCCCATTCCATATGAATGTTTGACACTGCCCATGATAACTGCATGGGGCAAAAGGCATTGCACAAACAAATGTGAAAAGGATATATTTCTGTTTTTAATTTATTATTACAGTCTGAATGGATACATGGACATTTTCTGTTCTCTGTATACATATTGGTAATAGCCAATTATATTACCATAACACTTTGAAGAGATAAAGGATTCCCTAGTCAAAGAAATCAAATATACTTGTAAGAAAATGATATTTATATATTTGGGGCACAAACTCTTCTAGATATAAAAACTGAATATGTAACATTATATATCAATATAAATTATATTTCATATCTCCAGAGTGTCAAAAATGCTATCAGTAAGTATTTCTGAATCTTTTGGGGATCTTGCAAAAACTATTTACATCATTTTTATTTTATATTATACAGTTATTCTCTTTTGTACTAATAAGTTGATTCAACAGTCCTGTCATTCCACCAGAAGGACAAAAGAGAGGATGATTTATTTAGTAAAAGTTAAAAAGAAATTATTGAGCTCGCTCTTCACTCTTTTTATGCTTAAATTATTTCTTTGAAATAGAGAAAAGTTGGATGATTTAATGAGAATAAAATAGTTTGATTATTTCTGTTTAGTCTTGAAATTTCAGTCCCTGTGCTGTTAGAAGAAAAGTTTATCTTGATTTCAATATAAAATGGTAAAAGAGAAATAGAAAAACACTTAAAGTCAGTAGTCTTCTTAAGTGTTCAAGCATATAATTGAATTTTCTTGTAGTATCACCTAAGAAAGATAGGCAGGAAATTTCAACACTGTTTTAAGGTCTGAAAAATGTGGTTAATAACAAAAGTGCTAACCTACTCTTAAACTATGCAATAAAAGCTTACATGGAAACATAGCTGAAGTAGGGATAGAGGGCTTCTTTTTGCTGTTGGTATATTTTCTAGAATGCCAAATATTTGTAATGAGTTGCTCATATAAAAAATAGACTTTCTTCAGAACAGTGCCATTTATTTTTAGCTACTTAGTTTTATTTTAGGCATGAGATCTTCATTGCTGGTTTGCTTATCCCTCTTCTTGGCCTCCTTCCTTCCGAGTCTGCTCTGGAGGGAAAATGACCCGTCTGATTAGGAAGAAGATAGCATTAATTGGCCCCATTTAATGTTGGGTGAGATTACTGTGTCTTAAATGACAGACCCAAGTTCAAACCCGTAAGGGAATGTTTCTTTTCTTTTTGGAGCGAGTACACAGGGATCCTTGCGCCTAATCCATATTCTCCAGTACAGCTTTTATTTAAGCCATTTGTATTGTCCGCTAAGGTGGGGGGCTTGGTGTTAGGGATGTCTTAACATATATTATCGATGAACTACTTCCGAGTAGGCGGTTTCTTCTCACATTTTCAGTGAGATGGTGAATGATGAGATTCAGGCACCAAAAGCCCACCAGAAACATTTTAAATGACTCACAAATGTAAGTGCACCTGTTCCCCAAGCTCTTAGAGTTAAGGCGCATTTTTGAGGGGTGTCATGTACAGTGTCAGAAATGGAGAGAGAACCCTTTGTATTCTCTATCCTTCAAATACATTATAGATGACATTAGACATACAAATTAAGAAGAGTGAGCCCCCCCTTTTTTTAATAAGACTAATACTGCTAACAGTATATAGCCATTTAAAACATCTTTAATATCAAAAAATAGCTGGGCAGACATTTGAGAAAATTAGCAAGGCACAGCTAGAAATAAGGTCAGCACATTCAAAGATTATTGTATTCCATTAAGACTTAAAAGGTAAATTGAAATTCTTTGAATGGAAATAATACTGTGAAATTAAGTTATTATGAGCTATTACCATGTAATATATTACATAATAATACATAATAATATATAGTTATTACCACTATATATAAATATGTATGCATATACATGAAATCTTGCTGGTTTATAAAGACATATTAATAAAAAATAATTTTTTCTTGACACTATTCTGGGAGAAATTAATTCATAGCTTGTGTGCAAAAATTAATATGATAAGTGGTTTTTCCAACTTTGCACAAACTTTTAGAAGAAGCCTAATTCAAGCTTGTTTATTTATAATGGAATGAAGGATATTGGGACTTCTGTCTGTAGTTTAAGTATTTCACTCAATAACTCTTCACTGAGTAAGAGACCTTGTGCTGGCGATAGAATAGAGAAGAAAATTGATCCAGTTTGTGTCTTCATGATATGTTAGTGAATGAAAACAAAGGCTAGAAAAGTGCCACAGGACAAGTATTAAAGTCATTTTTTTCCTAATGTAAAATTACAGCAGGAATTAATGAGGGGAATAATTCAGTGATGAAATCCGAGATTGAAAAAAATCCGAGTGGGGTGATGTTATCAAGATGGTGATATAGGTCATTCCTAACTTCAGCCTCCCTCACAAGAAAACCAGCTAGCAACTGTAGACAAGATACTGTGGTGAAAATCCCAGAACCCAGGGGTGAGGCTGAAGCACCCCCTGTATCACAGAGACTGAGAAGGACCACATAGAAGGGTAGGAGGAGTAGCTACACTCTGACTCATTGCCCCTTCCCCAGGCTGGCACAGTCCTCTCCAAGAGGACCTTTCTGGACCTACACTTTCTCCAGTGGGAAAGAGAGAGCCCAAGGTGGACCTCCAACTCCATCAGTGTTGTAGGCCACTTTCCAGGAAGCACACTAGGTTCTTACCCAACAGGGACCACTGGGGGAATGTGTGGGGCTCGAACAGTGGGAATCAGGTAGAGACAGAGAAGGGGGCAGGGCTTACAGAAAGCAGCACTCAGATGTCAACAGACCGAATATCTGCTTGTAGTGGCACTGAGCACAGATCCTAACCAGTGGCTCTGCCCATCTTCAAAGCCGAGCTAGTGGCCCCATCTGGCCAGGGAACTCAGTTGGCACTTCTGTCTGATTTGGGTCACAGCCAGTGAACTGTGCTGGCCATGGAGCCCATCCTATACCCCTGCCTGGGCAGGGAAGCAAATTTGCAGCCCTGCCCAGCTATTGAGTGTGGCCTCCAGTCCAGCTTGACCAGGAAGCCTGGCCAGAAAACCTGGGTAGCTGTGCAGCCCATCATATAGCCTTCCTTGGCAAGCGAGCAAAGCCAGCAGCCTAGGCCAACTGTTAAGTATAACCTCTGACTGCAAAACCAGGGAGCCTGAACGGTGACATTGGGCAGCCTGGGAGCCTAGCCTATGATACCACCCAGCTGCTGGGTCCAGCCTTCAGCCCCAACCTGCAGCAGAGCCCAAACTATCTATGGCCCTGCCCAATTACTAAACACAGCCTGCAGCCTTATATATATGTATCTCATATATGTGAGTGTGTGTGTAACAATAACGTCCCTATAGTAATAACAGGAACGTTATTGTCATAATAAAGAAGGAAATCCTGCCATTTGCAACAACATGGATGAATCTTGAGAGTATTTTGTTAAGTGAAATAAGTCAGAGAAAGACAAATATTGTGACGTGTTTATGTGTGGAACCTAAAAACAAACTCATAGAAATGGTCGGTGGCGGTCATGGGCAGGGGGTAGGCAAGGTGGTATGGGGAAAATGGGTGAACGTGGTCATAGGATACAAACTCCCATTTATAAAATAGGTAACTTCTAGAGATGTAATTTATAACATGGTGACTATAGTTAACACTACTGTATTGTATATTTGAAAGTTGCTGAGAGAGTAGAGCTTAAAAGTTCTCACCACACACACACAAAAATTGTAACTATGTGAGGTGATGGATGTGTTAACCTTACTATGTAATCAATTTGCAATATATTAAATCATTACATTATACACCTTAAACGTACACAATGTTATATGCCAGTTATAGCTGAATAAAACTGGAAAAAATAAAGCTTGTGTTTTACTGCAAAAAAATTAAGTCCTACAAGTTAGCGAAAAGAACTAAGCAGGGAGTTGTTTGAGATACTTTGTAAAAGTGAAATAGTTAATCCCATTTTACTTAAAATTGTAAGTCATGCCCTGTGAGATTTAAGGAGAGGTACGTTTTAAACATATGTGAGCTTCTTTAAGAAGAGTGATTTCTTAACAGGATCCCTAAGAGGTACTTGCACCTGCTTATCTCTTGGAAGCAGACACTAATCTATGAATTTAAAGCAATTATTTCTCCAAGAATGTTGTCAAAATCAGCAGCATTCTAACTTGTCATTTTCTGCTGGGGAAGTAGGTGGTTAAAGACAACAGAACTCCGAAGTGGTGGGTGTCATGTTCTGTGATGTTCTTCCTACAGAAATCACAGGCACCTGAAAGTTTAAAACGTTCACTTCCTAAGTGGTAGTCTCTTGTACTGCCCACAAGTCTATGGTACCGGAAGAACATGGGAGCATAAATTTATATTATTGTCTAGTTATGCAAATAGCTTTCAGAAAAATGAAGTCTAGGTATTCCAGTACAATTTTGGTGCTACTGCATAAACTTAAGCAATGGGTTTTATCTCTTTGAATCAATTTTCCCTTCAGACGACATTGAGAAACTTGACTATATCACCTCCTAGGTCACTTTATATTTAGACTATTGTTATTGTACTGTGACTCTGCAAATAGTAATAAAATTATTCTTACTTCTTCCTCTCAAAGCTATATTGATCCAAAGCATATTGTTTAGTGATACACTATCCTCCTTTGAGCCTGACAGGGAGTTAAATGTAAGAATGTTTCTCGATTAAAAAAATGGGTTTGTGTATGCCTGACAGCAGGAAAGAAAGAAACAATTGAAGAAATTTGGATAAAAGGAAATAAAAATAGGAAAATAACAAAGCCAGCAGTACAGTTCGTAGAAATTAATGTCATACAGTCATATATTGTCACAGGTGGGAGCAAATTTGGCTCTAATCTTTCTAGCAGCCAAAGAGATAGAGAAAAACACTAATTTAAAAGGTTTATTGAATAAAAAAGTATGACTTTTCCTGAGAAAATATTTTTTTTCCTTTTCTCAAAGGGAACAGTGCTTAGTGTGGTAGATGACATCTTCAATATCTCAAAATTCTGTAACAGTTGAGTCTTATAATATTTTCAGTAGCTTGAGGGTGAACGTCAAAGCACACATTCAGAGTAACTTTAATGCCACGGAGCTAGGCAGCATTTCTAAACATTGGCTGTGATGACATTTTGGGCTGGATGATTTTTTTGTTCTGAGGGGTTTTCCTATGCATTGTAAGATGTTTGGCAGCATCCCTGACCCCTCTCCACTAAATGCCAGTAGCAACCCTCCCTCTACGCTAGTTGTGACCACCAAATGCCCCCTGGGGGAGCAAAATCACCCACAGCTGAGAACCACTGAGCAGCAGTAACTAATTACCAGTTATTCAACTAAGGTGGTGGAAAGTGCTGTAATAGACAGGTTTGGGGCTTAAGAAATGCTTTCTGGAGGAAGTAAGACCTAATAGGAAACCTAAAGGTTAAGGCATGTTTAGCCTTAACCTATTTGAAACACAAAATGTGGGGTGAGGAGTATTTCAAATAGCGGGATAGTGTGTGCGCTGGCCATGACGTGGTAAGGCGGGCATAACATGTCATTGAATCCATACCAGTGGCCAAGATGACAAAATCAACTTCTTGTCATCGTCCAGCCAAGAAATGTTGACTGAGTAGTGCTCTTCTGGCACTCTGGGAAAGTGAGCTCTAGATTTTTCAACTCGTAGTTTGCAATCTGGTAAAGAAAGCTGAAATAACAGACAAAACAAAACTGGATAATAATTAAAGCTGGGTTTGGGAAGTTCTTACTCTAAGTGAAACAGGATAACAGAAAAGAAAGAAGCTAGTATGAGCTGGAGACATTCCAAAGAGCTGTGATGGGAATTGCCACTTGAAGGAGGGGTCTGATTGTGAGAACTATATAGTGGAATAAGGCACTTATTAGGAAGGGAATAGCATAAAGATGGCTGGAGATGGAAATGAATTTGCATACTAGTCAAGGACATAATGAGTTTCACGGTCCTTGGTCAGGGATTCCGGGAATTTTGGACTCCCGAAGCCAGCCCTACGTTTTCCAGGGCTAGGAGAATCAGGCCTGGTTTGCTTCATTATTTTAGGAGCAAGTTAAAACTGACATGAAGGTTAACAGTGAATGGGAAAAAGGAACCTGAAAATAGCTGCTAAGATAGAGGTAGAATCCCTACAAAACTGTCTTGGTGATTTTGATAGGTTACTGTGCTGAATTAACGTATAAAAGATTTTTACTTTTGGGAGCCATGATCCTAACACTGAAATAGCCTCAAAAGTTTGGGGTCCAGAGCAATTGCCACAATTATTTTTCTTCTCTCCTTGAGATAAAACTAAAGAGGATTGACCCTTATCGGAGAAGAGATTAGAAGTTGACATCACACAGGTAAACTTTCACAAGCCGTCAAACCTCCCATCTATTCTAAGTGCCCATTCATCTTTCCCAAAAACCATTTACTCTCTCCTAAGAGGCCTACTTCCCACTCCCCTTTTCCTATTGAGATGGTTTTTATTCCTGAATTCTAAGCTACCTTGAGGAGTTACTTATTTTTCCTGGGTATCTCTCATGTATACATGAGGTATACATGCTAATAAACTTCTGTTTTTCTCTTGCAAATCTGCCTTTTATTACAGGGATGTCAGCTATGAACTCAAAAGGGTAGAAAAGTTATTATTCCTCCCCTACAAAGAAATAGGTGATGAAAGTACCAGCGGGGAGGTGAGTTTTGGAAGTGATTTGATGGGCAAGCAGAAGAAATTTATGTTTTCTAGCTGAACTGATGAATATAATGTTAAGATGAGGTAAGCTTGCAGTGATGCTCAGGAAGAGGGGGGAATGGGGACAGGACAACGTGCAAGTAGGTGCTTGAAATAGTAAGTTGTGGATTTGTGGATGTCAGGATCACTGGAAGAGCTGGGAATGAGTTGCAACAGTTTGAATTGCTGCATCAATACAAATACCTTCCTACTCTACATTTCCTGGTCTGATTTCTTAAATTCCATTTTTGTTTAATCAGTGGTTTGCTAGATACAGCTTCTTTCTGTTGTACCTTTTCTTCCAACTCACTGTATCTTAATCAAAGCTAATCGGCTTCTTTTGGTTTGCAAGTAATAGAAACCAATTCTGGCTGGCTTGCTCAGGAAAAGGATATCCAAAGACTTTATTGAATAGTCAAGCCTCAAGAAGTAGGAAACCAGGGCAGCTCTGGGATGCTAGTCAATTTTCTAGCATACTTCTATTCCAAACACTTAGCTGTCAAGAATGTCCTTTTTCCGTATAACAGATCTCCAGATTCAGGGAGAGAGAATCTTACCAACCCAGTGCAGTTCATGCAACTACATTACAGTATTGACATGTGACTGCTGAATGTCTGTACCCTGTTGGGAAGGGAAAGAAATTCTCAGAGAAGGAATGATTTTGAGCTGTGAAGATGAGGGTCACATCCTAGAGATGATGGGGTGGTAAGCGGGGAGAAAAAACACCACAGCAGCCTGCTCCAGATATATATTCCATCTGGGCTTAAGATAGCAGCATGGAAGAAAGAATACAGAAGTGCCAAAGAGTACATACCAGCTACATTTAAAGATTTCCCAAAAGCTATCATGTATTTCTGCTTACATATCACACTGTGATATCTACAAGGGGGGTTGGTAAATGAAGGCTTTATTCCAGGCTGCAGTCTGCCCAGCTAAAAACTAGAATTCATTACCAAGGAAGAAGTGTAGAATGGATATTGAGATAAACAGCTAATGGCTTTTTGCTACACTTGGAGAAGTGTATTTTACACGTACAGGCATAGATACATAAATACGTGGGTATGCCTATGTATTTATGTAGGTGTGTATATATGTATGTGCATATACATATATATATATATATATACACACACACATATATATGTAATCTTTAACATTTTACCTGGTGTTTCCAGGAAACATAAACACTGAAAAATTACTTCATGATTTGTAATTAAATCAGTATTTACCCATGTTCCTGTAAATTGTAGTCTGGAGTGATGCTTCATAAAAACAGGTGACTTATGATTAACTATTCTTAGGAAATGCTTTACGCCAGCGGTCCCCGACCTTTTCGGCACCAGGGACCTGTTTTCGTGGGAGACAGTTTTTCCACGGGGGGTGGAGTTTTGGGGATGGTTCGGGCGATGATGTGAGTGATGGGGAGCAGCAGATGAAGCTTCGCTTGCTCACCCGCCTGCTGTTAGCCGGGTTCCTAACAGGCCGCGGACCACGACCAGTCCTTTATGCAGTGCTGGTGGATGCAGATTCATGATGCACGTCAGCATGTTAAAAGTCATAGAAAGGTCCTGCAGTAAACAAGCTTATTAATGTTAATCCAGAGTGCTCTGAACTTAAAGGAAACACATTTTTCTTTTTGTAAATTTCTATCAATAGGACATATTTACATTTTGAGAAAACTTGAACTAGCAGAACCATACTAGAAATTAAAGAACAGAAGATTAAATTAATAAATTAAGAAAACCCATAGATAGTAGCCATGTTTTTTTGTTTAATTTAATGAATAATATTGATCTAGTATTTTGTTGAAAGTACAGAGAATTATAAAACAGAAAATAACTGCTTTAGTTTTTGATCAAGTTTTAAATTTTATTTTAAAAAATTAATAATTTTGGAATGAATACTTAAAAATAATTTATTTTCCAATTATTTCAAAATTAAGTTTTAAAATATAAAATCTGCACTTTTATTTACAGTGAGTTGGAATATTCAGACATAGTTTTGTATGACCTATACAAATTATCTGAAAAATAGTTGTAATGGTGTTTATAGAGACAGCTCTACGAATTCAAAGACTGTCACTTTTATGCACCATCCTTTGTGCAAATCATTTGTCTTTAGTGGTACTTCATCATTTTAAATGTAAAAGTCTCATTGAGGAAGTTGTCCTTTAATTTTCTTTAACAAGATGGAAGCGTCACTAAGTTTAATAGGTCTTAAATGTCCCTGTACCTCACACCTTTGCAACTGACAAGGGAAACTAGTTTAACTGTCTGAAAATTCCAAAGGCAGTATCCTGTTAAATGTATGCTCTGTAATTGCTTGTGGCAAATTATCCTATTGATAGAGAAATATGTACTCAAGTTCCATGTGGATATTATTTCTTTGAACATCAGAAATGATTTTAAGTGAACGTCTTCAAAGTGATCTTTTGAAATGAGTTAGCTGTCTTTAGTTTGTAA